>NW_008358387.1:78526-141210 GCF_000622305.1 Nannospalax galili | reverse complement strand
CTTGTTGTTGTTATTGTTGTCGTTATTATTATTATTATTATTATTATTATTATTATCATTTGTTGCTGGATATTCAAAGTCATCAGTTAGGTTTCCCCATGAGCCAGGAAGCAGGGGACAAATGATAGCCCTGGAAATCTTGAGTTTGGGTCCCAGAGCCACTCAAGAGCTGAGAGTTATTAAAGTACACTTTGCTATTGCTATCTGCTCTGTGAGGTGCTTGACCCAACATCTGACTTCAGGCTCTGCTGTCCCTGCAGTACAGACAACAGAGAGTTGAACAAATTGCAGTGAGGGACTCCAGGGATGGGGAGGGGGAACTGGTGGGGAGGAGGAGAATGCTGGGGGTGGAGTGAGATGGGACTTCATCCTCTTGTTTGAACTCTCTGTTCCTGCTTTACTCTGCTGGACTAAAGGAGAGTAGATGATGAAGAAATGGCTTAACTGCCATTGTCAATGGCAATAGACAGAGGCAAAGGTGACCTGCCACGTTACATCATCAAGGAGACATGGGCCACATCCTTCACCAGGGGCTTTCCTTTTTTTTTTTTAACCTTGATTCTGACTCACACTTAGAAATATGCTTTACAAGATGCTCTCCAGCACCCTCAAAACAGAAACAAAGACTTCATTTCAGAATGGAGTAATGGCTTTGAAGTAAAGTCACTTGCCACCAAATCTGATGACCTAGCTTCAAACAGACGCCCTCAAGTTGTCCTCTGACCTTCATACATGCATTGCATGTATACCCACACCTCACACATACGAAAATAAATAAAATGTAATTTAAAAAATTTAATTTCACTGCAGGTGACTTGTCCTCTAACACTTTCCGTACCTTTCAGTTTCTCACAAGACTCTTCACAGAGATCCACAACATTAACTTCATTTCCTATCTTGGGCCTTGGGACTCGGAATCCCCTGTGAATAAAATCACAGAACCAACAGTTTTAGGAAACGCCTAGATAATTCTCTAGCATATTAAAGTCTGTCTGGATGCCCTACACCTTAGCCTGCCTTTGCAGAACTACTGAAACCATTCCAGAATTTGCAGTGACTGCAGGCAGCCAACACCACAATACCTGTTCTACCTGTTCGTTGTGATAGACAGTTATATGGGTCAGTGGCTTGGCCATGGAGCCCAGCCCTTTAGCCCGTTGCCTACTTGTTACAGAGGTACTGGTGATTTGATGTACAATGAGTTGACTTTACACAAAGGATTATACTCCATAACAAGAGTGAGCTTCATTCAATCAGTTGAAGATCTTAAGCAAAGACTATTTCAAAAATCTGCTTCAATACAACAGGGTTTTGCATGACTTGGTAGAACTAAAATATAGAGTAAACAATTTGGGAAACAAAAGAAATGGATTGAAATTTGTCCCTATTATATTCATGATATTTGCAAACATCTTGCAAGTAAAGATGCCTAATATGTAGCTATGTACATATGTCTGGAGCTGAGAATCAAAACCAATCTGGCTAGAGAGACTATAGAGTCATCCATATTACATCACATACATGTGAAACAAAACAGTATATGTTTATGTGTCTATGTGTCTGTGTGCCTGTGTGTGTGTCTATCTGTGTTTGTATGTGTCTATGTGTCTCTGTGTCTGTATGTATCTGTGTATGTTACAACATTAAAACATAAACCATCTTAACCACATAAAACAGGAGGTGGTATTTATAGACTCATGTATACCAGAAGCAAATGAGCACGTCAACGTTAGCACAGATGGATCAGGACACCCAAATGTCAAATGTCAAATGTCTGAATGTTACCATTTGGAATCGGTGGTCTCCCTTCATCTCTCACTTCAGTATTTGTCTATCTTAAAGAAAAAATTAAAAAATGACCACTATAACTTCAGCAATCTCCACAAAAAAATGACCATGTCCTTACAGATAAACCCAACAAAAGTTCAAGGGCTGCAAGTTCGGGCTGTTCCCTAACTCGTCCATGGAAGGCAGAGGGAGGCGGACCTCTATGAGTTCAAGGCCAGCCTGGTCTACATAGTGAGTTTCAGAACAGCTGGAGCTACAGGGAGACCCTGTCTCAAAAAGACCAAAAAAATAAAATGAAATGAAATCAGGTCAGTGTCTGACACAGAAATCAAGGTCAAATTGAACTGCAAAGTAGAAGTTTTCCACTACATCATACTGCCTAAGGTCTTGATCTGATTGAAGAGATGGCAGGAATCTAATAGGCACATTTCCCTATTAAGCAGAACTAGTGTATACATGTCTCCTGTCTGTTTCCTTGGGGATTCTCTGTGCCATAGACATGGAGTCAACTCCATACTTATGTAACTCAATGGATTCTATCTGTTCTTCAATGATTATCACCAACAAAATCTCAATGATGGATGAAGTCAGTACTGGTCTAAAAGAAGAACTCTGAGAAGAAGCATCACGTCTCCAGCTTAGATTGGAAGGCATTAATTTTGCCTTGGGGTCATATGGTTTCTACAGAACTCTCAACTGAGACAGAGGATGGGATTTGTTTTAGGGCTGGGTTTGCCAACTTTCTATTTCCATCCCTCAACTCATCTGGATTCCAAGAGATCTCGCAGGAATCATAATATCATTGCCCTAGGGATTGAAGGACTAGGTGACCAGACTTCCAATATAGGCCTCACCATCACCAGACATAAGTCACTGGACCACACTGGTCTTCTAGTTCCTCCTCTATAAGTATTAAACTACACTACTGTAAATGTATCCAGTCGCCCTAATTTGTATTTTGCACTGCTTTTGTATTCCTCAGAGAACCCGCCATTATGCAAAGTGTGCCAGTAAATACTTTCTGTAGAAATGAACAAAAAGGAAGCTCTCTATTTCCTTGGCACCATGTTAGTACTAGAAAGGAAAGGGTTGAGGGAAAACATACAGCCAACTACGACCAGGGAAATTAACATCAGACCAGACTTCATAATTCACGGATTCAGAATAAGGAGACTCTTTCCTTGGCCTCTTCTGTCGATGGCTCATTACTGTAAACTCTAGAAGGCTCTCGTACATCAGTCTCTGCTCCCTTATGACCCTACCCCATGGACAGTATTTTAACAAAGCAACAAAATGTTCCTTCCTTGCCTTTAGCATCTCACTGGCCACAATCCTCACCGGAACAGACTCCATCCATGCAATAAAGTGGCTGGCTGAAGTGAGAGAGTATTTATATCAATTAAGGTTCTTTGGTGGTAACAGAACTGACTTACCAGAGTGAAGCAATTATTGGAACTCTACCATAAAGCTTGAAGAATAAAAGAGTTGGTTAACTGAGCAAAAGAGAGACAAAGAGATAGCTAAGGGTAGAGTCACTGACTGCGTTTTTCTCAAGGGTTCTCCCACCAGATGGCTGTGCTTCTGCTACCTCTGCATGCCTTGTGTCTCTATGTGTGTACATGTATGTGTAGCTGGCATGCATGTGTGTACATGTGTGGAGGCCAGAGACCAACTTTGAGCATCATCTTCTATCACTTTTCATCCTATTCTTTGAGACAGGCCTCTCACCGAACCTGGAGCACATGGATTTGCCTAGATTAGCTTGCCAGTGAGCTCCAGGGACTTTCCTGTCTCTGCCTTCTCTGAGAGTGCAGGCACACGACAGAGCACTTGGTTTGGATGTGGGTACTGGGATCAAACTCAGGTCCTCATGCTTGTGCAGCAAGCAGGATGCCAACAGAACCAATCTCTAGCACCTGTTGTGTGTCTTAGTTCAAGGTTCTAAGGCTAGGAGAAAGTCCTGCCGGCCTAATGTAAGCTTCTGGGTCATAAACTTAGTCCTGGGGTCCAAAAGGCATGTGACTGTTCACAGCACAAGAATGTGTATGTCTATCTGTGTTACAAGTATTAATACATACATGTGAATGGATTATGCATGTGTGATATATCTACATGACTTAAGTACATACAATTCATCATACATGAACACATATATGCACTGTGAGTTTATAAGTATAGATACGTGTACCCACACAGAGGGAGATATCACACTGGAAAGACAACCTATAGCATCAGCTACATTATGGTAGTCTCTAGGATGGGTTTGAATTTTGGAACCCTTCTCCACTAGCTGCATAGCCTATCCCCATGCTGTATTTATTCCCTCCTATAAATGGGAATATGAAGACTGTCTCTTACGGTTACTCTGGGAATGAGATAATCCATATGTGAGAAGCAGTGTGACTGGCACAATAACCTCAATAAATAGGCGCTAATATAATATTCTCACTCCTCTATTATCCCTGTTGGGCTTATGTTATTCAAAAATAGGTCAAAAGCAAGTCAAAAAAAGTCTCTTCCTCCCCCAAGAGCATCCACATTTAAGGAAGTTACTCCCCCTCCCTATTCCCAGGAGGCTATTCCCTCACTTTCAACCTCAGGGGTTTAACTAATGCACTTCTTCCTGGTGGAGTAACCTCCTTTCTGCTTATCCCACATCTAAACATTCCCTCTTGCTCTCTCCTTTGAAGTTGGGTTTGAACCTATCAGTTCCAGAGGCACATCACTGACCCATGTAGGTCTCCCTGATATCCATTCCTCTAAGAGACAACAGACCTCAGAGGAGAAAAGGTCACAAAAAAACAATAGTTGTGGCTCTCCTGTGTGCTATGTTGTGGAGTATTCCAAGACCATATGCAGAGTCACTGGGAAAGAGTGTTAAGCAGAGATGTAAGGGATAGGTGCAAGAAACAGGTGCTGCAGACCATCTGATGCTGCCATGCTGGCCTCTGACTGCACAGTGTGCCATGCTCTTCAGTGCACTGTTCACACGAGCTCCTTCCTCAAACCAAGGGCCACGTCTCCCACTCTTTGTTTCTAGTATACTCTATCTCACATAATGCTGAGCCCAGGCAAGAGATCAACCCAGGCTGTGGGAGGACTGATTCATTCCTTGACTGGTAGGCCAAAAAGCATGAAGTGATGTCCTACAAACCCAGGAGCAACTAGCATGCCAGCACAGTCCCTCTTCACTGGAGGAAACTTGTGAACAATGGTGGGATCATGGCTTCTGAGTCAAGTAAAGTTTGACTAGATTCCGGCCTTCTATTAAACAGGTGACCCAATGGATGTGTCACATAATCACACCAAATCTTTTTCCTTGTCCAAAAAACGGGGTATGGGGGGTGTGGAATACCCACATTACACAGTTGTTGAGAGGATTAAAAACCATTATACCACAGGGCTAGGTGGTGCATGCCTTTAATCCCAGCACTTGGAAGGCAGAAACAGGCAGAGATAGAGGTCAGCCTGCTCTACATAATGGCTAGTTCCAAGTCTAGCCAGGGCTACAGGGAGACCCTGTCTCAAAAAATAAAAAAATTAGAGACTAGAGAGACAGTTCAGCAGTTAAGAGCACTTGCTACTCTTGCAGAGGACCTGGGTTTTGTTCCTAGCACACCGACACCCATATGATGGCCAACAACCATCCATAACACCAGTTCCAGGGGATCCCACACTCTCTTCTGGCTTCCATGGGCATTGCATGCACAGGTGCATGTAAATACATGCAGGCAAAACACACACATAAAATAAATCAAAAAGTTAAAATAAATCAACAAACATTTTAAAATTATACCTATAGAGGCTAGAGAGATGGCTCAGTGCTTACAAGCACTGACTGCTCATGAAGAGGACCCAGATTCAATTCCCAGCACTCACATGGCAGCTAACAATTGTCTGTAATTCCAGGTCCAGAAGATCTGACACCCTCTTCTGCCTCCATGGGCATTACAAGACACATGTGCACTTACACACATGCAGGCAATATACTCATACACTTAAAATAAAAATAATAAATACAATTCTTCTCTTAAAATCATAACTATAAAAGACTTGGTCCAGGTCCTGGCATGGAAGGATCATCATATGTCTGAGTTTCATTTTTAAGATGTCCATAAGGAAGTTGAGAAGAATTGAGAGTACCAATAACATCAGCACTGTTGCTGGACTCATTCTAGAGCAATGCGGTCACCTAGGAACAAGGTCCACACTCGGTTCCATTTGCAAGGAATCCCCTCCACTCATCTACTTGGCCTTCAGCATACCTGCCCATGAGTTGGGCTCTGCCCTCCGCCATCCCATTGGCAGGCAATGTAACTATCCCACTGACACACCAGGCTCTCTTTAGGAAGGAGGGATAGAGAATTCAGACAAGTATCCCACCCAGTCAAGCATGAATGTCTCAGGTGTGCACTAACCATATTTGTACAAGTGGAACATCTGTCAACATAAACAGAGACACTGATTTTGCCTTTATTTATATAATTTTCTAGGGAAATTATATAAATGAAAATCACTAAACACCCAGCCTCCGTTAAAATGGAGCCAAAAGTCAAGTTAGGACCAACAATAAATTTCAACCCATAGAGGGAGCACTTTAAAAAAAAAATGAGTTCTATTTACTGAGTGCTTGCTGTGTGCTACGCATGCAAGAACTTAATAAAGTCCTACTTGATCCAGCATCCCCAAGAGGTATATAAACCATCACTTTTCCTCAAATCTGCAGAAAACACAGTGACGAGCTCAAGCACTGTGTTTCAGTGGTAATTAAAATTCAAAGGCACATCACTGACCCCTGAGCTGTACTTCTGCCTGTTAAAGAATCAGTTTCTGAGAGGCTAGTAAGGAGAGATCCCCAGGAGATAAACTCCCCTTTTTGTTCCAAGGCCCCCAGAGATTTCCTCCTTCAGCGTCCATTAGCCCTGGCAGGCATCGCTAGAGTAAATCACCACCCGGCACTCAGTGAGAATATAGTTATTATAACAATTGCTGCCTTGCATGATGTTCATGCCATTTGGAAATGTAGGTCTAATTAGCTCTATGCTGTAGAAGATTTGAGTATGGTAGTTTCATTTTGGCTTAATGCTTGGTGCCTGGTGTAAAATCTGAATTTATTACTCTTTTTTAATCATTTCTGCATGGCTCAACCAGTCATATCAAAACTACTGCATGTCATAGACTTTAAAAACTGATTCCCCGTAGGCATTTTAAGGTATAGGATCCGTTATGGGAAGATATATATTTGACAGCATTCTGTTTACTACTCGGCTCTGCTTCATTGTTCATGAACCTGGAAGAAGATGTTCACGGTGGTAAGTAACACTTTATTCCAGGGATAAGAAATACAGATGACATAGGGAAATACCAGAAACCGTGCAGTGAAATCGCAGGACTGATGGGTAAGCGCTTCTCCCACTCCATCAAGACCATCAAAAACAAAGCAGACTGCTGCTTTAGTGCTACAGAACTCCATAGATTCTTGTTCCCCAAATATCTTCCATTAAGAGTAATATGTCTCATGTTGTCGAACTGCCTTCCAAATGTTTATGTATATACCCACGGGTTAGTGATTCTCTCAACCTTAGTTAGGGAAGCTTCTTTTTGCAGTAGGCAGCAGTTAACACAGAGACTCAGAACTGATCAAAGTGCTAAGAATATATGGTTTAGCCCTAAACTGGACACCTGTATCACACTGAGACTCAGGAAATGTGGAGGAAGCGGGAGCAGAAATGGTGTAAGAGCCGAGGACAGGGAGGCGTGCTGTGAAACACTGTGTTCTGTATATGACGTGGCCATTGCACTGTGAACTCATAGCAATTGTGTTGCCTACGCAAGACCTATACAAGATTAAGCCAGTCAATAGGCCAACACGGACGGGGCGGGGAGGTATATGAGAACCCATTCCTAGTTGATGAACTACTGGCAGTCAATGGCTGATGAAGGTGTGTGGCCACTGGTAAACTGCCCATGACCAGAAGATAACTCACATCCATGCTCATGCAACCAATGCTAACTATGCTTGGTGGTTATTTTAAATACTTTATTTATTATTTTTCTTTTATCTGTATGAGTGTACTGCCTGCATGTATGTGAGTGTACCCATGTCATGCAATGCCTGCAGAAATCAGAAGAGGGCATCAGACTTCCCTGAAACTGGAGTTACAGATGGCTGTTAGCTGCCATGTGGGTGCTGGGAACTGAACCCGGGTCCTCTACAAGAGCAGCCAGTGCTCTTAACCACTGAGCTATCTCTCCAGCACTCTCAGTGGTTATTTTTAAAAATACATGACAACCAGACATGGTGGTGCACACCTTTAATCCCAGCACTCTGGAGGCAGAGGAAGGCAGATTTCACTGAGTTCAAGGCCAGCCTGGTCTACATAGTGAGTTCCAGGCCAGCTGAGGCTAGAGGGAGACCCTGTTTCAAAGAGATTAAAAAAAAAATACATGAAAGTAGGATGCTGTCATCTTTGGAAAAAGGTTCCAGAAGAAAGGTGAGGAGAATCAGGGGTGAATATGATCAAAATACATTATGTACATGTATGAAACTATCAAAGAATAAACATTTTAAAGTAGCATGTCTCAAAAGTGGATGGTGACTATTATGATCCAGAACATTTTAACAATATAATTCAGGTTGCATCACCCCTCCGAACCATGCCTCTAAGGACAGTCATTTGGAGATGGGAAAGTTGCCCTTCACACATTCCTTTTTTTGTTCTCTTTGTCATCAAACTAGTTCCACTCCTTTTTCCTGTTGCTGAAGGGAATCTTGGTTAAATGGTCCCTAACACACAGGCAAAGTCACAAGCATTACTTCCTACCTATACCCCACTTGCCTGTGCAGCCTCATTCCCCAGGTCCTGAGGATATCTCTGGTCAGCCTCCGTTTGGCCTTTACACTGGCTTTACCCCATTATTTACCCCTTAGGATGGTTCTACAGCCCTTGAACATTCCCAACCCATCCATATGGAAACTGAGCCCATGTCCAGTGTCCCAAGGACTCTGAGTTTCTGACTTGAAAGTCATTTAGTATTATTGAAAGGAAGTTTCAGGTTAAAGTTCAAGGTGAACTGAGGTAGCTCTCCCCACTCAATCCTTGAGCCTGTCTGTGCCCAGCCCCATGTAAAGTCTTTGGTGATGGTCTTCTCAATCAAGTCCTCCTGGAACTCAGCACCTTTAGAATGGCCAAGTACAGGTTTGGGGCAGGGTCAAAGAGAGGCTGATCCAGACGTCTGACCTTAGTGACCTACCAACCAATTTAAGTACCAACTATCATAGGATTCTTGTGAAATAATTGTGTTTAAACTACTTTCCAATGGGTACTCCATTACTGTAGCTGAAAGCACTCTGGTCAAGTAACTGGAAGTAGTAGAATCTTCTGCCTTTAAAGAAGGTAAATAAGTAGAGAAGGAAGATCAGTGACTTGAGATTAAAACCAAAACATGCTCCTTCATTTAGTATTAGTATCTCAACTTATTTTTGTTTCTCAACTGTACTGTAGCCTCTGGAAGGCAAGAAACATGTCTAATTGCTCTTTGTTTAAAGCAAATGAACAAAAGACTCTAGTCTTTTACAAACTCAAATACCTTGATCATAACCCAGGCTCTGAAAAGCCAGAGTGGCACATACTTGCAATCCCAGCACTGCAGAAGTAGAGGTAGGCGAATCTCTGTGGCTCGCTCGCCAGAAACCCTAGCCTATTTAGTGAGTTCCAGGCCAGTGAGAGATCCCGTCACCCCCCCATACACACACACACACACACACACACACACACACACAAAGACAGAGACAAAAAATAAGAGAGTAGAGACTCTTCCACTTACTAGATGTGTGACCTTGAGTAATGATTTAATCTCTATTAAAAGAAGGGAGTGGGGATACGGCTCAGTAGTAGAGCATTTCCCAGCATGCTTTAGGCCCTAGGTTCAATCCCTAGTACCACAAAAGGTCAGGAGCTGTAAAGGAAATAGCATCGCCTTATGGAAGTACCGTAAGATGTCCTCAGATAGTCACATAGTAAATTGCTTAGCACAGTGCCCCAGCATGTCATAGAATTTTTTTAAAGGCAATTATTAGTTTGGAATATTTACCATCCACCTAGGACACATCTTGGTATTTAACAAAAATTAGTGAAATTAATGAATGACTGAAGGGAGGAAGAGAAGAATGAATAACAGCTTTAATTACAGTGCCTTGGGTTTCTAGGGCAGGGTATAAGGCTTGAAACACTGAAAGGTCGCTCATCTTAAAATGAGGTATAACTTTAGGATCAGCTTCTTTATAACAAGCTTAATGGTTTCTTCTCCCAGTTTTCATTTTAGAAGAAGCTTATTTATAACCTTTAGCAAATTGGTACATTAACAAATGTACTTTTTATATGTAGGTAAATGTATTTCTTAACACTGAACCCATACTTTACAATTTCACCCAGCGCATAAAGTGCAGCACTAGGCCAGGCTATAATCTACCTTTGAGGGGGTTACAAAAATGTACTATCTATAGGCAGACCTCTGAGAAACAGGGAGGAGTTGATCTGAGCATGTCCAGTATACTCTCCCAAATTTCCCAATTAGATAAGAGTGTTTACCCCTTCAGACAGAATGAATTATGAAGCAAACCTGTGTAGTATCAAAGGAGACATCATCATAACCGCCATAGAACTTAAGCTAGACAAAAAATGTGATGGTTTAAATGAGAACATTCCCTACATGATCCAAGCATTTGAACACTTGGTCAATTTGTGGCACTGTATGGAGAGTGTCATGGAACCTTCAGGAGGTGTGGCCGTGCTGGAGGAAGCACATCACCAGAGTTGGGCTTTGAGAGTACGCAGCTTGCCCGCTTCCAGTCTGTCTTACTCTTTTTATGCCTGCTTGAAGATGTCAGCTCTCAGCTTTCTGTTCTGGCAGCCTCCTGCCATGCCTTCCCACCATGACGGACTCTTATCCCTCTAACTGTAAGCCAAATAAACTCTTCGTTCTATAAGTTGCCTTGGTCATGGTGTTTTATCACAGCAATGGAAAAGTAACAAAGAGGAAGAAGGAAGAAGGCATTGACTGATAATGAAAATGAATGGCATCAAGGTACTAAAATTCTCAAACAAACAAAATGTAGCTGGGGGAGTTCTATAGAGAAGGGTAGGGGGCTAAGGAGGTGGCACAGTGGGTAAAGTGCTTGCCTTACAAGCATGAGGATCTGAGTTTAGATCCTCAGAACCCATGTAAAAAGCTGGGCGTGATGGTGTGCCCCTGTAACTCCAGTGATGGGGGAGATGGGATGCAAAACAGGCCAATTCCTGGAAGTTTGCCAGCCAGTTAGATAGTCTGTGTCACAGTTACAGGTCAATGAGAGATCCTGTCACAAAAGGTATAAGGCATCTGAAGACACGCCTGAGGTTGTCCTCTGATCTCCGTATGTGCACATATGGAGAGAGAGAGAGAGAGAGAGAGAGAGAGAGAGAGAGAGAGAAAGGATGAGTCAAACAAGCAAGATTTTTGGCTGCCAGGATTTCAGATACAACAAATTTAGGCTCCAGTGAATTCGGGGAATGGTTACCAGAGTATGGCTAAGGAGGAACAGATTTAAAAATACAAGAGGTCGGGCCTAGAGAGACTGTTAAGAGCACAATGTTCTTGTAGAGGACCCACGTTTGGTTCCCAGCACCCACATGGCAGCTAACAACTGTCTGTAACTCCAGTTCCAGAGGATCTGACATCCCCTTCTGACCTCCACTGGCATTGCATGACATGGGTACACTTACATAACATGCAGGCAATATATTCAAACACATAAAATAAAAATAAAATATTTTTAAAGAAATAAAAGAGATGTCAGAGATAAGATCAAGGATCTTATCTTTTATCTTGAAGATAAAAGGAAAACTCTGCCCCCCCCAAAAAAACTAAATTCTTCAATGCAAGAGAGGGGAAGGAGAATAGTAAACATCAGCAGTGAGGGAGAAAAGCAGTGTTTTGAAAAAACTGTTCTGAAGGCCGAAAACCCACTGGAAGAAGGGAAGGAACTAATCTGGAAACAATGATGGGATGCACAACTTTATTCCTCCTCGAGCCCTGAAGCACTGGACAGGCCAGGTCAGAAGCAAGGACATCAACATGCAGGTAGATTTCACTTCCTGTAAGAAAGGCAGGTTGATCTCATAGGGCAGTTTGCCCATCTCAGAGTGATACATTGTGGGGAGCATTTTGGAGATGGAGAAGTTAGGAAGAGATGGGAAAGTTCAACTTATACCATATCAATACCTCACACAATGAAGCAACGGATTTTACATGTGGTATACAGAAAAGGCACAGAATTCCATCAATATGGGAATGAGCATTTTAAAAGTTCATCTCAAATAAAGATAAATGGAGGTAAAAAGAAATACAGGTATGCACTTATGATCTCTTTTTCAAAGTGTGTGATAGTGTCAATTCAGGGCATGTTCAAACTGACTTTTTCCAAAAGGAATTAAAGCTCGGGAGTTTGGGCTGAAGGCGTAGCTCAGCGGCAGAGCATTCCCCTAGCACTGGATTGATCTCCAGTAGCTCTCATTTTCAACTGGCCCTTTCTCCTCTGCTATCAAGTGAATTCAGGTTTTAGTTATTCATTGACATCACCCACCTTGACCATGCTGCTCCTTGTATATACAGCATTATCTGTGCCACATCCTCCCATCACTGGGAGCTACGAAAGCATCTCTCCATTGTTCTTGCCCAGAAAGCAGTGGGGTGGAAAGTAGAGCAGAAGCTGTGGGAGCAGCCAACAACAGGTGCACCATCTCATTTGAACCCCGTTCTTCTCGGTGTCCAGTTTTCAGCATAGAGGCTTGATAAGATGTGCTCACACAGGCATGAGTCAGTACACACACACACACACGCATGCCACCTCAAAGGACTGAAAGAGAGCTATTAATTTCTCTGAGAAATGTCTCAGAGGGTGGAACAAAGCCTTGACGAAAAAGGGAATTCCACATGGTCCACTCAAAACCTTACAACATGGGATGACCAGACAGCCACCCCCCAGCAGCCCAGTTGCCACACATGCACAGTAACTGTTACCCACATTTGTTGGGGACATTTGCTTCTTTTCCTTCTCGTGTGTGTGTGTGTGTGTGTGTGTGTGTGTGTGTGTATGATGTTATGATGGTATGTTATGTGTTTGTGCATGGGTGCACATGTACCACAGTGCATGTGTGGAGGTCACAGAGCAACCTCTGGTGTTGGTCCTCACCTTCTTCCGTTGTTTGAAACAGGCTGGTTTTCTTTTGCTGTTCACTGCTGCATACACCAGGCTACCCGGCTTGTGAGCTTCTCAGGTTACTCCAGCTCTGCCTCCTATCTCACAGCAGGTGCACTGGGATTCCAGACATCCTTACTGCCTGCAGCTCTTCCTTCTTTCCCATGGGGTCTGGGGATTTGTACTGAGGTCTTCATACTTACATTTTTACCCACTGGGTCATCTCCCCAGGCCCTTCTCCATTTTTAAGATACTTTAGGTAAGCCCTGCCCTCAATGTGCTACCTAGTAAGAAACATTCTTTTCTTGATTGAGTTCCCAAAGACACAGCAGAGATGTGCTCCCACTTTCCTGAAGGGTGTCAGCTTTATCAAAGCTGAAGGGCCATCTCTGACTCCTTGACTCTGCTCATCTCTCAACCATGTCAAATATTTGGTTGGCAATGAATGTCGATCACGAGATGGATGGCCACGTTTTCAGAGTCAAGAGGTATCAGGACAGCAGGGAGTAATGCCTCAGACCAAGGGATGATAGAGAACATGGCACGATAGATGTAAAGTTGTTAAGCAGTAGCTGGATTCCAGATTATATATGGGTTATGTGTAACAAGGAAGGAAGAAGGGTCCCAGTACAGGACACTTGCTTCTAATCTGTATTTAATCCAGGTTTCCAAAACCAACTCACTGGTACCCATCTGTGTACACTTTTCCTAGAAAGGAGCTTGGTATTCTTTGAAAGCTTAATTTCCCTTTATATTTGCCTGTCTGTGTTGCGTGACTTTTCCTGGGGAGACATGAACAAACCTCCACTCACGCAGGTAGGGCACCTACAAAGAGCCTCCTATTCCCCAGCACCCTTGTGAATCTTGTAACTTTTCTGAGCTTCCTGAACCTCAGAAGAGTCCTTCGCTTTCCGAGGGTTCCCACCCTCCTTCCTTTCTCTAGGACAGAATGTTTCAGCTCAGGAGACAGAGCAGCAGCAGCGGGTACTCTAACACATCTCAGAGTTGGAGATGGTGATAAGGCTTAGTTTCTTCAAACCTCTACCACAGTTGAAAACAACTTTGTGCCCTATCTCAAACGATGGATTTTGAATCTCAGGTTAAACACGTCACTAATAAATAGAGGTGTCTCATTTCTTGAGAAACCAGTTCCCTACAGCTGCCACTCTTCTAAGCGTTGGAGATAGGCCTGGACCTTAACATAATGAAGGCAATGTGCACATGGGTAGGCAGATTTTCTCACACAACTTGCAGGTTTGGATAACATGATGCTCACTTACTTGGATTTCCTGAGATTATTTTATTTTGATGCTTCCCTGACTTCTGAGACCCCCTGAAAGACATTTTTCATTTGTCCATTAAATACCCTCCAACCATGCACAGGATTAAGAGAATTCCCATTAAAATAAACTCCAGGGCTGTCTGAAAAAAATTTTAAGACTCTTTTGTCCCAGAGTTACAGAGAAGCGTGTGGTTGGGAGGGTGAAGGGACAACAGGACTAACGACCTCCTATTTCTCCAATTATGCCACCAGTAATCCTCTTTATATTCTCGTGTTTTGTAGCATGTTTATGGTTTTGTCTTACTTCGTCTTAAAGCTGAACAAAAGCTGATTCTGATTGCTACAAACACACGGGGCCCCAGCCACAGGCCTCACGCAAGGAAATAAACAAACCCAATGCATGGGAACCCAATTTCTCAGATTAAGAACAATGGTGTAAAGTCCATATGTCCCAAGAAAACAGCAAATACTTTTTAAAGTCTCTAGGGTGCCCCGCCAAATCAGGAGCATCTAGGACCCATGCAATTGCCAATTTTTCATCTTC
This sequence comes from Nannospalax galili, assembly GCF_000622305.1. NCBI lineage: Eukaryota > Metazoa > Chordata > Mammalia > Rodentia > Spalacidae > Nannospalax > Nannospalax galili. Next base: position 126,357 of record NW_008358387.1, on the reverse strand, counting down.
TGTGGAATGTCATATGGACCATGTCCCTCACTCATGCTTAAAGATGGATGGCCAATTGTTTAACCCTGGTGTTTTTAATTAATTAGGTCTCCACCAGCAAAGCTTTAAGTGAAGACATTCAATTTAGACTTTGCTTAGTGGAGTATAGAAAATCGGCATTTATTACAAGTTTTCATTAATTATTATTTTCCATGTGAGGGAGAATAGGGCTTTGAAATTCCACAAGCCCATTTTCCCTGGATAACAGAAAACATTCAATTTATTGTCATGAGCAACTCTGAAGCCTAAGCATAGGTAAGTCTAAAGAAAGCAAAGAAAAAGTGAAAGGGTTAAGCATAAATTGTGGCCTGTTTATCTATAGAGAGACAGGGTAAGAATGTTAGATCATCTTTGAAAACTAAATGCTTATTTACAGTCTCAAAATTCAAAAGGGTATTTTAAGAAAAATTACTTAGTTAAGGAGGGACTTTTTTAAGCCAGCAAGGAAATCTGGTCATATCCTCATTCACCTCATTTAACGACCTGCTTGTTAGGCAGCAGCAGCAGCAGCAGCAGCAGCAGCAAAGAAGCAGTCCCTGGTTTCTACCAGTGGAACCTCGCTGCTAATTGACTGGGAGAGGGCAGTCTGCGGCCTGCTCAGGACCATGTGAGTGAATGGGCTCAAGTGAAAGGAACGAGCGTTCCTTCAGTTCTCTTGAATGTGACCCTGTCCTTTGTGCACAGGGGTTGGGGGTGCATTTTAGTGCAGGGTCATGTGAAAATTGGATGGACTCCATCTGAAAGAAGCAAGGTGGTGAGGGAAATATTTCCAGAGTTCACATTTCCTTGGAAAATGCCAGAACATTTAATTTTGACAGCAAAATGCCAATTTGCTCATTTATAGTAGAAAACAAGACCACTGAGCAAAAAGAATACACTTGTTTAAATACAGCAGGGCATAGGGGACCTCTAATGTGAGGATCACAGTGGGGCTGCGTGCCCATGGAATCAGGAGTGGGAAGGTGGCACAAATGGAATACTGGGTGGCTGCCATCTCATGCCAACACAGATATGGACGGAAGCATCGGTTTCCAAAGCTCTCCAATTAGAACCCCTCACACTCATGGCCATCTTACCCCTAACCTGCCACAAAAAACAAAACCACAAAGATACAAAATGAAAATCAAGGTCTTTGTTTGAGTGTTGCATAAAGAGTCTGACTAGAGTGTCTTCCCTTTCCGGGTGACTAGAAAACCAGGTTCACAAGTATAAGTGCTGGCCCTGTATCCACAACATTAAGAGCACCAAAATATAGATTATAAGTGTAGTCTAAAACCTTTTTGATTTAGTTCAAGACCTTGAAGCTACCAATTTATTAATCAGTTAGTTACCTTCTGAACATAATGAGAATAAATTCATTATCTTGAAAAGCTATCAAGTAAAGAGAAACAAGCATCTATTCCACATCTTCTTATGAGTCCTACCAATAGATGAAAAGAGCTGTTTATGAGTTTCCAGCTAATAAACAAAAAGAAAGTGAAAGGATTAAATAGCACCATCTAGCAATGCCCAGTTAATTAGCAGACCCAGGCACTTAGTATTGTGCTAACAGGGAAAACAATTAAAGTAAAAAAATCAGGCATTATGTATCTCCTAGTGAAAGAATACAGGGTCACCTGACCAGTAGGCTAACCTGTCCCTAATCAAATATCTAAACATAACTCTCAATTTCCCAAAAATACAGAGGCCATATAGTGTACTATATGAGCTGAGTGAACATGCAATGAGTGATAGCCATATTACAAGAAAACTGTAGGTCCAGGGCTGGAGAGATGGCTCAGTGGTTAAGAGCACTGACTGCTCTTGCAGAGGACCTAGGTTCGATTCCCAGAACCCACCTGGTGGCTAACAACCATCTATAACTCCAGTTCCAGGAGACTCAACATCCTCTTTTGACCTCAGGAAGCATTTCATGACATAGGTGTACTTACATACATTTAGGAAATACACTCATACATATAAAATAAAAATAATCTTTAAAATTAAAAAAAATAAAACTGTAGGTCAAATGACAATTTAGAAAAAGAAAGCGCTGCACAAGGAACCTATGTATTAAAGGGTGCATGAAAGATATGTCCATTTTTTGGTTGTATATGTGGTTTGCATGACTGCATGTATGCCAATTCACATGTGTGTGGGTATACCATGTGCTGATGTGCACGTATGTGTGGAGACCATTGGCTGATATCAGGTGTCTTCCTCGATCACCCTCTACTTTACTGACTAAGGTTGACTGATTCAGCTGGTCCAGCTAGCCAACTTGACCCAGGGATCCCCACATCTCTACCTCTGTAGTGCTGGAAGCACATACAGGCCCCACATCCACTTCTTTTTTATGTGAATGCCTGTGATCTGAACTCTGATATCATGATTGCACAAGTGCTTTATTCACTGAGCTACTCCCCCAGCCCCCACATATCCATTTTTTAATGAAAAAGACAAGCCTGGCATATCTAGGGACACATACTGTCTACTAAAACTACAGTGGATGCAAGGAAGTAGTTACTAGTGGTTACTAGGAAAGCCAGAGAAGTGGTTGCTTTCAGGGAGGAAGGTAAGGTTAGATGAGCCAGATCCTCTTGGGGTAACTGGCAGTTTTATATCTTGATCCTGATGGTGGTTATAAGGGTGTTACCTTATAACTGATCAAATTTTATAGCTATTTTATGTGACTTTTTCTATCTTTGTATGATTTAATAAGCGAAGGTTTGCAGAAAGGGATAGATACCAACGAGTAAAAAGGACTTCTATATTCCTTCAGAGATGCTATTGATCATTGAAACACAGCCACATGTCAAAATATTTTGTAATAGCTATATGGTAGGCTATGTCCACTTTATTGATTTTGCTCTGCCTTTGACACATTTGAGGGATACTGTGGCCCCCAAAACATGTTTCTAAGAGGATCTCTAAGAACATAAACCCATCCCCAGAGCCTCACAGACCTTACTTCCCTGTGATGACTAACAGGACTTGTTCTTTGAGAGCTGAAGTCACTTCTTTTATTAGTCATCCCTTCTCTAAAATTCCTGGTAGCTCTGTGCCCATCAGGAATGGAAGTATGGCTTCGGCATCCCAGCATTTGGCCTAAATCAAAGCTGGTCAAGAAATCCCACACCATTTATGACCCCTTTGCTCAGTCATAACCAAGTGGCAAAGCTACAAACAGCTCATAAAAACCTTTCCAGGGCATGTGGCAGGGCTGGAGAGGTTGGTGCTAAAGAATCTCAAAAGACAGGGAAGACAGGATGACATCAACGGTATCAATTTTTACAGATCCCTATCCAGCCCTCTCCTACTGCCTATGCAAGTCTTGGCTGTGTGTGTGTCTCTCTGGCCCAATAAAGTAAGAGCCCCGACACTGCTCAGTTGAACCTGTCTCGCTCCCAGAGAGTTTGCAGTCAGTGCCTGCATCAAAAGAAAAATGGTACCTTGAAAGAAGACCTCATCTTCAATCCCACAAGGGCTACACACTTGACCTTGTAACTCCTTCCCCTGAAATCATTTCTAGTATTTTTAATAATGAGGCTTAAGAGCCCTGAACTGGCTTATTTAAAGTTGACCAATCAAGTGCCTTGAGTCAAGGAAAATGGTATGGGGACACAGAGATTATACAGTGTTGTACATGGGGGAAGAATGAAACATTGGGAAAAATTCCAAGCAGGAAGCACTTTATATGCCTTGAAAGCACTTTTAAAACCAGTCCAATATATAACTAAAAACTAATGATGCTTCACGCATGCACATTCACTCTGAACACATAAAGTCTAAGACGTGGACTGTTACAGGAGTCAGAATCCATGCTCGACCTGCTTGAGGGAGGCTGCCATGATAAGGTTTTCAATGATCTAAGCTGGTGGCATCCTAGAACACACAAAACCTTTGTCCCTCTCAAGGCCTTATGAGAAAACTTGAACTCCATTCCTTCAGTGTACAAGGTTCAGAGCCTCTGTGATAATAACCCCTTGGTTAGATGCCAGTCTTGCCCAATATGTTTATTTATGAATAGGGAAACTAGAGTTCGAAGAGAGAATATACTCATTGAAGGTCACTGAGGTAGGTACTGTACTAAGTCTATGCCCTTCTTCCTTGACAAAACCCAACTTTTATTGTTAATCATTTACCACAGAGCCATGAACTCAGAAAAGAAGCTTCAGACGGAATAAGTCATGACTGGTCAAAGCTGATCACAATGGTAAAACAAGGTGTGGGATCAACCCTTCCCAGTAGAATATTAGGGTAGCCTGCTGGACAATTTTCAAGAAATACTGTCTTCAGTTAGAAACAAGAAAGAAGAAAATAAAACATAAAGTAGAAAGATGGCGGAGCTCAAGTCCCCAGTGACATCATGAAGCTGAAACTTGGGCTTCTTGTTGTGTGAGTTAATATACTCACCATTTTGATAAATTTTTATTGTGCTTACAATCTAAACAGCATCCTTGTTAATATAATCACACTGGTAGTTTGTGCCAGAGTTAAACTTCCCAGACCAGCCAAGTCCTCTTTCTAAGGGAATAGTAAAAGTCTACAAGCAGCTTTATCAGCCAGAAATAGATAGGGTATGCTGTAGTAAGAAACAACCCCCAATTCCCAGTGATGGAGAAGAGCGAGGCTCTAGCTCTTGCTTATGTGATACATCTGGCTGAAGTTTTGCTTCAAGGACCCAAGGCTAAAGGAGACACTTTTTCTGAAATATCTTGGTCTTGTGATCAAGAGAAAAGAAAACCTGACTCTTGAAACTGCTACTCAGCGATGATATGTACCACCTTTCTCACATTTCATTCACATAATCCAGCTTGGCATCAGTGAAGTAAGGAATAAATCTAAGACTAGAATTGCTGAGAGAAACCGTATTCATTCAAATTTTGATAAGTATTACTACACTGCCCTGCAAAAACCTTATACCAATTGCATTGCTGGATTGTTGGACCCACTGAACCCAGCTGACAGTGTGTTATTGGTCAATGATCTTTTTAAACATAAATATGTGCTGAAATCCTCATATGTACTCAGTAACAACGATCAGAAGGTGCATTTGTAATGCCCCACCCCATCCATGAGCTTAGAAGTGAGGGAAAGAGAAGAGTAATATGAAAATACTCAAAAGATATAAATCACTTAGGAAAAACAAGACCTTGAATCAGGTATAGGTTGAGTTAGTTGCACAGAAGTAGATACATACACTACTGGGTGCAGCAAGACCTTAGCGTGCGTGCAGAGACAGGTGAGGACTCCGGCCAGGAGGGAGGCTGCCAATGGGTGCTGGTGGAGAGGAGCTGAACTGCAGGTTGGATGCTGCAGAGGAGGTTGCTGGCAGCACTGGAAGAGGAGGGACAGCATTTTACGCGCTAGTGAGCTCACAAGATGGGTGAGTTGAACTCATGACATTTAGGGTCAGAAGTTCAGTTTCAGACCAAGGTTTGGCACAACAATCTATCTTGGGTAATTTTTCTGCAGATTGTCTTAGCTACAGGAGATTGATTGGTCTGACTGACCGATCTGAAGAAAGGAGACTGAACGAGTTCCGCTGCCTTTATCTGAGACCCTCAGTTATAAATACCATCTTGAGCATTCGATCCCCTGGAGGGGAGGAGAAGGGAACTAAATCAACCAACTCAAAAAGCATATCCATATCCCCAAAGGCTCTAATCATAAGGTCCTTCTCAAATATCTTAACCATTAACATTCCCTAGAATCTTAAACAGACAAAGGGAGGTTTCATTATTTTTCTTATTATCCTGGACTTTCATAGAAAAGGTAAGAACCAACTCTAAGTTTAAGGGTCCGAGTACAAATGCCTGATGCAAATGCTGCCACATCCCCCTTTCCAAGCTCAAGATATCGCAAGATAATCTTTTTCCACTCAACGTAAAGATGGCCTCAGAGCTCTTCTCAACACAGTCTCTCCAGCCTTACCAATCAATTAGAACTGGCACTGGTGCTGAAGCCCATCTGTCTCTCTTACTCGTCATTTCCCCAGAAAGCATTCTCTTCCATAGGATCAACTATGGTAATTACCAACCTGAGTCCTCAGAAGAAACCATATTCACTTAGACCTCATGCAGTCTTGGATGCCCCACTGAGAAATATGTAGAGGTCGAGTCATGTCTCCCAGTGCTCCCCAGCACCCTCACCCACCTGACATAGCATCTTCTTCTCCAAGCTCCAGCAGCATATTCCCATCAGACGGTGTCCCAAGAAGGTATAAGCTGCTCCTTTAACTCTAAAACAAATACTTATGGAGTACTACTATGTACCAGGTCACAGTCTACACGCTGGGTGACATGGCAGCTAATAATACAGACAAAATCCCTGCCCTTATGAGAGCTTGCCTGTGGGAATGAGCAGGTATGTAACAAGGTAAATACATTAAATGCATGCTGGGTTAGCTGATACCTTTAAAATTGTAGGAAAGGGGAATATGGATTATCCGAAGGTGGGGAGTGGGTTGGAAATTCTTCCGAAGAAGGCTTTATGGGAGATAAAATTATAGCAATTTCTGAAGAGGGTGAAGCCGAAGGATATTGCAACTGTGCCAAAATTAGCAACATAGAGAGGTCAACCTAACTGGTAGATTAGAAAGGATGGGAAGAGGAGGTCAGAGAAAGACGGAAGGAGATGGACATGGGTTGGAGGAAGGAGGGGATTATAGGTCACAGAGGATCTCTGTGTGGGGCCAAAAAGATTTCTGACTTACATGATTTCTGCCTTCACTGTAGATCTATTTATCACAAAAGACAAATAAGTGTAATGTTACATGTAATTCATTATTAATGCAAGTATGCCAAGTTTATAAAGGAGAACTACACAAGCCACCAGGGATTGAACAGGATGGTGTGATGGCACCTGTTAGTCAGGGAAGACTTCCTGAAAAGGGAGACATCTAGATGGAGTTCTGAGTGATATGGAAAAGATTGCCCCCGGAAAAGAAGGAAGAAGAACGTCCTGGGTGGAGGGAACAGGGAGTATGTGTTCAGGGAGCTGGAGGGACTGGGAGAACCACCTGGAAGCAGGTTCAGCAAGAGGCAAAGGAAGAGACAGGAGCCTTGAGGAATGGACCAGAACCCAGAACCTTTAAAAGGCCTTGAGATGCTTTCTAAAGGGTTGTTGCAGACCTCATCCTAAGCCAAAGAGGACAGCATTGCCAGGCATTAAGCAGGAAGGGGTCCAAGGCTCTGCCGGGTTCTGGTTCATGCTTACTTCCCAGCTTTCCCAAGTAAAAGTTGGCCTTGTTTCTTTCCTAAGTGCCTTAAAAGCAGACTTTGCATTGTGGGTAAATGAAGCCGCTTCTCTCCCATTCCGTCTTGGGAAATAAACTCTTGTGCATGCCACAATTCTTCTCAGACAGGTAAAGTCCCACTGGCGGCTTCCTATGGCAGAGCTGGACCCAATTGTGTACAAGTACTGCTTGGAAAATTATGAAAAAAAAAAAAAAAAAACGACTCTGGCTTTCTTCATTTGCTTCAGGCGTTTTCTGTGCAGAAACTCAACAGATCAAAACTATTTTGAACTGGGATGAATCCATGTGGTTTCCAGAATTGAAAATGGTTTTTCACAAGGTCCAGCAGCTAAGCCTGACCTTTTCTCTGGGTGGAAAAGAGCCAGACCTTTCCCATTTGCTATTCACGGTCATTACCTGGAGGGTAATTAATGTATGTTACCTGTGTTGACAGCATGTCCAGTGTCACAGGTGATCTGGGACATCAAAGGTGACATGCCTGTCTCCAGCCTGCAATCCTGTTAAGCCCTCAGAAGGCAGTGGTCACAAATCTCCAGGCCTGCTGTTGTTTTGTTGGGCCCTTGCTACTCTAAAATCCATGCCATATTCCCTACTCTAAATTAAGCCTCAAAAATATTTCTGATTAAAAATTTATACAGCTCATGACAACCTCTTTCTAGAACATAACCCCTAACTAATTCATGTTCACTTACCCTGCAGTTTTCTATTTATAATATTTTACAATTTCTATGTGTTTGTATTATAAATTATTAAGTGACATCAAGGTTTTTATTTTGATGAGAGAATATTTGATGAATTTGACAGTGTAATTACTTCAGATCCTGCTCCGGATTGCTGAGAAAATATTTAATTTTATTTACCTTGATGAATAATTAATGCGTGCGAGTGGTAGGCTCCCTTGCTGTGCCTTATGGCTTCTTCTGTTTGCTTCTTGCTAATTAAAATAGTGGTGCATCTATGTGTACTGGCTTAGAGAAATAAATTACCATTGTATGTCGGGGCGGGGGTGCTTGATGGTATAAGGCTTTCAAAAAAGGAGAGGAAGAAGAGAAGAAGGAGGGAGGTGATAGAAGCCTACCTGGTTTTTACTTCACATTCTTCTTGCAAAAGCCAGGGCAGTGAAGACCAAGCCCTGATTTACTCGGTGAACTACGGCAATGTACAACATATTGCTAAATGATCATGTTCTGTTTGAGCTCACTGAGAAGCTGGCTCTGGAATCAGGGTTGCCCCATCCAACCATTTCAGACCTAAGCATGCTTGTCTCAAGGTATCCTCTAAGGCCCCTTGTCTGGGGATGGTCTGTCCACCCCCAACTCCCTGAAAAGAGGAAGAGACCAGAAAAACAGGAGAGTAAGAACACTGTGCCCTTGAGAACAGCTAGAAGGTGAACAATTTCCAACAGATACTACATTCGTTTATCCCATAATATAAAGCTGCCTGTCATGGGAAAGAGAAACTGGGAGTTCAGCCATGGGAAGTTCAGCCTTGGGACAAATTCAAGGGAGAACTCCAGCTAACTGCCTCGACTTCCCCAGGTGGATTCTATTAAATGTTGTCAATACACTATTTGATGTCATCTCTATCGTTATTTTTTTACTTTGTTTTGCTGTATACTTAATAAGCTCACTCATTCAAAACTCATTCAAAATATGGATATGTACATCACTTTCCATATTGCACAGAACTGTCTTCTCCAAGCCCAAGAACTTCATATCCACTAACCTTGACTCAAGCAGAAGAAACAACACATGGTAACAGCAACTGACTTTTGTTTTATTTTTGTTGTACTAGAGACTGAACCCAGGGGCCCCACAACTAGCTCTGGGAACTCACAACACCACCATTAAAGACAACAAGATATTGATTGTCATAAGGGCTGTCCTGTTGGGTCCATAGATTTCATTTGTATTTGATTTTCATTTGGTTAATATAAAGCAATATAAGGATCTGGAAAGTTGGTAAAGTGTTTGTCTTTCAAGTGCAAAGACCTGAGTTCAACTTCACAATATGCATTTTATAAGCCAGCTAGAGGGGCGAGAGATTGCTCAGTGGTTAAGTGTACTGGCTGCTCTTATAGCACCCACATGGCAGGTAACAACTGTCCATAACTCCTGTTCCAGGGAATCCAACACCCTCTTCTGACCTCTGTGGGCATTGTGAGACATGGCTGTACTTACATACCTGCAAGCAAAGCACTCACACACATAAAATAAAAATAACAAATAAAACTTAAAAAATAAAAATAAAGTAAAAGCCAGCTAGAGTTGTGCATGCTCATAATACCATACTGGCAGAGATAGACATATCCCTGGGTCTCATACTGGTCAGTGAGTCTAGAAGACTTGGCAAACTCCAGGCCAGTGAGAAACCTTATCTCAAAACAAGAAGAGGTACATGGTGATTGAGGAGCAACACTCAACAGTGACCTCTAGCATCATGCATACACACACATGCACACATGAACACATGCATCCATACACAAATGTACATATGTATACAGTAAATAAATAATCACTATAAGGTCAGCACATAACCAGCTTTAAAATTTTTACTTGAGGATAAAAATGTTCAAATTCAGTTTGATGGGTGGCTCAAACCTATAACACACAAGGACGCAGGTTTTGTGACGCTTCATCCACTGGGATGAGGGCATTAGAAGCATTTTTTCACAATCCAATCTTAAGTAATCAATAAAGACCCACACTATTCGGCACAACTACCAATAAAATTTACATATCTACATATGTGTTAAAATGTGTTACTGTGACACCAGTCTTGAGCTATAGACCAGCAGGTGCCCTAAATTCAGTCTAATCAAGATGATAATGCAGCAACCTCTGTATCACATTGTACCTCAGTTCTCTGATCTACAAATGGAAACATTGGTGACTCATGCCTAGTTCTATGAACTTTAATGAGAGTGTAGCAGGGAACTCAGTATTCCTAGCTACTCCTATTGGTAGATAGCAAACGGGGCCACATATGGCACCAGGGGACAGCAACTACGTGATAACCCTCTTCTTATCCCCAGCCAATAACATAATGGCTGGCATATTATCAATGCACATTTCAAGGGTATTCAATAAATTAGTTGGATGGATGGATGGTTGGTTTGGGGCTATTCTGTAACCAGACCGAAAGCCCCTAATTGCATCCTAAAGTCCTTGAGGGCAAGGAACTACCTGGATCCATTCAGTGTATTGCTTGAATACAGATGATAGAAAAAAGTAGTAATAAGCCTTCTGATTTTTACTGAAATGGAGTACACAGTATCATTCACACACAGCTCTGTGAGATTTGGCAGCAGCTTTTCCCAGGAGTGTTGCCTGAGGCAGAGACTGAAAATCTTGGGCTTGTGGAGGCCACCTTAGTGAAAAACAGGGCATTGTTTGGGACCAGGACCCCTAGTGAGCAAGGTCTTTTCCAATCAAAGGCCCTGTCACTGGTGTGTGTTCCACAAGCCCCAAGGGTCCAGCTTGCATTGTGTAGTGGAGCCACTGGGGGTGGGGACGCCTGCCTCCCAGACTGTATCGATTAGCTGCTCCATCTGCCGCTTAGCAAACAAGCAGCCTAGCTTCCCTATTGGATGAAAATGTCACCCATGGTAACAGATCCTCACAGCTGGCATCTGACCACAGGACCCTCTGGGAAGGAATAATCAGATCCTGAAAAGCAGTTGGCCCACACCCAGCTCAATACAAAATGAAAAATAAATACATGCCTATTCTAATCTCCCTCCCTTCCCCACCTTGACTCCATGAGAGGGTCCCAGACAGGCACACTGCAGCAGAAGGGAACTCCTGCTTAGAAAGCAGGTTCTGGAGGGTACTCAGTGTAGTCTGAGGGTACTGTAGTTCAGAGTCCCCACCCCCGTTCTGAAGCTATACAGAATGCACCCAAATCTTGTTCCAGCTACACCAAGCTGCAAATCTTTCCTTAAACATCGCCCTTCCCTTCCTCTCTCCCTCCCGTTTTCCTTTTTCCTCTCTGTCCACCCAGCCTTTAACACAACACCTTTGTTTCCTCTCTCACTTCCTTTCTCTCTCCTTCCTGTTCCTGTCTCCTCCAGACTGTGGTTCCCTGCCCAGAACACTCTTCTTCATCCTCCTCACCCGGATTGCTCTTCCTGTTTTATCATCACAACTTAAATACCATTCCCTCTAAACACCCCCAAATTAATAAGACACCCTAATACTAGCCCTATACACGCATACACTGCTATCTATCCTGCCGGACTAAAAGGAACTATGGAGCAGGAATCTTAAGTGTCACGGTGACTGCTACATTATCAGTGCCTAACAAGATGCCCAGCACACAACGCTCAGCACACATCACATGCTCACTCACATGCCCAGCACACAATGCCCAGCACACAGCACATGCTCACTCTTTACAATGTGGCTAAATCAACAGCGGCATGTACAAAGCGAGCTCACAGGGCTTCCGGGCATCGACTCTAAAGAAGCCCCATGCCATGTTTCATTGTCAATTTCCAGTTATTGAACCCACCCAAGTTAAAGAGGAAATTGTGAGACTGGCACAGGAGAAGCTTAGAAAGCAGGAGGAACAGCTTCGGGTGGGGAGCACAATTCCAGAAAACTCTTAGAATGGAGGACTGTCGATCTCACCCCATTTCCTCCTCTGTCCAATCCTCTTATTCCATTTCCGTCCCCATCTCTGTTTCCATTCCTGCTTATCACTAATGCCAACTTCATTCCCTCCAACTTTAACACAGTTCTGGGACTGAATTCTCACCAGTTAATCATCTGAGGGGGGAAATGGGTTTTTTTTTTTTTCTCTGAATTCGAGGCATGGAATCTCAGGGAAGAAGTCTGTTGTCATGGCCAAGATCACATGCCCATCCCTGGACCAAATCTCTGTATCTCTACAAGAATGAAGTACTATGGAAGGCCCAGCTTATACCACGCGTCCACTCCAAGGTTGACGGCAGAACACCAGCCCAGCGAAGACAGGAGCTATCATCCCCAGGTGTAAGAAAGGGGTAAAGGGCTATTTTACTTAATGTTTCTGTTGCTGTGGTAAAATGCCCTGGCAAAAACAACTTAAGGAGGAAAACGTTTATTTTGGCTCACATTTCAAGAGTACAGTCCATCATGGCAGAGAAGCCGTGGTAGCAGAAGTGCGAGGCTGCTGGTCACATTGCCTCCTCAGTCAGGAAGCAGAGAATCGACTGCGGTGCCCAGCACGCCTCCTCCTTTTTATTCAGTACAGAACTGTGTCTTATCGAATGGTATCATCCACGGCTAAAGTGGGTCTTCCACCTCAACCTAACCTAGATAATTCCCTCACAGGTATGCCTGGAGACTTGTCTCCTAGGAGAGCCTAGAACCTGCCAAAGTAAAGGTCTATATTAATCACATGAGCCAACAGAAAGCAGCCACATTTGTGTGGTATGGACTCCTGTTCTCAAGATCCAAAAGAAAGCAATGTGAGCCTGATAGAAAACAGGCTGCAGACCTAAGAGAAATCGAGAAACTAGACCTTGCGATTCTGTATGGCAATCTTCAATGGGAATTTATCCTGTTTTCTACTGTTCACACTCACTAAAGTTCTGCAAGGCAGAGACCAGAGATCTCATTCATTCCCGGTCTCATCATTGGGCATACATTACATCTACTTCCTGAATGATTGGCCTAAGTGCAGTCTCTCCACAGTCATCATATTTAACTTCACTTACTCACATGTTAACTTTTCGATAGAGTCTTATTTTACAGTTTACACTGTAAAAGTGGGGATATCATGTATTTTCCTCTTTCACACAAGCAAGTAAGGAGGCCAGACTCAAAACCAAGTCACTGTCTGACTCCAAAACCTGTTCTCTTCCTCTAGAATACACTGTCTTCTGACATAACTTTTCAACAGCAGTTCCCTGCAACCATCTGGTCCCTCAGACCTCTGACATTGACATTTCTAGACAGTTTCTCTGTCTGTGCTAGCCACTACCCTCCTCTTAAAAGACATGTTTAGAGCCCTCATGTGGGAGGAAATGCCTTCAAATTGGCAGCCTCACCAGTTCTGGGGTGTTTGATGCCAAAATCCCACCAGACATTTCAACAGATGCTCTACATGGGTGCTCTCCCCCACTCTCTCCCCCTCACCTCATTTCATCTACATCCTGCCCTGTTCTTTACATATAACACATGTGCTTAACAGGATAGCATGTGGAGCACCACAAAATAACGTGTGTCATTTACATGACTGTGTCTCAACTGGGGCCATTGTAGCCCTTCAAGGGACATATCTGGAGACATTTCTAGTTGTTACAACTGAGAACACCTTATTAGCATCCAACTGGTGGAGGTCAGAGATGCTGCCATAGTTTTTCAGTGTGGCTCCTATGGCAAAATGTTCTGTTCCAATATCAAACAGTGTCACAGTTCAGGAGCCCTAATCTCTATGGATAACATGAACTTAAAGTTGTGACTAGGCATTTAACTCTTCATTAATTTACAGCCTATACTGCTCATACTTAACCTCGGATTCCAAAGATACATCAGGCCTATTGTCTTTTTCAATTGCATTTATTTATTTTTATTTTGTGAGTGTTTTGCTTGCCTGTATGTAAGCACACCCATGTTGTGCAATGTCCACAGAGGCCAGAAGAGGGAACTGGAACTGGAGTTACCAAAGGTTACTAGCTGCCATGTGGGTGCTAAGAATCAAACCAAGTTCTCTGCAAGAGCAACCAGTGTGCTAAACCACTGAGCCATCTCTTTAGCCCTGCCTATTGCCTTATTAAGGTAGCAGACACACCTTCACTGCATGGGTGAGTCCTGGCATGAACCAACCAGGCTATGAAAAAATATACAAGGTGTCTCTTATAGATAGCCCAGGGTGTTGTGTCCAGTATTACCATTGTTCGAGTTCCTCATTCCAAATCCCCAATCTGTCTCTTTTTGGTCATCTATTTGCACAATTTATTTAATCTTTCAGAATCGTGGTTTCCTCATCTATAACATGGGAATAATAACCAACCTAGAAATGATAACCCAACAACTGAGGGATATAACTCAATGGCAGAGCACTTGAGCAGCATATATAAGGTCCTAGATTCAATTCCTGGGGCCAGGGGAGATGAAAACCCAATAAAAGCACATGGTAAGCTATTTAGCACAGAAGAAATGTCAGCTGTTTTTTTATGGCATAATAAGTAATCAAAACCTTGTAAGAGTTATAATTGTGTTAATATCATTTTAACTAGAGTTAATATACAGCTATACTAACTTGTTTTTATTTCTGTTGCTGTATTTTATTTTTATTTATTTATTCATTTATTGGGGGGGCACTTGTGGTGGTCTGAGGACAACCTACAGGAGTCAGTTATCTCCTTCCACCATGTGGGTACCAGGAATCGAACTCAGGTCCTCGGGCTTGGTGGCAAGTATCTTTTCCTGCTGAGTCACCTTGCTGGCCTTTAGCTTGCTTTGGTATAGGTAAGCATTGCCTCTAGTACAAAGAGCAGAGTATGCCGAGGTGAGATGCGGGACACATGAGCATCTACAAGTGCCTGGATAGGGGAGACTGAGGACCAGTGGAGCTCAGCTGTCGACTAAGGACAGATTACAAAGGGCCTGACTGAGGGAGGAGTTAATACTTTGATCCTTAGAGACTAAGGCAGATTTTCGGCAAGCCAGTGGCTTCAGGTCTGTCTTTGAGGATGCTCACTCTGATACCACATTGAAGGTTGCTTTCTTCCTTCATTATAACCCTCCCTCTGTTATCCCAACCTTGACTCTTTGAGTTCAGGAAGAATAGCTTTCAAATGATGGAGAAACAGCTGACTTAATTACCAACCATAGTACAGGAGACAGATGCTGCCTTTCTGATAAGTGGTTTGGCAGTGTTCTGAGATATCTTAATACAGGCATGCCCTCTCACCTGGGAAATCTATCCCGAAATCATGAAAAAGGAGTGCAAAATATTTACCAATCAAGAAAAGCTCACCTTTAGCCAGCTGTGGTCATGCACATGTGCCATCCCAGCATATGGAAGGCTGAGAAATAAGGGTCTCATGCTCAAGGGTAGCCTGAGCTATGTAGTGAGAACTTGTCTCAAAACAATGTCAACAACAAAAAAA
This sequence comes from Nannospalax galili, assembly GCF_000622305.1. Lineage (NCBI taxonomy): Eukaryota > Metazoa > Chordata > Mammalia > Rodentia > Spalacidae > Nannospalax > Nannospalax galili. Next base: position 110,977 of record NW_008358387.1, on the reverse strand, counting down.
TTTCACTTTCAGCATTATTTATAGACATGAAAAACTGAAAACCCTTAATGTCTGACAATGATTAACTGGAAAAGTAAATTAAAATACAAGAATATAAAGACATTAAAACCATATTATTGGTGTAAAACAAGCTATAGTGTGATACTTTTTAAAGTGTACATAGACATTCATACATATGCACTCACACTATGCGTACCTCCATGTGTATAACATTTCCGGCAAGTGATGGTATGGTTCTCCTATCAATGAGGGTGGTAACAGCAATACATGTGTAAAAAATGTGTGTACATATACAACTATACAATACATAAGCACAGAAAATCCCCTGGAAGGATATATAACAAGTTATTACCACTGCTAACTATAGGGAAGGGATTATGAGAGATTCTTTTCTTTCTTTAGCTTATTTCTCTGTTTTTCAGATCTAATAGGAGCACTTACAATCCTTAAATTAGAATTTCCTGTTTGAAAAATGATAAAGGTAAAGGAGGGTCATCTTCAGGAACTAAGTTCAACAGAGTTGTTGTTTTCAAAGTGTGTGTGTGTGATGTATGTGTGTGATGTTTGTGGTGTGTATGTGTGGTGTATGTGTGGTACATACACATAAGTGTGCAGGGAGTAGGGATTGGCCCATGCCGCACTACAGTAGCCAGAAGAGGCCATCATGCATCGTCCTCTAAAACTCTTGGCCTCATTGTATTGAGACAGGGTGTCTCACTGAACCTGACACTCACTGCTCCAGCTAGGCTGACCACCAAGTTCCTAGGATCCACCTATCTCTGTCTCCCAATCTTGGAGTTACAGGCACAAGCAGCCAAGCCTGGCTTTGGGTAGGGATGCTAGGGTTTGAAGTTGAGTCCTAATATTTGTACAGCAAGTACCTTTACCCAAGGAGCTATCTCTCTACCTCAAGCCCAGTAGAATTTTATAAAACTTTCAAGGGCTGGAGAGTTAGTTCAGCAGTTAAGAGCATTGGCTGGTCTTGCAGGGGACCCAGGTTCAATTCCCAGCACCTACATGGTGGCTAACAACCATCCATAAGTCCAGTCTCAGGGAATCCAATGCCTTCTTCTGACCTCTGCAGGCATTGCACAACACAGGTGCACCTACTTACATGGAGGCAATACACTCATGCAAATTAATTAATTAACTAATTAATCAAACTATAATGTTTCAGTCATTAGAAGGACATAGGCTAAACTACACTTTCATTAATGTCAATTTTCCTTAAATTGTATTATGTTTAAGTGTGGTATATTGAGTTGCCAGTTTCTGTCCAGTTGTATCCTCAGGATATGGGGCTAATGAGGAAAATATAACCTGTATGATTCCTTTCTTCAACTTACTTATAGACCATGTAGGAGAACAATATGTGTGAGGAGAAACTAGGACAAATCAAAGGTACTTGTAGTGAAGGGCTAACTCAGCAGAGAGCTGCTGAACAGTGGCTTCACAAATACCAGGAAATGGCAGAAGATGACTCTGTTCAGGATAGCCATGCCCATGCTGCAAATGGAGGGTGAGAAACCTGTATGGAAGCCCAAGGAGGACAAACATGTTTCTGTCCCCAAAGTGGAAAATCTACAATGTATACAGTTCACAATCTTAAACAGTGGGCTGTGATGTGTAATTGTCAACCTCTGTTGCTTTTTTTCAAGGCTCCCTTCAGTAAAATATATTGTCTGCCATCCAAAGCTGATTTGGATTAGGAGCTGAGCATGTGCCCTCCCCCTGTTGGTTATATTAATATACCAAAATCGATAACATGTCATGGCTTTCAGAAGTAGTTATAAAGCACCCTAAAATGTTCCCAGAATATGCCTATAAATTATTTGTTCAATGTACTTATGTTAAAAAGGTTGTCAGTTACAATGCTCTGGAAGTCTCTAAAATTACAAACCATCATATTTGTATTTGATAAAGCTCTTACTGTTTTGGGTCAGAGTGGGTTATGCTGTGGGGAAAAAATCATTATTTTCCCTAATAAATAAATTACTTGCCTATATTTCATGGATCACTCAGGCTAGCCAGTATTGAAGGTTTAAATAATAAATAACAAATAGCACCATTCATCTATTAATCATGACACATCACTTGTGTGTGAGCACTTGTGTGGTAGTGAGTGTGCGTGTGTATGTATTGAGGATATGCATTTTCTTTTAGACTCTTGTGGGTAACAGATTGATCAGGAGTCATCTGAAAGAGCCAAAATTAATATTTTGTCAGGTTAAGGAAATCACCTAATGCTGAGAGAACTTTCCAGGTGGCCAGAGGGCAGGTAGCTAAGAACTGTGCCGAGCTACAGTCTTGGAAGATGTAGAACCATTTAAAGGAATTAAACTAAGATTCGATTCACTAAGGGTATGCTTTTTTTTAACTTTACAAAAATTATTGAGACTTTCATACATGCATATAAGGTGTTTTGATCAAATCCACGCCCACTCCCTCCCCTCCGACTCCTCCCATATCTTCTTTTTTTTTTCCCCATGGGGCTTTTTGCTACTCTAACATCTCCCACCTCTGAAGAGGTAACCCTAAAATCTTTTAGGGATTAGATAAGAACTCCCAAATACTTTTGACGTTTTTGGCCTTTGGAACAGAGTATGTTGCTAAGACGCCCAAGGACATTGTGACTTTTAGCCAAGAAACTGGCTACTTTTCTTTGGGTTCTTTACTCTTAACAGTTCATTCTTTTCCATGGAATACTGAAAAAGATAGTTCTGGGGTGGGGTAGAGGAGACAGGCTCTCTTAAGAACTAAGAACTATCCTCTTTATTTAATAAAGATGAAAGGACAGGGACTGAGGAAACATTGTATCATCTCATCAATGCCTCCCTTACCTCCAAAGGGCAACAGTTGCCTCTGTGCCCCTCCTCCCTTCCCCTCATCCATTCACCCTCACTTTTTTGGTCTGTAATCAGTATCAATGAATGGATGGAGAAATGGACCATGGGACAGGGTACAATGGAATATGGTTTTGCCTGGAGAAGGAATGGAATTTTTTCATCCTCTGCAGCATGGATGAACCTTAGGGGCATCCAGCTAAGCAAAATAAAGAAGTCACCAAAAGACATATACTGAATGATTCATTTATATAATAACTTTAGAGTCATCCAAATTGTAGGGACAGAAAGCAGAATGGAGGAGCTCGGAGTTGGGAGGATGAGGTAACAGGGTGTGGCTCATCAATGGGTGCAGCTTCAGGTTGAGATGATGAAACGGCTAGAGTGTGGCAGACACAGCCAGTAGTGACAGTTGTACAACAACACGCATGCACTAAATGTCATTAAATTGTATATTTAAAAATAGTTAACTAGGAAGCTGGGAAGATAGCTAAGTCAGTAAAGTACTTGCCACACAAGTTTGAAGATCTGAGTTTGATCCCCATAAACCATGTTTTAAAAGAAAAAAAGTTGAGTATGTTGGCATACCCTTATAATCCCAGGGCTGGGGAGGTACAGACAGCAGGTTCTCTGGGGCTCACTGACCAGCCATCCTAGACTACTTGGTGAGCCCCAGGCAGTGAGAGACCCTGACTCAAAAATCAAGGTGGACAGCACTTGAAGAACTACACCTGAAGTTGTCATCTGGCGTCTACATGGATAGGTACATACACATGCACCTACACACACACACAAATGAAAGGAGGCTAGCATATCTGTTTGAACAATCCCTATCACTATGAGTCCTGGTTAGCTAAGTGATCTTACCAATATACAAACCTCCATCACACTCCAAAGAGCCAGACTCATTGTTACCTACAAGGTGTCTTATTTAAAGTAGGCAGGCATATGTCCCTCCAAGAGATTCTCATTCCTACAAAAGGCCAGCTAAAATATATATAGCAGTACACTCTGTCCTTGATGGTTACCTGGATAAAGGAAACAGCTGGACCCTGCAATGAGTTGGGACTAGGCCAAAGCAAAAGCAATCAGACTTTCTGTGGATTCTGAGCCAGACAAAGCCCCTCTGCTTGTCCTTCTAGCCCATACCTCAGGCACACATGAGGCTTGACTGGAGCTCTGGGGATGCACACATATATTCAAAAGCACGTAAGTCTCAAGACCACTTTTTCATCATAAACTGCATACATTTCTACATTATTTAGGTCCAGGGTAAAAAATCTTTCCTGTCTGAAAAACATTTCAAAAGTACTTGCTCCAGTGGCCTAGCTAATTGGGCCCTAGAATGTTGGGTTATAAGAATCAAAGTCTGCCTGCTGCTGGCATCTGTCCATTGCAGACTCCCTTCCACCTTGGGAAAATCACCTTTCGTTCTTTGGTCTCTTCTTTCTGCAACTTTCACCAGCAAATAGTAACACGGAGCAGGGCACAGCAGGCTGCCACACGTGAGCCTTGTTTAAAGAACAGGGTCAGCTCCTCGCTGTGAACAGATTTTCCTCTGTGGACGCAGGTTCGTGTTTATCTTTCAAGTTCCAGAAACAAACTCCGGGTTGCTAACACATGCTGCACAGCTGCTGCAGTCCCTGATTTATGAACAAATCTGCATATAATTGTCTGGGCTTTTTTTTTCCCTTGGTTGATTTTTTTTCTTTTAAATAAAATGGTTTAGTTGAGGGTGCATAAAGCCCTAATTCTAAAGTCATATAATTTTATGGACAAGGGGCGGGAGTAGGGTTGTGGGGAGTTCTTTTGTATGGCACCTGAACTCATTAAAATCCTAAATTCCATAATTTTACACTACCATGTGCCACAACTGAACAGCCTAATTGCTTACCATCTTTATGAGAACCACAAATGGGGCAGGAAAACCCGGGGACAGGTGGGAAGGCCACACTGGGATTTGGAGCCAAGTCCCATCAAGAAAGAACTGGACAGACGGCTTTATATTGAAAGAGCTCTCACTCTCTATGAAAGTCCAAATGCTGGAAAAAGTCAGTGGAGGGGCAAGGTATGTACAAAACCTAAAAGATTTCTAAAATTAGATATCTTATTGTACTGACCTCACGGCTGTTTTTAAGACTGAACACTGGAGAATGAGGTAAGAACTGGTGACTAACAGTCTTTTTCCTGCCTATATATTAACACGTTCCTGGATATAAATAAAGATTGGATCTCACTATTTAACCCTTTACACACACACACACACACACACACACACACACACACACATACACACACAAAGTTGCGTGGATACCAAGAGATCAAGTTTAGTGCTAGTCCTTCACAAAACCCAATGATTCAGGAGTCACAGATAGGAAAATTACTTAGCACTCAATTCTACAGACAGTAAAGTCAATAAATTAACCAGATTCGCTGATTGGTCAGTATTTTGGTTGATCAATTATCTTGCTTTCCTCACAAGTGAAGCTAACCCAAAAAAGAAGCTCTTAACAGTTCTGTGATTGGGAGGAACCCAGAAATGTAGAGTGAGGAAGAAGTTTCTAGAATATTTCCTTGCCTCTGACTAGGACAGTCAAGCCTTAGTTATCAGACCCCACTCTCCAGCCTATACCACCAAACTGCTGTTTCCGCCTTCACTTGGAGTAACCAAACTTGCAAAGTACAACAGTTCAGCCTCACTCCTGAAAATTAAGGGCTCCAATATCACACCATAAGCCATAAGCCTAGATGACCATGAGACAGAAGACCATGTTAATGAGCTCCATAAACCCCACTGAAAGAGGCTGAAAGGTATCAAAGCACCAGGGGAACTAGGAACTCCACATAGATTAGCAATGGAAGCCGTGAGTCCAAGCTGTTCAGAGCTAGGTCAAAGGGCTTTAGAGAAACTAAACGCTCATGTTGAAGAGAGGGAAAGAGGGAGTGAGAAAAGGAAAAAGGAAAGGAAGAAGGGTGGGAGACAGAGAAGAAGGAAAAAAGAGGAGAGATCTGATCTCAAGGAGGAAAGTTCTAGAAGCAGCAATGGTACAGGAGCAGCCCTGGAATACATAGCTGGTGAGAACTGCTCCTAAATAAAGGACAGAGATGACCTGCCCATAAGCCCAGAATTATACACAAGTCCTTATCCCACAAAGGAACATCCCACCAACAGTGCCTAGACATGGCCTAAGGTTTAGCCACTCAGCAGTTGTCTCCAGCACGAGCTCTTTAGAAAACTGCTGAGATCACCTTCTCAATCCAAACCAGAGGGACGGAGTACTTCAGCTGAAACCTCAGTAGCAGCCTGGGATCTTATACCAAGAACACAGTGTCTTGCATTAGGAATGTGCTGGCATGAACTGGAGGCCAGAGGGATGTGGGCTGAGCCAGGCACAGCCTAGGGGGAATGGAGGTCTCTTATTAGGCCTCCTAATTAGAGAATGTGTCTGATACACACCAGACAACAAGTCCAGCATCCATCTCTGCTAATTACAACATTAGGAACAAAAATACCAAGCAGAACAATTTTCTTGTTCACTGCTCTCCCACTTTCTCTTCGCTCTCTTTGGGATCCATTTGCAGGTACTCAACATAACTCCTTGTTGACCAACTCACACCTGCATAAACACACGGTATCAAACATGGTCCTGGTTAGCTGTGTCAACTTGGCACAGCCTAGAGTCACCTGTGAAGGGCGTCTCGATTGAGAGATTTCCCAGATCAGATTGGCCTGTGGGCCCTTCCTGGGGGATTATCTTGATCATTAATTGATGTATGAGTACCTAACCCACTGTGGTACCATTCCCCATTCCAAGGCAGGTGATCCTGAGCTATATATGAAAGGTAGCTGAGCAGAAGCCTTGAGCAGGCCAGAAAGCGGCCTTCCTCCACGGCTTCTCCTGTGCTCCCCTGGCTGTGAACGAGTCCCTTGGTTAGAGGAAATGTTGCAAAAACAGCAAACAGGCCTACTTTTAAACTGCTGCTTGATTTCCTGCCCTGACTTCCCTCAACAATGGACTGTGACCTGGAAATGTAAGTCAAATAAACCCTTCCCTCCCCTAAGTTGCTTTCTGTCAAAGCATTTTATGACAGCAACAGAAATCAACTAGAATAACATTTAGCACTCATGTCATTTAATATTAATCCAACCTGCTGAGGGAGACATTATTACTGTTTCCATTTATTGGATTAGGAAACATAGGCTCAGTACAAACACGTCTGATTATTGATACTGGTGTTTTCCATCTGGTCCTCTGCCTTCCTTACTCACCCTTCATCCTTATGGGTCTCCTAGTTCTTAAAACCTGTGAGTTTCTTTCCAGCCTACCAGGTTCCTATTTACCCAGTTGTCTGCCCCTGTGTTCTGCAGAATAGTAATGCATATGAAAGTAACTCTTAAAGAGAACAAGCCTTATGGATGTGAGGTCTTATCTCTTTGTGAGTGTACATATGTGAGTGTGCATATGTGAGTTTGGTATATGTTTGAGTGTGAGTGTGCATGTGTGAGTGTATGTGAGTGTATGTGTGTGAATATGCATGTGTGAGCATGGGTATGTGTTTGAGTGTGTGACAGTGTGCATGTGTGCACTGTGTGTTTATGGGTGTGCATGTGTGTGATGTGTGAGTATACATGTATGTAAGTCTGTGAGTGTGCCTGTATGATGTGCATGTGTGTGCATGTGTGAGTGTGGATGTGCATGTAAGTATGGGTGTTGTTTGTATGTGTGCATATGTGTGTGAAAGTGTATGAATGTAAACGTATGTGCATGTGTGTATGTGAGCCCCCGTGCATGTATGTGTGTGAGTGCTCATATGTGTCCTCTTACTTTTACTTTACCTTTTTCCTGAACTACACCTGAACTTCAGCCTTTCTAGAAAGATTAAAGCCTACCTCCGGGCTAGCCCTATACACTGACAGTATGCCTTGAAGCTCCAGGGTTAACTCCTTTCAAATTTAGAAATGACCTGAGGCCACTTCTGTGCGCGACCCAGAAGTGATGGCACTGGCTTACTGATAGAAACCTTTATGAAGCATCCTCTCTCCCCGGCATCCTATGACTCACTCATTTGCCCTTGTGTCCCTCCCAGTGATTCCTAGTGCACTGGTCTCCTATGAATCCTTTAAAGCTTGAAATACACTTTCCTATCATATCTCAATATCACCAACAAAATATTACCACTGAGTCTAAGGAAAACAGCCATGAATTTGAGCATTTCTCTATTCCTGGCATCTTACATACATTATGTCATTTAATCTGTGTGTACAGACGTGGAATCTCCATTTCAGGGATGGGAGAATCAAGGTTAAGGATGAACCCAGGTCACAACACTCTGAGAGGCCAGACTGAAACCTCAGTCAGACCTTACACATGTCTCCAAAGCTGAAACTACTACATGATACATCATAATACAACATTGTTTTTTTTTCCTTTACTATCCAAGGTGAACTAAGACTTCAAAACCCTTCCAGATTTGCTCAGGGGATTTCTGTAATTTCTAACAAATCCTAGGCTTCCAGGTTAAGTGCCCACCAGGTGAACCACACACAGCAGCAGCCTATGCACACTCATTTGTCACCTTGCAACTTGGCTTAGCGACCTTCCATAGAATTCTTCCTCATGTATGGCTCCCAGGTACAGCCTCTGCCAATTTGGAGAATGAGAGGATACCATCGTACACTTCAAAGATGGGCGCTGAACAGAATCTTCAACAATAAAGAAAAAGCTACATGGGAGGGTTTTGTTTTGTTGCTTGTTTCAGGTTTTATTGTTTCCAGTTTATAGTGTTCCTTGGACTCTGAAACCCGGCATTAAAGCTCAGTGTCTCTTTCTGTAGACTTCTGTGGCCTTTCCCTCTTTCCTCGTCATCAGGACCATCCCCCAGTGAAAAGTCCTTTCCTAAATCTATTTGTGTTAGAGAAGTGACGGCCCGTACAACATCTGCAGGTGAGTTCGTGCCAACTCAACTAACCCTTGAACAGTTCTGAAGTCTGACGTCCAAGATGACGTCCAGCTTCCTTCGTTTTTATTAGCTCCTCTGAGCCTCAGTTTCCCTGGTTTTCATGAGTTTCAAATGATACAATATGAGTAAATTATTTAGCCAGTGGCTGGCTATATCAGGAATTGTGAAGGGACTTTATCATTATTATTATTATTACTATTCATTTTAAGTTGGCATACAAAGTACTAGGTTCCATAATAGCATCTTCATATATATGCCTTTGTGCTTTGTTTTTATTTAGCCCTCTCCTCCACTGCCCCCCACCCCAGTCAGAAAGGCTATCAGCTAAAGGACTTTTTAAGATGCAAAGAGTTGGGCTCCAGACCATCCTGTTCCATAGGGTTGGGATGCAGCTGGAGATAGACAATAGTTCAATGAAACTGAAACTCCTGGTTCAGAGACCATGCATTGAGACTCCTAGACAGAAACTTTAGAATGTAGCATTCAAACCAAACACACAGGAGACTGGTAAGGAGCACTAGAAATAAATACAATTCCTGTGAGCCCGGAGTCCTACAAGGCAAGTCAGGACAGGTGAGCCCCTGCCTTGGACCCTGATATTCCACTCAGCTGTGGTCCTGTGTCTGCCTGCTGGGCAAGGACAATATGAAATGACTGAGCAGCAGACTGCCCTGCACAGGCAGATGGGAACACCTAGACGCTAAAGTGAAGAAGAAAGAAAGAAAGAAAGAAAGAAAGAAAGAAAGAAAGAAAGAAAGAAAGAAAGAAAGAAAGAAAGAAAGAAAGAAAGAAAGAAAGAAAGAAAGAAAGAAAGAAAGAAAGAAAGAAAGAAAGAAAGAAAGAAAGAAAGAAAGAAAGAAAGAAAGAAAGAAAGAAAGAAAGAAAGAAAGAAAGAAAGAAAGAAAGAAAAGAGAGAGAGAAAAGAAAGAGAGAGAGAGAAAGAAAGAAAGAAAGAAAGAAAGAAAGAAAGAAAGAAAGAAAGAAAGAAAGAAAAGAAAAAAGAAAGAAAGGGGAGGGAGGGAGGAAGACAAAAGAATAAGGAAAGAAAATAAATCTATAGAAAGCAAGAAAATGATAAATGACTTTAGGCTGTCATCAAAGGGGAGCTCTCTCTCTCTCTCTCTCTCTCTCTCTCTCATACACACACACACATGCACTTAAAACACAAAGGGGATGGGACTGGAGAGATGGCTCAGAGGTTAAGAACACTGGTTGTTCTTGCAGAAGACCTGGGTTCGAATCCCAGCACCCACATGGCAGCTAACAACTGTCTGTGATTCCAGTCCCAGGGGATCCAACAGCCTCTTCTGACCTCCGTGGGCATTGTGTAACACGGGTGCACTTACCTACATGCAGGCAATACACGCATACACATAAAATTAAAATAATAAATTTTAAAAATACACTAAGGGGAAACAATGGAGACAGAGTACATCTTTCTCAGCCCTAAATGTCATTGGAGCTCCGGATGCACCTTATGCAAAGGGCAGCATCACTGGGTCACCACACACGTCTCTCTGTCCCCGCAAAAACCTAGGCACGGGGCAGAGAGAACCTCAGCCTCAGTAAACAGCTCAGCTGATGAAATGCATTTTCTCCCTGTAAGAGAAGAGAACTCAGGAAAGGAATGAGGAAGAAAAAAAGATGAGCAGGAAGAAGGGAGAGAGGAAAGAGGAAATAAATCTTTGGGCACTGCATTCCCAATAGCGTTGTCTTGAATGTGGATGGGACAGAAACAAACGCGGATCTGGGAAAGGCACTTTCTCTAGGAGCCCAAGCAGGTCTCCTTTCCTCCCCTCACACTTACCCGTGGCAGAAATCAGCATTTCACCATTTAAGGGACCGTGAAGCCTGAGAGAGGATCGGCTCGTTTCCTGGCTCCCTTTATTACAACTCCCTCTAATTTAAAATTTATAATGAATGCGAACAATAATCAGTTTGTAAATACTGTTTTTAAGTTCACTAGAGCTGTACCGACATATTCCTTCTAGGTAACAAGTCTGTGGTTCATTACTCTCTCATTAGCAAACTAGAAATAAAGATGCAAACAAAAAAAGCAAAAAGGAAAAGAAAAAAAACACTCTCTCCAAAGATATTGTTGGAGTCTAATTGCCTGCAAGGAATTCTTAATAATGTTTACTAATGCCTTCTCAGCCTTGCCAATTTTATAAAGCTCATTCCAGACTCCAGGTGTGACGTCTGTGGTTCCCGCTGTGATTGTAGCTAGTGAATTTAGACACCACAAATTGGGGTTTGGGAGAGTTTGTAGCCCCATCTTATGTCCCCAGAACGCAATCACATTCACCAGGCCTTAGAAAGCAAATCTGAAGGGCTGGCATTTTTTAACTTAAAATTAAATCTCTGGCTAAGCAAGCCCTGTCTTCTCCCGGGACATGATAGGACATCACCTCAGCCTGCCTCCTCAGTAAGACTGAACATTTTGTCAGACATCATAAGAAGCTAAATGGCCTTGGTATTATCAAGGGAGAAATGGAGAAAAGGGGGACACTTTAAATGGGGAAGCCATGGTGGAAGGGTTAGACATGGAGAGAGAGGAGAGATAAATAGTGCCTAGCTAATGTAAAAAACCAGAGCAAATCATATTAATCCAACAACCTAATGACAAATTACATATACAATGTTTCTGAATGAGTCCATGTATACAGCTAATGGCTACATAACAAGAAACAGTGCCAGACAGGAGAAAACTTCCTTTGAGTTGTTGGCCAGGGTAGTAGTATAAGAGACTCCCGAAATTACACAGGCTATTGCCACAGTCCTTGATTGCCTCCCAGAACTTGAAGGTAAGACCCTACTGCTGAAGACAGGACATACTTCGGACACAGGATTTGGAGCAGTGGAGCTGGAACTGACCTGGAAACTTCTTCCCCTGAAGGCTAGCTCTCATAGCTTTGGAGAACACTATGCAAGCTCCTAAGGGAGAGCATTAATCAATGGTCTTAGACAGGAATCCTATGTTAACTTCACCCACCCAGGACTCAGGGACCATTGTGGAAGAGAGGGAAGAAAGATTTTAAGAGCCAGGGAGGAGGTGCATGACCATATGGAAATAGAGTCCTACAGGCTCCTGGGACCCTACAAATATGAACCTATAGCAATGGTGTCAACATGCACAGGACCATGCAAACTCAAGCAGACAAAAACCCAGCATAGAACTGGGGAACTGGACAGCAGACCCCAATCTTAACTGAAGAAATATTGGCAGCTGACTACTGCTGGGTGAGGAAGGGATGATCTTTCTAAAGTGAGACTCTAGATAGGCTGACTAGACCTCAGAAGAGGAACTTGCACTGAGGGACATCTAGGGACACTAACTTGACACAATAGGCCCTAAGACAAATGATAGAATATATGAACTCCAGTGGGAGGGAGGGCTATGGGAGGGTGCCAGTGGGGAAAGGGGTATAAAGATGATTAAGATTGATTGAGATGTTCTGTATGAAATGCACAAAAATTCAATAAAAAGAAAGAAGACAAAGGGCTTGTGTGGTCCACAAACACTGGCCAGTGCACATTATGATCCGGTCTAAAGCACAGAACTTTTGTAATCATCCTTGGTATTCTAGAACTGTAAAAATAAATTAAATCATTTTGTAGCAGTGAAGAGTGTCCATGCCAAGTCTAAGCTTCTTGAATCTTACTACTTTTAGAGAAAAAATGGCTAAGATTTCAATAAGAACCAAGAGTACTTAGTGGCGGGATATTGGGGAGAGAAACGTCTGTTTTCCTTCTAAACAATACACAAGTTATTTATAACTAGGAACTATTTCCCTGGGAAATACTTACTGGTTCTTGCACTATCTTTGCATGTTGGGAAACACACATGGGACCTGACAGCTCACTGCAGGTCACAGACTGTAGCCACCCATGTCTTGTCATCTCTCTCTCTCCCAGTCATACCCTACTTGCCGTTTTTTGAAACAGTGTCATGTAGGCCAAGCTGGCCTGAACTCATGACTAACTGAGGATAGCCTTGAGATCCTCATCCTCCTAACTCCACCTCCCACTGAAATGACAGGCATGCTGGGGACAGAAACCAGGGCCTCACACATACTAACCAAATACTCTCCCAGCTGAGCTACATTCCAACCCAGGCCCTACTCTTCCTAAGCTACATTTCTGAAGCATCCTCTTCTATCCTCTAAAGTAGCTGAAAGGGACATCCCACATCTGTGGGCTCAGAGCTGGGCTTGAACCTTTCACTTTCCCAGTGGATTTTTGAGAAGCAAATTAGAGATGGATTTATTCTGTTTCCTCTATTCTGACAATCTCTTCCCCTTAGAGTTTTATAGAGAGAAGGAGGGAATTAGGGAAGCCAGAACTCCAAGTCCCTTGCCATCCTAACATTTAAAAGACAACTTTTGGAACTGGTTTGCAGTGATCTGCTGTTGATTACATGGGGAAGCCAGGCAGAGAACCGCAAACAAGTTCCCCAACAAGGTTCATTTAAAAAGATTGAAAAAGATAAAAGAATCCCAAATCAGGCACTGTTCCAGACCTGGGGTCCATTTGACAAACTGGGGTTCATTGGGGTCAGGGTTTTAAGCTGTGTGAGCTTAGGTTAAGGTATCTAACCCCTCTGAGCTTCAGTTTAGATATCTACAAAACAAAATAGCCTAACCTAAAAGTGGATATGTTACGGGTTTGAACCCTGGGTGTGCCCCTTATTGGCAGTCTAACCTCAGGAAAGTTACTTAACTAAATTGTACCTGAATTTCCTGACTTGGGAACCAAGAATAACTAACTTACTATTAACCATTCTGAGGATTAAAAGAAAAATGGTGTGGACGCCAAAGCCCTAGAACAATGCTTGGAATTTAATACTTAATAGACATTGGGCACTGCTGCTGTTAAACCCTCTAACTCACTGAGACAAACAGGCCTAGGAGGACAAAGCAGGTGACTGAGCAAAAGCCCTCTCTTTACCTTCCCGACAACTTCCCCTCATCACTGGCTCAGACCTTCAATGACCCAGAATTCTGCCCCCTACCTCTAGGAAAAGGCACTGCTACCTCTTGCAGAAATCCATCTCCAGGCACTAAAGTGAAAATTCCAGATTCTCAAACACCATGTGACAATCACCAAATCTTGAGTGGGGATAGCCTCCCTAAGAGGTGTTTCTAATGTTCCTCTCAGGGGAACTCTCTAGCCCTGAGCTGACTTTTACAATTCGTGAGTTGAATAACCTTGACCACATCATTCAACTTCTAGATCAATTTCCTTTTCTGGGGAAAAAAAAATAAAACAAGTATAATATCAGCATCTCGCAATGGCTCTAGAGAGGAAAAAATAAGAAAATACTCTGAGATCCTATTCCTAGAGGAACTCCTACAACCAGGCACTGACTGTACAAGTTGCATGTGCTCTCAGCTCAACCATCCTCACAAGCCTGAGAGCAAAAAAGCCCAGGGCAAAATGTTTGTCAGACCTCAGAGCCATTCTTAAACCTCTCTTGCACTTCACATCACTCCATGAGATCTTTTTGGTTCTGCCTTCCCACCAATTCTGTCTCCACAACCTGGTCCCTCTACCCTGCCTGGATCACGGCAGTAGCCTGCTGTACCAGTTACATGTTTTGTTGCTCCGAAAAAACTACCTGACAAGAAGCAAACTTAAGGGAGGAAGGTTTGATTTGGGCTCACTGGTCATAGGTACACTCTGTAGTGAGGGAGTCATTACAGCAAGAGTTTGAAGCAGCTGGTCATACTGTGTCCACAGGCAGGAAGCAATGACTGTTCTCTTTCCCCTGTTTATTCAGTCCAGGACCTAAGCCCCTTGAATAGTGCCACCCATAGTTAAAGTGGGTCTTCCCATCTCAATTAACCTAATCTAGACAGTCCCTCACAGACATGCATGGAGGCTGATGTAATCTAGATTATACAGGACAGGCACTCATCTGAGTCTAATCCAATCTAGATATCCCTCCAGGCATGCCCAGAGGCTTGTATCCCAGGTGATGCTACATCCCATCAAGGTGACAATATTAACCATTGCACTACAAACTCCTGTCCCTGGCCCCAGCCTCCTCTGTTCTACACCAGCATCTGAAGCAATGATTTCATGAACTAATATCAACTCACCTCTTCCATGTCAATGTCCTCCAAATGGCCATCTACCATATACATAATAAAGCTTAGCTTTTAACCAGAGCCAACAGATGGGGTTCTGCAGACACTGGAAGATTCAGCACCAGAATTCAGATTAAGGCCCGAATACTAAATCCTAAATTAGTTTGTTTTTAAGTCAAGATAATAAATTTGTTTTAAAATATTTTATGTGCTTGATAAATAGATATTAAACAGCAAACTGTAAAAACTAAGAATTTTAAAACTAGGTTTTAAATGACAAGAAGTGTAAAACTGGTTTTAAATCCCTAATATTGGCAAAATATCAAAGATTTCTCATGTAATAGTTATATTATTCACATTGGGTGTTCTGTTGATGGGCCAGCAATGTTCAGAGGAATGATAAAATAAATACATAGATATTCATAAATGATTATGCATTCATTCCACAAAATTTTTCTAGCTTTAATTTTGGCAAAGTTAATAATTATGTTATTATAAGCAAGATTTTTACATAATTTATGTTCAATTGACAGTAATGATCTAAAAGATTAAAAAGCAAGCTCATTCAAAGCACATGTTTGAATGTTTCCATCAAAATTTTTAATTAACACAACTGAACAAAAATCAAGACAAAATTATTCTTTATTCTTAAAAAAAGGTATTTGGTTCTAAAATATTCAAATTAGCTGTTAAAATACAGAAGGTTAACTATAATAGTGAAAGTCAGTATTTTTATCAAATTATTTAAAGGAATCTTAAATTTATATTTAAAAATCTTAAAACTTTTATAATAATGAAACCATTCATAATCCTAGTTTGAAAGGTCATCCAACTGCCAACAGAAAGACTCAGTACCACCCATCAAACTTTTTACTACTAGGTAAATACAGCCTAAAAACATAACTACAAATTTTTAAAGTAATGTAAGGTTTTCTTAGCTATTGCAAAATGTTCCTTAAATTCACAGGGAATTTCAGAATCACATGAACAAATGCAAGCAAACAAGTGGTTGACACTATCAGAAAAATATCACCTCATTATACAAAACGGTTTCCTTGTGTCATATTTTCATTTCTGTTGTTGTGACAGATACCCTGACAAAAAGCAGCAGAGGAGGAAAGGGTTTATTGGGCTCACAGTTCCAGGTTATCGTCCATCACTAGGGGAAGTGGAGGCAGGAAGTGGAGCCTCTAGTCAGCTCTCAGCCATAGAATAGAGCAAAGAGAAAATGAACATCCTTGCCTGCTTGCTTGCTTGGCTGACTGCTGGATACTCCTCAGCCAGCTCTCTCTACTCCACATTCCGGTAGTGCCTACATTCGTGGTGGGTCTTCCCACTTCAATTAACAATCAAGACAACCCTCCACAGACACGCCCACAGGCCAATCTAATATAGGAAATTCCTCAATTGAAATTCCCTTCTCAGATGACTCGACTGTGACAAGTTGACATTCAAAACTAACCATTAACCTTTCTTGGTTTTGTTTGGCTTTTGAGACAGGGTCCCCCTACTTTGGCCTCCCCAAGTTGCTGATTTACAAGCATGAGCCACAGCGCCCAGCTCAGCAAAAGGTGTTTGGTATCTGATATATGAAGGGAATATTTATCAAATTAGTCTTTCCTTTCCCGTATACTTCATCCACCCAAATCTTCCCCACACTCTGAGGGCACCACCTGTTTCCAAGGTCTGTGACAGCAACAGCAAAGCCATCAATCAAGCAGTCCCAGCACCTGGATATAGATGGCTTTTGTTTTGAGAACACAGGGGAAGAAAATGGAGAAGGGCCCCTCTGCGACTGAACACGGTTAGTCTCAAGTTTGTTAGGAGAGAACAGAGCACCAAATCACAAGCAACAGAGACCTGTAAATTTGTTAAGGAATTCTGGGATTAGGACCCTCTGATGCTCTTGCTTGGGTGGGTCTAAGGTCAATACTGCCCACAACATCCTCTATGATCTGGCTCCTGGCGGCTCTCCATCCCACCTGTCTTCCTCCGCCATGCCAGTTCACTGAGACTTGACTTCTTACCATTCTTTGCCCACCGCAGCCATGTGAGCACCAAAAAAGGATCTGCAGCCTCCTGCCTTTCCTGTAGTTATTAGTGAGACTCACAGACCCATTACTTCTGTTGCTGTCCTGGAGTAAGGTTGGGTTCGGTTCATTTCTCACCCAACTGAAGAGTTAAAAGGCAAGAAAATCTCAGACTGGCAAAAAACAAGAAGTAAAGAAACTTGAAAGATAAAGAACCACCTACCCATGCACAAACACAAGGAAATAAAGCTCTCCACACTGGAGAGGGGGATTCAGAAACCAAAATCCACATCCTCAGCAGCAAGCCAGGGTTTTTAGGGTTGTGATGGTTTCCTCTCCCCTCATTTTGAATTAATCAACTTCAATAAGGAAGAGAAGGCTGACAGGACACATCTCCTGAGATATGTACAGGGCTACGTGACTCAGTGTGTTAGTGAAAGGGACCCTGTTGGAGTTAAAAATAAGGCCTTCCTGCCAGGGACCCAGTAGCAGTAGGAAAGTCTGCCATCTTCATTGCTTCTCAGTGACCCTGTTTGCTTATCATGGACTTAGTCCTTTACACTTCGTACGTCTACTTAAACGCCATCTTGTAGAAGAGACCCTCAGCTATCATATAACCCACAACAGTTCTTTAATCCCTCAATTCTCCCCTTACCTAGCTTCCCTTTCTTCTTTTCTTCTTTTCTTCTTTATAACACTTATCTACTAGCATTGAGTCTTTCTTTCTTTGAGAAAGAGTCTCATGTGGCCTAGGTTGTCCTTGAACTTCTGATCCTCCTACCTCTACCTTCCAAGTGCTAGGATTTGGGGTGTGCACCATCACACCTGGTTTATACAATACTGAGTAACAAACCCAGGACACTTTATGCATGTTGGGCAAGCAATATCGTTACCGAGCTACATACTTAACCCTAAATATTTCATTGCCACTTTAGTCCACAAGATGCAGCAGAGTATAACCTCAATAAATGCTTAGTACACGGAAGACATGAACCATTGGTCCCACCTCCTTTGTTTTTACTGCACCGAGTTCTTGCATTGATGGAGGCTGGTGTTTGGAGGTATTCTTACTTAGGGCTCATTGATCACTGCAAGAAAGCATGAATTACAGTGTCTCGGAGACTTGAGAGCAGCAGAGATAAACTAGGTATGAATCTGATTCACTGTCACCAAATGAGAGAGAAAACAGGTTATTCGGCATCTCAAAGTTATGGGAAGAGATGATAATGGTACACCTTCCAAGACCAGTCATCTTTGAAAGTTATCCAAGGTTATCGCCGTCGGATGTGACTAAGAGAGTTCCTGCACCCGTCCCTCCCTACCTCGGTCTGTTGTGAGACAACGGAGGTCCGGAGGTCTGCTTCCTCAGTGTCCGCGTTCCCTCCTCCCTTTTCCTGCCACTTAATGGAGCACCGAGCAGATGCTAAGCGCTGTTCTTGAACTTGCAGTGTTCTGCCTCATTTAACCTTCATGCAAGCCAGCAAAGCAGCTACCACTGTTGCCCACATTTTACAGATGATTTTCTGAAATCTAGCAGCAGCAGAGATGAGTTTCTAATGCTTTTGTTCCCCTGCAGCCAGTGCTTCTACCCACTGCCCCAGTGTGCTTTCTCCTGCCATGATAAAACACCCCAACGAAAAAACAGCTGGGGGGAAAAGGTTTATTTCAGCTTACACTTTCAAGTGACAGTCCGTCTTTGAGGAAAGTCAGGTAGGCGCTCAGGGCAGGATCCTGGAGACAGGAACTGAACCACAGACCACAGAGGAATATGTTTACTGACTTGCCCCTCTGGCCTGTGCTCAAGACTGCTTTTTAAAAACTATTTTTATTGATTTGAGAATTTCATACAATGTACTTTGATCACATTCAGACCCTCTTCCCACTCTCCACCACACCTTACGACCCCCACAACTTCATGTCCTCCATCATTATTTGTCATTTAAGGCCTATGGAGTCTAATCTGTGTTTCTAAAATGTTCTTGATGTGGGTCTATCCCTTGAAGTCTGGTCAACCTACCAGGTGACACGCCAGTAAGGAAAACTGACTCTCCCAGCAGCTATCAATTGCCAAGGGCTGGGGCTTCTTGCCTACCTCTCCCATTCATGATAGGTTTTTGTCTGGCTTGGGTTTGCACAGGTCTTGTGCATTCTGTCACAAGCACTGGGAGTTCATATGTGCAACTACCCTGTGGTGTCTAGACAACAAAGTTTCCTTGTATTCATCTACCACCTCTGGCTCCTGCAATCTTTCCACACCTTCCACAGTATCACATTTAGGGCTGAACACTTCGAAGTCTCTTACTCTTTGCATATTGACCAGTTGTGAGTCTCTGTGTTGTCATTTGCTTCAAGAAGAAACTTCTCTGGTGAGAGTTGAGAGATGCACTAATCTATGGCTATAACAGTAAGTCGTTAGGTGTCAGTTTAATACTACATCTGCTTAGCATAATAGCAGTAGTAGGTTCACCCCTATGGCCTCTAACCTAACTAGTTACAGGTTCTTGGCCCTGATAACAGCCAGGTATGGACTGCATCTTGTAAAGTGGGCTTTAAACCCAATCAGAAGGTGATTGGTTACCACCATAATATTAATTCATGCCACTATTGCACCAGTGGGCATATTTTACTAAGTCTGTTGCTGTAGCTTGCAGGGTTAACAGGAGGGTAAGGTTGATGATTACTGTTCTCTTCCAGTAACATGGATAGCAACCTCTGGTACTATGAAAGCTAGCCAGTAGAGATGAAGCTTTGAGGTCAGTACCAGCTTAATTTTTCTTGTTTGCTCTATGACTCGGGTATGTAGTATCTTTAGCAATAAGGTCTTACTGCCAAGTTATGGTTGGTAACCATGTGCAACAGCAATAGCTAGTATTGTTTGAGGGTCTGTGGGATCTCCCTTGTCAACAACTCCAAAAGAGGGAGTCCATTCCTGGCCTCAGGCTTTTCATTTGCTAGTCTGTGGTATCAATTAGGGCCACTGAGACTCTGTTACAGGATAACTATATTTAAACTTTTTTAGTGTGTATGTATAGATAGAAAGAAGTTTCTATAGTGTTTTTCCATATGACTTTTTCAGAAGGAATTTAATGTCAGCCTGCTTTCTTTTTTAAAGATTTATTATTACTTTATGTATGAGTGTTTTACCTGCATGTATGTAAGTACACTTGTGCATGCAATGCCCACAGAGGTCAGAAGAGAGAACTGGATCCTCTGGAACTGGAATTAAGGACAGTTGTTCACCACCATGTGGGTGCTGGGAACTGGACTCAGGTCTGGAAAAGCAGTAAGTGATCTTAACTGCTGAGCCATCTCTTCAGCCTCAGCCTGCTTTGTTATTACAACCCAGGACACCTGTGCAGGGGTGGCACCACCCACAGTGGGCTAGGCCCTTCCACAACACTCAACAATCAAGAAAATGCCTCACAGATATGCCCACAGGCCAATGTGATGGAGAAAAGACCCCAGTGGAGGTTCCCCTCTTCCCAAGTATGTCAAGTTGACAGGCAAAAGATAACAGATGACACCCAGTGTGCCTCTGCACACTATTAAGATCTGTTAGGACTCTTCCCATCACTCCCTGAGCTTTCTAATGCAGTGCTACAGTGGGTTCTCTGGAGGATACTAAGATACAGCCCATGTCTTTATCTTACTTCTCTCTAAAATGAGAGGCACATTCTCACATACTAAACTAAGAACAAAAGCTATGTTGTATACATTGGGGCTGGAAAAACAGCTCAGGGCTTAAGACCGGTGGCTGGTCTTATAAAGGATCCAGGTTCTATCCCCAGCATCCACATGGTAACTCTCCGGTTCCAGGGGTCAGATGCCCTCTTCTGACATCTACAGGCATTGCATGGCAGAAGTGCACTTACATACATGCAGGCAATATAGTCATACACATAAAAAGGTTTTTAACTATGCTGTATGGGGCTGGATAAATGGCTCAGTGGTTAAAAGTGCTTGCCGCTCTTGCAAAGAGCCTACACTGGATAGCTCATAACCATCTGTGACTCCAGCTCCAGGGGATATATGCCCTCTTCTGACCTCAGCAGGCACCTGTACACACATGGGAGCACACATAGAAACACACACCCATATACAAACAATAAAAATAAAATCTATAAAAAATATTATGGTATATGAGTTGACAACATAAATCACACAAAAAAATTAGTACTCTGGAAATCTAGGGAGGGAGGGACCGATAACTAGACTTGACCCTCTGTAGGCAACATAACAATACCCTTTCCATGTCCAGAGATGCACATAGATGGTTCTCCATCCACTGGTGAACTTGTTGTGCAGAGTGTGTGTGTTACCAGCTCATCAGGTACTTAGAAATAGGATGGGTGACTGACAGACTAAAAGGAGTGCTTTGTGGGAGAAAAAAGTACATGCTCAGGAAGGAGAACAGTGAGGAATGGGGGGTACCTTCCTCACTCCAAAGATCCCATTAAGAAAAAAAAATATGTTCAGCAGTCTCTCTTTACTCTCAAGAATGGAAGAATATTTTGCCAGCAGGAACCACTAAGTGGACTCCAGAGAGCCTCCCTTCAGTACCAGGTCAGATTTCAGGGGAGACTCTTCCTTGTAACTCTCCTAGGGAGGCAACCTAGAGTGGAGAGAGGAACGGGTTTCAAATTTGGCTTCAGTACATGAGCCCTGCAGTTCTGAGCAAATGACTTCACCCCTGTGAGCTTCGTTTTCCTCAATCATAGACTAGAGAAAAATAACCCTGTTGTATATCCTGTCATATTAGATAAGATCTTTTAAAACATTGGCATGTACTTGGAACCTGAAAACTAATTCTTCCATTTTCCCTAGAAAACAGTTTCTGGCCTTCTAAAGAACTCTGGTCTAATATTTTTCTTTAACTATATATTGACTGAATTCCCCAACTCCTGGGATTGATTCCTGCCCTTCCTTTTTCAAGGTCATCCTCCCAAAGATCTGTCCAAATGCATCCCCCAACCCACCACCATTCCCACTGACTTTGACCTTTCTCTTAGATTCAAAGCTCGAGCTTCCCTTCTCAGCCTAAGCATCCACACCATTAGACCTATTTAAGTTCCTGTAGAAAATAATTTAACAGGGTAACTCCTGCTTTCTCCCGCAATAATCAGGCACCTCATTGGGGTAAATGACTTGGCCATCGGGTTTATAGTTTCTCCATTTGGGAACTGTATTATTGCTTCATAAAACTGTGCTCATGATATTGTTTTCATTTAATTGTGTTGCACAGAGGAAAAAAGTAAGATCTTGTCATGACAAGCACTAGTTTCCAGCATCACCCACCCACCTTGAGTCGCTGGGGTCTTCAAGAGGCTGTTTTTTCCATGGAGTCTCCTACATCAAATCCCTGTGAGGCTAGAAGGTCATTTTGTTTCGTAGACTCTCTAGCTGAGCAGCTATCCTGAAAATCACACCTTACTCTGCCTTTAAGATGTTATTTCAGATTACACAGAAGATGGTACTGGACTTTATGGAAACATTTGCCTTCTGTAAGTTGTAATGTATCTTACTTCCTTTGTATGTGTCTTAGATATTCAGTGGAAGAACTGAATTTCCTGACAGCCTACATAGTTGTTCAAAAGAGCACCTATGGAAATCATTCTTCCCTTCCCATTAAAAATGTCAGTGCTGAGCTAGAGAGATGGCTAAGTGGTAAGTTCCTTGCTACCAGGCATGAGGATCTGAGTTCTTTCCCCAGAACCATGTAAAATGAGGCCACGTATGACCTCATTATCTTATAATCCCTGTGCTTGCAGGTGGAAATGGCAGATCCCTGGGAGTCACTGGCCAGCCAGTCTAGATTCAACAAGGTCCAGACCAATGAGAGACACTGTCTCAACAAACAAGGTGGGTAGCTCATGAGTGATGACACCTGAAGTTGACCTCTGGCCTCCATACACATGCACATGTGCACATACACACACAAAAACATGCACACACACACAGATGCCAGCACTTACCATGTATATATTCTTTAGTGTTACTATGTTTTATTTTTAACAATGCAATTGCCCACAGAAGGTGTCTGGGGTAGAACAAAGTAAATGGTACTGTAAAAACCATCAGAATTTGATTTCTGTGCGGGTCGACTGGAGATACACAGAGCACTCATAGCCTCTCTACTTTATATAAGTTTGACGTCTTCTAAAAGCTATAACCCGGGAAGGGCAATAGGATGGATTTCAATTATATTTTACTATGAATGCATGAATCAAGTTCGGTAAGCTCCTTCAAGAAACAAAGCCAGTGGCGCTGATGGAGAAGCAAAGATGAAGAGGACCAGCTCTCAGCTCCACCGGACTGCCCTGATGCTGCCGTCCATCCAGCTGCTGGGAAGAGGTTGCCCTGAAACCAAGTGATGCTGCTGAGGGGTGAGAGGGATGTAGAGAAGGGTTTGAATAGCTGAGCATTGCAAGCTGGTTGAAGGAAAGGAAGGGATGGGCTTAGTTTTGGTTCTTGGGGTACCTATGAAGGAAGAATGTGAAATACAATGTTCTCAGAGAGGAAAATGAACATCCACAACCATGACAGAAGATGGAACACTGAGAATGAGCGCAACTTGCCTCCTATCATGGCTTTGGCAGTCTTTGTAAAACACGAAGACTTTCCCTTGACCTTAATAAACTACCTTGTCTCTTCATTGCACTCTTAATAAAGCCCCAAATCCCCCCAGCAAGGTCTGCAAGGTCCTGTGTGTCTGGTACCTGCCTGTCTCAAGCCTCATCTGTTCTGTTTGCTCTTCACTGTTCTCCCCACCTGTTAATGTCAAGAACACACTAACATTTTAATTGCCCACAGTAGAGTGGACAGCCCTGCACTCGTGTCTATACAGGCAACACTAAGTGGACTCAGAAGATTATATACATAGATACATACATACATACATACATACATACGAACATACACACATACATGAAAAATAAGATGACATGAAATTGGTAGGGGGGGATGTGAGGGAAGGGGCCTATGCGAAGAAGGACGGGGGAGTAAGGGGAGGATATGACCAAAATAGAAAACATGTCTATAAAAATTAAATAAATTGAAGTATAAAAATGGTGGTTCATCTTAGATTGTTGGCTTATGTGTAATGTTGATATTTCTTTTTAACTTGTCTTAGAGTTTCTAGATTTTCTACAGTGAAGATTACGACTTCAGAAATAATTTTTGAGGGACCTTGAAATTTGCATGGAGGGAAAGGGATTAAGAAGAAATTCACCGACAAGGGCAGAGTCTCCAGTGAGGGCTGTGACCGGGAGACACGGAGCTCCAGTGATGGAGTAGACCACTAGGGATGAAGGCAAGCCAAGTCCTAGACACACACTTGAACATGTAGGTGCAGTGAGTCTACACTCCCAAAGAACACCCAGAAGAGGAGGAAGCAGCCCTGGTTTGGGGGAAGCAGAGTCAGAGTATATGTGGGTTTTGTTTGGGTTGTTTGTTTTTGTTTGTTTGTTTGTTGTTTTGGTTGGTTTTCTTTTAGCTTGGGGACATTCAGATATGTTGATAAGTTCAGCACAATTCTTGAAGAAGCACCTGCCCCTTTCTGTGCATATCACCTGTGGCTTTAAAGTTGCTATTTGGGGACAATTTCTCTAGTTTTGTTTTTCAGCACCATCAGTTGAACTCAGGGCCTTGCAGATGTTAAATGATACTCTGCCCCTAAGCAACATCCTCTCCCCTGCTTGTAAAATATTTACATAAACTGGCCATTTTCCACTCAGAAAAATAATCTCTCTCCACAGATGAAAATCTTACAAGAACAGTTAGGAAGAGTGCATGTTTATCAGTGAATGCTTTTGTCTCCATTACTTCTAGCTTACTTTCCTAGTTTCTATACTCACCCTAATTCTTCTCAACTTCTCGGTCTCTGTGAGGACAGAAGTCTGCAAATGTGGTTTGAGTGGCCCTTGGAGGCTTTTCAGTCCAGCTCACAAGGCTTCAGGGAGTTGGGGGCATGATAAATACATATTTTCAAAGAACATTTCTCAGCTGTCTTGAGCACTGGAAAAGGTTATTTAATTCTATCATAAAAACACTAAGGAAATCAGTGCTTGTCATCTGAAAGCCACATGGAACCTGAACAGTGACTGGACTCCAAGCCCTACAATCAGAGGAGAAAGATAGAGTCACAGGAGGTAAAAACATTCATCCAACATCCCTGACAGATGGACACCTGAGCTGAGGGTGAGAGCTCAGGGACTTAGACTCCCAACCAGTGCTCTCTCCATACACAATTGCTCTTCCGAGCAATTATGACTCCTCGGCTAAGACAAACATCTCTTTATGAACCCTCAAGGGTTTCCAAGTTCCCTAGAGAAAAGGGCTACAGGTTTTACTTTCAGTATTAGTACTCTTTTAAAAGAAATTGTTTGTAAAAAGGAAGAACAGTGTGCCTTGATTATAGCCCTAAGCAGAGTAAATTTCCCAGAATTCCAAGAACCAGAAATACCCCTTAGTATTGCCTGCCTTAGGTCTATATGTTATATATGCTAGTGCTTAAAGGAACAAAACCAGTAGTAGACATGAGTTAAGTATAGTGTTCAATAATTCACTGGCCAGGCTAACTGTTTCTCTGTGTGTTTTGGTGTTTTCCGTGAACTTCAATCGCCCTGCAGTACAGTTCCATGCTCAGATGCCATCAGCTGACTGGGGAGAGTGACTGTGTCCACCTGTCCAAGTGGAGTGGAGGAGACCTCCTCACCTTGGGGGTTATGAAGCCTAGCTCCATGCAGCTGTATGGGGGTGTACCTTTGACTCCTCTGTGCCTTAGGCTACATCTTAGGAGCTAGCCTTCCCTAACCCCATTCCACCTTCTCTGTGGGACACCATGAGGTCAGTGAAACCTATAAAATTGCACAATTAGCTCCCAAGAAACAATCCTGTGCTCAGATGAAGAGGTATTTGCAAGTCCTCAGAGGGCTATGAACCCCATTTGGAGGGTATAGGATGTGCCTTGATTTTTTGCAATGTTTTTCCTTTTAATTGGTCTTATTATGATACAACCCAGACTCTGAGTCATCTAATAGACATAACCTAAAAATAATGTGATTGAACTGCCATCTTTTGCAGGATGAGTGAATTTATTTTTAATAATTAAGTTAGCAGAGCTCCTGATGAGACAAAGCCAGAAGCTTGAAGAAACATGGTCCTGAGCCTAAAAGCAGGACCTCAACATGCATGATCTTGGTCCCCTGCCACATTTGCTCCTTGACTTCAACTCACTCTAAAGTCCACTGCCCACTAAGTAGAGACAGTTTAGATATAAGAGAAGCTGAACAATGGAGATCACAAGTATTCCTCCAGGTCATCCCGCTACAGTGCACCTAAGTGACTTCAAAACTCCTAAGTATATCTGACCTTGGGTGGGTCCCGCAACCAGGTACTAGCTTATAGTCAGAATAAATATCTTCATTCACTCTCACTCTGATCTGTGTGTGTGTGTGTGTGTGTGTGTGTGTGTGCATGTGTGTGAACATAGGTGCCCTGGTGTATGTGTGATCAGAAAACAATCATGAGTGTCAGTCTTCACCTTCCACCTCACTTGAGACAGTTTCTTTGTGGTGCTGTGCTGTGTCGGCCAGGCTAGCTGGCCCTTGAACTTCTGAGGACTCTCCTGTCTCTGCCCCATCTCACCATAGACTCACTGGGATTGCAGATACATACTAACATGTTCCGCTTTACCTGAGTAATAGGGATTCAAACTAAGGTCCTTACACTTGTGTGGCAAACATTTTACCCACTGAGCCATCTCCTCAGCCCTTCACTCTGATCCTTTACAGTAAAAATAGGAAAGGAATCACAATCGATATCCTACGGACAGCTTTATAATTTTAGGTGAAGTGAGGTAAGAGTGGACTAAGTAACACTAAAGTGTAAAGGAAACTGACATTGTTGCTTAAAACAGTGTTGTAAAAACTTTAAAAGATAATGACTACAAATAAAATCATAAACCAAATAAGAACCAAATAATATTATACCTCAAATTCATCTGATTTACCATAGTTCTCTTGATTTCAGTAAGTCAGTATATTCTCAAATTACATATAATATGCATGTCTGCTTGGACTGGGAAGCAACATAGTAGATTGAATAAAAAAACAATCTCTGCATCAGAAAGACAAATATTGTTAATAAGCTTTGACCTTCACTTAGCCCATTAATTTCTCTAAGCCTTCATTTCCTTGTCTGTGCTAATAAAAATATTTCTGTAAATTATCTAGCAAGATAAGGGGTAATTAAAGGAGAAAGTTATGTAAAATTTTAGAGCAGTATTACTTAATAAATATTTATTATATGATTTTATTTTCAAAACTTTATGCAACCTTGATTAAAAACAAATTTACTAATCAAATCTTTGACCACATTATCCTCATTTTTCTCTAACATCCTTGTTTCTAGAAATAATACCTGCATGAAAACATCTTTGAATGCAGTACAGCCCTGATATACCTCTTGTAAAGATGCTGAACAAATGCTTCTCTTGTTTGGGAGGCCCAAAGCTGCTCCAACAGGGTTCATCATTGCTTATTTACAACATTGAGACTCCATAGGAAGCCTCGGGATACTTCCAAAGACTGACCATTAAGATGGATGTTAGAGGAGCTGAAAAAATGGCTCAGTGATTAAGAGTGTGTACTGCTTTTGCAGAGGACCCAAGTTCAGTTCCCAGCACCCAAGTTGAGAGGCTCACAATCACTTGTAAATCCAGCTTCAGGGGATCCAGTGCCCTCTTCTGGTGTCAGAGGGCACTTGCAATTATGTGTATATACTCATATGCAAACACACTCACACATAGATATAATTTTAAAAAATTTAAAATCTTTAAAAATGGATATTACAATTAAGATCTACTCTTCATTAATATGACTTTAAATTAGAATATATACATACACATATATATGGGATATATCAATGATACCCTTGAAGTCACGCTAAAAGGCCATGATATTAGTATTAAAATATGGTAAAATATGAAATCTCTATTGCTGAGACTGTAGGTCACAATTATTTTCATTTTATTTTGTTGTATTTTCCCAGTTTTCTGCAATGGGTCGGTATGACTTTTATACTCAGAAAAACAAAATAGTTTTAAGAAATTTGGACAAAAACGCTCACCTCCGACAGGGTGAAGGAAGAACATTTAAGCTCTCCGCTCACTCAGAGTGGCTGAACGAACTGATGGCCATCTTGAACTTCTGCCTTGCTCCTTTGAAAACACTTTGTCTACTAGGCAAAAGGTCATGTGCTTTGGTCAGAAAAATGGTAAAGAGAGAAGACCTAAAATCTCTCCCTCATTCTGTCCCTAGCCAGTTTCGAGCTTGTGATCAAGTCACAACTCCTCTGGGCCTTCAAGTATGAAATTAAAATCAGAGCTCCTTGCCCAAAGCCTGCCTCCTCTGCTTTCTAGATAAGTGACTTGCCACCAATGATTTAAGTGCTCAGAGCCTTAATTCCCAGTTGAAAAGAAGTATCACAAAAGGATAACTAATGTCCCTGACTCCTGGCCAGGGAGATGAAATGAGGTAGGCTATGTCAGCCTGTAGCCATGTGTACAGCTTTCTAAAAGTGCTTTAGGGAATGGTCCCTGCCATCATGATTATTCCCAAACAGAGCCAAAGCCAACAAATCTTCAAGCAGGACCTTCCAAGAAGGGATCAATCCTCTGCTTCAGTCCTTTCCCAGAGGCCCAGCCAGTACTCGCCACAGAGAGCCAGACTCCCTCCCATACCCACGTCCTGCCTGTCCTTGACATTCATTTCCTTCCCACTGCCCATCTCAAACAGCCTGGAGACCTGCAGGTCACCAGGGCAGGAAGAGTTTGGGAAAGTGTGAGGTGCCTGCTGGTCCCCAGAGCACATCACGATGACCTCCCCTACCTATCAAAGAGACAGTCGGTGTGTGTGACCCATGGCAGAAAGACCAGTGTTGACTTTTCTTTGTTAGAGACTATCTCGGATCCCCTGAGTTTGTCTGATGGATTGTTTGTGGGTAGATAGCACAGCGCTGTCTTCTCTCTCTGATGCTGCTACCAGGAACAGATTAACAAAAAAATGTGCTCTGCACATCGGAAAACGCAGCCCTAACTAAACAGCTTTTGAGAGAGAAAAACTTTTATTGTCTTCTGCTGATAATTTTCCCATGCTCTGTGGCCAGCTGGTGCTGGCCTAAACTCAGGGTCACCTTCTTTCATTTGGAACCACCAGGACTCGGGTCAAAGACCCTGCATGTGATTTGCAACGGAAACTTGAAGAGATGGAATGTAGGCCCAGAAAACCCAGGAA
Organism: Nannospalax galili; assembly: GCF_000622305.1. Lineage (NCBI taxonomy): Eukaryota > Metazoa > Chordata > Mammalia > Rodentia > Spalacidae > Nannospalax > Nannospalax galili. The sequence goes on along the minus strand of NW_008358387.1, from coordinate 81,761 downwards.
TATGCAGTTCAATCCTCAGCACCTAAGACCTGTGAGCCTGCTACAGAGAGGGATAAAAGCAGCTCTTGATGACGGTAATACAGAGCGCAAAGAAAGCACAGTTAGTAGCCAGAGAAGGCTGAACCGCATAGTGGTGAGCTAACTGCAAAGGCCCTGGAGAAAACAGACCTTGGTTTCCATTCTGCCACTGCCACAGGCTCAGGCAGCTAGCAGAGCTGAGCCTCAGCACCCAGGAGGAGAGAAGACCAACCTCACAAGGGCTTTACTGAACCTGGAGAAGGAACTGGAGGGAAGACTCGGGGCAGGTGAAAATGGTGGCTATAGCAACATGTACATCCTTGGATTCGAGAGCTTTATTTAGTCCCAGGTTTTAAAGGGCATTCAGAGATTGAGGGTCCTGTTCTAGAGTGGGAAACACTTTGGCATGAGGGCCATTCCCTAAAGAACTCTCTCAAGTACTTCTAGAAAGCCTGTTGGAAGGGCTGTGGCAAACCAATGCCAACTTTGCACATGGGCCACACTCTAACTATAGCTGATACTACATCAGATCATTTAGGCTGGTGACCCTAATGTCCAATGACAAAGAATCAGGCAATCTTCTAGGAAGTTTTCCTGAGTCCTTTTATTTGATCTTTAGCAAAAACTTCGTAATTGTAGTATTATTATCATTTTATCATTATCAATGTATAATTCAGCATTTTATCACAAAGAAAGCAGAAACTTGGAAACTTTCCCAAAGCCATCCAAATAGTAGATAGAAAAGTAAGAATCTACCTACGCACATAGGTAAATCCATTTCAGGCACCTCACTGATTGGTGTCCCTGAGGCATTTAACACTCCTCTATGGAAGGCTGCTAAGACTGTCTTTTCTCAGCTGGGCATGGTGTCGCGTGCCTTTAATCCCAGCACTCAGGAGACAGAGGCAGGAAGATCTCTGTGAGTTCAAGGCCAGCCTGGTGTCTACATAGGGAGTTTCAGGACAGCTGGTGCCATAGGGAGACACTGTCTTAAAAAGACAAAAAAAAAAAGATTGCCTTTTCTCACTTCACAGTACCTTTCACTCCCAACCAGACTCACATCCTATACTTGTGCTATTCCATACATTGGACCTCTGTTGACAGAGACTAGAAATGATACTCAAGTGCTCAAGTCTAAGCCCTACAAGCCCCTATTTCATAGAGTCACTCAGCACCATACCCTGAAGTTCCTCAGAGACACTTAGTCACTTTTTGTTGCAGGGACAAATGCCTGAAAGAAACAGGATAAGAGATGAAGGATTTATTTAATCTTGTGCTTTCTGAGGCTTCAATCCATGCTCAGCTGGCCCTGTTGCTTTTAAGCCTGTGACAAGGTAGAAACGTCATGGTGGAGAAGCTGCTCACTTCATAACAGCTATAAAGCAAAGAAATGGAGACAGAGAGGCAGAGGGGCCTAGGGACACAATAAACCCATCCAGATCACACCTCCAGTGGTCTACTTCCTCCAAATAGGCTGCATCTCATGATAGCCTATTCAGCTATGAACGCATCAATGGTTTGATTCATTGATGAAATTACAGTTCATGATACAGTCACTTCTCAGGGCATCCAGAAGCTGAGGACCACATTTTCAGGGGGCACTTCATAGCTAAAGCATCACAAAAATCATCCACTCACTGCTTGTCACAAATAACAGAACAAGATGAAAAGACAATAGATACCCAGCTTGTTCCTAGTTTGTTCAAATCTGGGAGAACTCTGAATGCAGCTCTCCAAATTCCTCACTACCATTTCATGTTTTACCACCACTAGTATCATAGGTTTTCTTGCAAAGGAAGCGTGGACTTGCACCAGAGTTATGGAGAACAGATCATCCATTTCAGCCCTTGCTTTTCAGTGTATGTGTCCTGTGACAATAGAGAAGCCTTTGGCATACATCTGAAGGGCTGACACTTGCCACTACAACAGTGAGAATGTCCCCTCTCCAGCATCACATAGCTGCCCTAAGTATGAGATGCCTTTCTCTTTTCCCACTAATGTTATGCAACGCACACTTACCTACCCACCACCCTGGCTGTCCCATTGGGACCAGATATGGTCATCATGCAAAAGGGCACTGTGGAAACTTTTGCTGTTATCTACAAAGCCTTTTATCACTAATTCAGGACTGTAAGAGTCATGAAGAAGATATGTGTTCCTTTATTTATTCAGTAAACTACTGAACTATTCAGCAACAGACCCTGAACTGTGGCCTGTAGGAGAGTGAAGAGCAGACATGATCTGTGGTCAGATTCTCTAGCCCAGGAGGAGACACACTTATAAATAAAACAATGAAAGAAAGGCAGCAGGGTGCTATGGAGACAGTGACTAGGTGGCACACACAGCTCCAGGTTCTTTAGGTCAAGGCCACTCTGACGTAGCAAAGCTCTCCACAGACACCATCAGGATCAAAGGTCTCCATAAGATCAAGACACAGACGCTTCCCATTCTGGCCCTGGCCCCCATTATAGGTTTTCAGCCTTTCCCAAATCTTTTTTTTAATATTTTATTTATTTTTTTAATTTTATGTGTATGAGTGTATCGCCTGCATGTATATGAGTGCACCCATGTTGTGCAATGGCCACGGAGGTCAGAAGAGGGCTTCGGATTCCCCTGAAACTGGAGTTAAGGATGGTTCATAGCCACCATGTGGGTGCTGGGAATCAAATCCGGGTCCTCTGCAAGAGCAGTCAGTGCTCTTAACCGCTGAGCCATCTCTCTAGCCCCAGCCTCTCCCAAATCTTATTTGAAATTTTTAAATCATAAAAATAAGACAGATACATTGTAGAACTTTAGAAACTCATAAATAAAAGGAAGAAAAATCAAATTGTTTACCAACTCGCTCATATTCCCATTATGGTTAATTAACACATTGACTTAAATCCATAGGTAGGTGGATGGATGGATGGATGGATGGATGGATGGATGGATGGGTGGATGGATGGATGGGTGGATGGATGTGTGGACAGATGTGTGGATGGATGTGTGGATGATGGATGGATGTGTGGATGTGTGGATGGATGGACAGATGTGTGGATGGGAGAATAGATACATAGAGATAGACAATTAGATATTTTTTAGTACTTTATTATTTTTATTTTATGTATATGCATATATTGCCTGCATGTAGGTAAGTGTACCCGTGTTGTGCAATGCCTGCAGAGGTCAGAAGAGGCTGTCGGATCCCCTGGGACTGGAGTTACAGACAGTTGTTAGC
>NW_008358387.1:69829-77503 GCF_000622305.1 Nannospalax galili | reverse complement strand
ATACACTCTTACACATAAAATTAATAATAAATAAATAAATAGATATAGATAAATAAATAAATAAAAATTTTTAAAAGGTTTGATTCAGAATAAGGGCCAAAGTAAGACACTTATCCACCCTAGGTTCTGGGCCTGACTCCTTCTACTGAAGGAAAAAGATGTCCTCTGGGAAGCTCAGAGGACTCTACATGAAGGTAGGAAGCTGAGGGCCAAGATGGTAAAAAATAAAAAAATTAAAAAAAAAAAAGGTCCCTTGGCCTTGGCCATGCTTCATTGTGGACATACATTTAGGGGAACCTCAACGGGATTTGGGGGAGGCATGGCTGAGACCAGAGTGAGGATGCTGACCTAACACTGCAGCTCTGTCCATTTAAAATACTGGTTCAGTTCACCTGAATGGAGGGTCTGAAGCCAGGGGGCCGCCACTTCCAACACATTCTTCAGCCCTTCTGGCTCTAACTTCCTTATACTTAAAATGGTGATAGCAATAGAAGGAACTTCACAGGAGTAATGTGAGAATTTCATGAGTTGGGGTCTTGTAAGTAATCCAGACTTGCATCTGGAATATCATAGTCATTCAATGAATATTTACCTTTACAGCTGGTAATAACTAAGAAAAAAACTCAGCACTGAAGGTTGTGTTTAACTTTTTGTGACTTCAACAGAACAATAGAAGAGGCTCAAAGAGATTGAAATAGCTTACAGAAGCAACTGCAAATCAGCAACATTCTCCAACACTGATTGCACACGTTTGAGATGTTATGTTCTTAAGATCAAAGACTAGACAAACTCATAAGGACGTCTCTGTCTATCACATGGACTTACAATGGAGAATATACACACTACTTACTTCACCTCTTCTTTTTCTAAGCTTGATTTTAATTATATGTGTCTGTGCGTGGTTATGTATATGTAAGTAAAGTATCCACAGAGGTCAGAAGAGGGCTTGGAATCCCCCAGAGCAGGAGTTACAGATGGTGGTGAGCTGCCCAGCATGGGTACTAGGAACCAAACTCAGGTACTGTCAGAGCACTATGTATGAGCTCTTAACAGCTGAGCTATCTCTTCCACTCTTCTAACTCTGCTAGGATAGTAGGTATGCAAATTTGTCTGGAAGGCACTATAAGCAGAGGGAATCACATTACAAAGAATGAAGCCCTGGAAGGGTACCATGTGCTCAGACCATGACAAATGACTCACCAGAGACCATGCTGAAGCCTTTCTCATGACTGAAGCCTCAACCTTGTAGAAAAAGGCAGTTCTTGAAAGGCCGGATTTGCAGGACCTCTAGGGACATTAAGAGTGGTGACACCCAACAAATATAAGGAAAGAAGCAAGTCTCTGTATTTCTTTTAAATCTATCATATAGGGTCATATAGGCCCTAATACGTACTAGTGGGTGACTTCAATACCACACTCTCACCTTTAGGTAGGTCACACAAACTAAAAATCAACAAAGAAATCTCAGAGTTTAACTATACATAAAGTGAACATGACAGATATATACAAATATTCTATCCATCAAATATAGATATGCATCCTCTTCAACATCCCATAGAACCTGCACTAATAATACAGGCCACACTGTAGTCCTAGAAGCAAGTTTCAACAAATGCGAAAGCATCTAAGCTGGAAGGGGTGGCACATGGCTTTAATCCCAGAACTTGGGAGGTAGGGGTAGTCAGATCTCTGTGAGATGGCGACCAGCCTGGTCTATGCAATGAGCTCCAGGCCAGCTGGGGCTACAGGGAGACTCTGTCTCAAAAAAAAAAAAAAAAAAAAAAAAAAAAAAAAAAAAAAAAATTTAAAAATCTAAATAGTTCCTTGTATCTTATCTGAAATTGAATAAAACTAAAAATCAGTAAGAAGATAAACGACAGAAATGCTTGAAGAATGAACTCTCTATTTGAGTGACCAGTGGGTCCTTGAAGAAGAAAGGGAGCAAACTGAGAAATTTGTAGAACCAAGTGAAGTACAGTTTACCAAAACTTCTGGAACTGATAAGCTATTCTAAGAGTAATTTTATACTTGTGAGTGTTCACATTTTCTAAAAATCACAGGGGGCTGGAGAGATGGCTCAGTGGTTAAAAGCACTGGCTGCTCTTGCAGAGGACCGGAGTTCAATTTCCAGCATCCACAAGGGGCTAACAACCCTCTGTAACTCTAGGTATAGGGATCTGATGCCCGCTTGTGACCACAGGCATCACACAACATGGTGCACTTGCACACATGGAGGTAGTACACGCATAGACATAAAATAATTTTTTTTTTTTGTCTTTTTGAGACATGGTCTCCCTGTAGCCCCAGCTGACCTGGAAGTCACTATGTAGACCCTGCTGGCCTCGAACTCACAGAGATCCGCCTGCTTCTGCCTCCCAAGTTTAAGTCAGAAACATATCAAATAAATAACCTAGTGATTTGCATTAAGGTCTTAGAAAAACAAGAACAAGCCAAACTCAAAAAGAATAGGTGACAAGAAATGATACTGACCAGGGCAGAGCCAGGCGTGGTGGCGCACACCTTTAAACCTGCACTTTGGGGAGGCAGAGGCAGGCAGATCTCTGTGAGTTTGAGACCAGCCTGATCTACAGGGAGACCCTGTCTCAAAAAGACAAAAAAAAAAAAAAAGGGGGGAAAAAAAAAAAAAAAAAAAAAAAAAAAAAAAAAAAAAAATGGGGGCAGAAACTAATGAAATGGAAGTTAAAAGAATGATTCACAAAATCAATTAAACAAAAAGTTGGCTCTTTGAAAAGATGAACAAGATTGACAAACTGCTAGCTAAACTGAGAGAGATGGAAACAGAGAGGCAGAGAAAGGGAGAGAGCACAAACTATTGAAGTCAGAGATGAAAATGGAGAGGCAGCTGCAGAGTCCAGTGAGATACCGAGTCACCAGGTAGTGCTGTGAAAGCTTGTATTCGAAAACACTGAAAAATATAGAAGAAATGAGTAAATTCCTGGACGCCTATGACCTATCAGAATTAACTAAAGAAGATATGAATAACTTAAGTAGATCTACAGTAAACAATGTGGTTGAAGCAGCAATTTAAAACAATCTCCCAACAAAATCCCAGAACCAGATAATTTTGCTGCCAAATTCTATTGACCCTTTGTGGAAGAGCTAAAACCAATATTCCTCAAATTGTTCCACAATAAAAAGGTAAAGCACACTACCCAATTTGTTTTACAGAGCCAGTATTACTGTAATAGCAAAACCAGATAATGACACAATAAGAAAAAAAAACTATGGCTAAATGAAATAAATAAAAATTTTCAATAAAATAGTTGTAAGCTAAATTCAAGAATACATTAAGAAGAATGTGTCATGATCAAGTTGGTTTCATCCCAGGGATGCAAGGTTGATTCAACATATGCAAATAAATAAATGTAAGACAGACAGAAGCAAGGACAGAAATCACATGATCATCTACATAGTCAGAAAAGGTCCTTGACAGAGTTCAGCATCACTTCACGATGAAAGCAGGAACTGAAAGAACATAATACAATAAAGCCTACAAATCCATAGCCAACATTCTACAAAATGGGGGAAACAGGAAGGCTTTCCTCTAAAATAAGGACTGAGACAAGGGTGCTCTCTCTCACCATTCTTATTCAATGTAACACCCAAAGTCTTAGCTAGATCAGTAAGACAAGGAATACAAATTTGAAAAGAAGTCAAAGTATCCCTAATTTGCAGATGACATGATCCTATGCTTAAAAAGACCTTGAAGAGTCCACCAGTGAAATCTTAGACCTGATATAAACAGTCAGCAAAATAGCAAGATACAAAACCATCAAAAGAAAACTATCGGTAATCTTTCTATATCCCAATAATGAACTGGCTGAGAAAAAAAAAATCAGTAAAAGAATCCTGTTCACAGGAGCTTGAAAAAGAAAAGAAAGTAACTAGCAATAAACCTAACCAAGGAGATGAAAGACCTTTACAGTGAAAACTCCAAAAAGCTGAAGAAAGACATTGAAAACAGCAGAAGACAGAAATACTTCTCATGCCCATGAACTGGCACAATTAATGTTGTAAAATGGCAGTATTGTCAAAAATAATCTACAAATTCAGTGCAATCCCCATCAAAATCTGAATGGCAGTCTTCATAGAACTAGTCAAAAAAAAAAAATCCTGAAATTCAAACAGAAGCACGAAATATATAGCCAACATAACCCTAAGCAGAAAGAATGGTACTGGAGGTGTCATAATGCCTGATCTCAAATTATATGTAGAGCCATTGTAACAAAAATCATATGTTACTGGAAGGAAAACAGACCAACAGAATCAAATACAGACCCAGAAATAACCCACACAGCTACAGTCACCTAATTTTCAACAAAGGTATCAAAAACATACATTGGAAAAAACAGTCTCTTTTATAAATGGTACTGAGAAAATATGATATCCTCATGTAGAAGAAACTCGATCCATCGCTCTCAACAAAAAAAAAAAAAAAAAAAATCAATTCAAAATGGATCATATACTTTAATGTAAGACATGAAACTCGAAACTTCCAGGGGATAATACCTCAAGATAATAGGTAAGGACTTTCTGAAAAGGATTTTAAAAGCAAAGGAAATAATCCCAAGAATTGACAAATGCAATTACATGGAATTAAAAGGCCTCTGCATGGCAAAGGAAAGAAGAGACAGTCTGCTGAAAAAGGGAGATCTTCCCAACTATACATCACACAGCGGATTAGTATGCAGACTACAAAAGGAACTGAGAACCTTTTAAATAACAACAACAAAGACAACTTATCCAATCAATAAATGAGCTGATGAACTTACTAGATACTTCTGAAAAGAAAGACACGTGTGCAAGAGATATGTGAAAAAATGTTCAACATCCTTTGTTATCGAGAAAATTAAAATGGTTTTGAGATTCTGTATTACTTTTCTCATTGCTGTAACAAATTACCTGACAAAAATCACTTGCGGAATAGACGGTTTACTCCGGCTCACAGTTTGAAGCACACAGTTTCAAGCTATCATGACAGGGAGGTCGTGGCAACAGGAGGGTGAGGCAGTTGGTCATATTGCATCCACAGTAAAGAAGCAAAGAGATGGGTTCAGTTAGCTTCCTCCTTACTCCTTTTTTCAGTCCAGGACCCCAGGCCATGAAATGATGCTGCCCACATTTGGGGTGGGTCTTCTTACTTCAGCGAATCCCATCTAGAAGCTTCCTCGCACGTATGCCCAGAGGTTTGTCTCCCAGATGAGTCTAGATCCTGAAGACAATTAAAATTCAACCATTTCATCCTAGCCAAAATGGCTATTAGCAAGAAAACAAGAGACAAGCTATGCTGATGAGGGTTCGCAGAAAGGGGAACTATTGGGCACTGTGGGCGGGAATACAACTATTACAGCCACAATGGAAGTCAATATGGAGGTTCCTCGAAAGCTAGAAAGAGAGCTACCATAGGACTCAGCTATGCCATTCCTGGGCACATAGCCAAAGGACTCTTAAGTCAACATGCCACAAAGATATTTGCTCATCTGTGTTTATTACTGCATTAAGAAACTGGACCAGCCTAGGTGCATATCAACAAATGAATAAAGAAAATGTATTCAAGAAGAAAATTCAAGTTTTCAGTTGTAAAGAAACATGAAATATACCAAACTCAGAAAGATAAATATCAAGTTTTGATATGAAGAAGTTAAACATGAAGAATCTAGATGTGTGTGTGTGTGTGTGTGTAGGTCATAAAAACAGAATAGGATCATTAGAGGGGAGGAAGGGATCTTAAGTTGGGCATGCATATGGCACAAAAGCAGAAGGAAACGCTATTTAGGCAGAGGAAGGGGACCAGCAGGAAGGCAGGGGAGGGGGAGGAGTAGGATAAATAAGAACAAAGTATGGTGGCATATGTGTACAGAAGTGCTGTAATGATACCCGTCACTTTATATACTAACTTTAAATTACTTATGCTTTTTTTAGTTATGTGTATGTGTGTGGGGGGGTATGTGCACCTGAATCCAGGTGAGTGAGGAGGACAGGAGAAGGTGTTGTATCTCCTGGAGCTGAAGTTACAAGCAGCTGTGAGCCACCCCATGTGGGTGCTGGGAGCTGACTCAGGTCAACTGCAAGAACAGTAAGTGCTCTGGACTGCTCAGCCATCTCTCGGAACCTTCCTGGGCTGTAGAGATGGCTTAGATGTCAAGAGCACTTTCTGCTCTTTGAGAGGGCCAGAGTTCAGTTCCCAGTACCCACATGGCAAATCACAATCAACTGTATCTTCAGTTCCAGGGGATTCAGTGCCCTCTTCTGGCCTCCACGGGCACTACATGCACATGATGCACATACATGCAGGCAAAACACTCATACACATAAAATAAAAATCAATCTTACAAAAACCCTTTGAGAGTTTTAATCCAGCCCTGCTCCTCATCTTGCTCTTTCTGCTTCCTGATCTGCTAAGCTGCCCACATACTCCCTCTGTTCTGCCTTCTCCATCTTAATAGATGGTATATTCTGAAAACATGAGCTAAAATAAATCCTTCCTTACTTGAAAATACATAAATAAATATGTGACCAAGTAGAGAATTACCGAATGACATAGGAATAAGCCAAAGGTGAGGCTGAGGGACTGGTGATCTTCCTTAATGGCGTGACTCTAGATATGCTGACTAGACACCAGTGGATGAACTTGCACCGAGGAACTTCTGGGTACAAATCCTTGACCAGATAGGCCTTAGCATGTATGAGATAATGCATGAATTCCAGTGGGGGGGGTATGGGGGTGCGTATGGGGGAGGGGATCTAAATTTGATTAAGATCTATTATATGAAATGCACAAAAACAATAAAATATACATTAAAAAAGAATATGGTTGTTATTAAGAATCTGGGTGAGAAGTGAAGAAAATCAGATAGAGAAGGATAGAAAAGTCAGGGGAAAAGAGAAAAGCATCAAGGGACATTCCAGAGATAGCCCCCATGGGACTTAGAAAAAGAAGTTACAGGTGTTCTAAAGCATCATGTCAGGAACACAAGAGACCAGAGCATGACACAGCTACGTGCTGCTGGCGGGCAGCCACTCCTTGTTGATGGGAGCACTGAGAAAAGAATGCTCTGGTGATGTTAAGAAGAGGAGCCTGCAGTTCCTGGACGCCCAAGAAATACCTTAAGTGGAAATAAAGATGGACTATGTATCACAGTGTTTACCCATCTGCCGTTTTGCTAGGCAGCTTTTCTGTCAAGAATCTCCCTTCACGCTTCTCAGCACTGCTTCCCCCAGTACCTCCACATTGCCTCTCTCTACCTCATGGCGGAAGGGAAGAATCCTTCCTCTTTACTGCCAAAGACCCATACTATATGACTACATGATATCGTAATTATAGACTCTAGATTTCTTCTAGATTGCTATGGTCGCATTGGATTATTCCCATATCTAGCACAGCGTCTGGGACAGAGTCAAGCTTCAATCAGAACCTATGGTGCAGGGTCGATGATGGTCGATGATAGTCCCAGCAGTCACGTCAGCTTCTCACAGACGGCGGCAGTGCTAATATCCCTTAACCTGTTGGAAATGATAGGAGATGCATAGTCCGCCAAATTTTAATCAACATACTCTATGTTGCCTGCTGCATTCTAAATGCACTATAGCACTATCAGCCTTTCCTCGGATTTCTGCCCATCATTTCATTAGCTCTAGCCCTAGAGTTCCATG
>NW_008358387.1:44441-69788 GCF_000622305.1 Nannospalax galili | reverse complement strand
GATTTAATTTGGGTTTTACAAGCAATGAAAGCAAATGAGGCATTCATCTCAAAGTCATTTCTCAACTGGAATTATTGTCCTTGGTATGTTGACAAGGCAAGAAAGGCCTCGACACAGAATAAAGAAGTAAAGAATTCAAAGTCAAATATCGAATCTGAAATGGAGACAAACAGGAAAATTCTTGACTCTGAGCACTGGGATAGTGACTGTTAATCTTCACGAGGCAATGAGGTCACCTGGAAAATTCATTTGTTTGCTTTTATGGGTGTGTGTGCTCACGGATACAAGTACACACATATGTGCACATGTCAAGGCCAGAAGACAACTTGCAGAGGCATCCTCAGAAAGGCTACCCACCATCTCTCATTTGCCTAGACCTGACCAATCAGACTAGACTGGCTGCCCAGCGAGGCCCAGGTATATTCTTGTCTGTGTCTTCCCAGTGCTAAGATTACACATGTGCACCACTACGCCTAGTATGTTTGTGTGGGTGCTGAGAATCAAACTCACACCCTCCTGCCTGCCTGGTAAGAGCTTTGCTGACTAAGCCATCTCCCCAGCCCAAGGACATTTATTGTAGATGCAGATTCTTAGGCCTGAGTCCAGATCTACCAAATCAGATTCTATAGGGGTGATTTAAAGAGGCTTCCCAGTGAGCTCCTACTAATGCCCCAGTTTGAGTGCCATTGATCCAATGGTTCTGGGGCCTGAACGCTCCAACTGCCTCTTCAAATGATTCTGCTCCATCTGGCTTAACCACAGTGGCACTGTGTGAATTTCTGAAGGAAAGCAGAGACCAGGCATCACAGGGAACCCTTTGAGTCTCCACCACATTCCACCATCTCCACAGGCCTGTCAGACAGGAAGCAACTGTGCACATATCCATCCCAATGTCCTCACTTCCCCAACACCTCATGCAGCCTTAGGAACCACCTCTTCCATCCTGTATGTAGAAGACAGTGATGGGACAGGTCCCCATTTCCAATTTTTCCTGCAAGTTAATTTTTTGTTCTCTGTACAATTAATTAGCTAATAATTTTTGCTTCTGATCCATTCCTCATTAAAAAGCTGAATCCCCGAGTTGGAGCTGTCGGAACAAAGGTGGGAGAATTTATGTCTTAATTTTGGTTCATTATGGCAGGAAGCCTCTTGCTCCCCGTCACTCTCTCTCCTCAGCCCCCTCCCCGCCTGCTCTGACGGCTCTGTGACCCTAAATGCCTCTTGCTCGCAGCCACCATGGAGACACTGTCTCTGCCCTTTATCTTCTGCCGCCTCATTAAGAGAAATGAACCTGAGTCTGAGAAAGACGACACAAGGGAAATAAAAATGTAATCCCTTGGTGCCACCTATAATGAATTGTTATGAAAACCATGAAAATATCTGTCTGCGGATATTGTTCTTTGATTTGAAGTCAGTGTTGTAAGCGGTAATTTTTGTCATTAAAGCTGTTAATCTGCTCGGCACTCCTCATAAGTTTTTATGAAGAAAAACAGCCCTACTGCCTCGCCGTTCATTCTAGAATACTTTGGAGGCCAACACACATGCAGAGCACCACGGAATAATTAGCCTTAATTATGGTTTATACTCTTGTCTATTGAAAGTGGAGGAACGTCAAGCTGTTAGAGCTGAGGCTGGGGCCTGCTCTGTCTTTGAGGTGCCAGAGGAGAGAAGCCTATAGCTTCAACACCGAGCCCTTAATCTGTGAACAAATGTCAACATGGTGCAACTGCCAGTATTGTATAACCACCAGCACATGCCACCATAGCACCATGCAACTTCTACCACCATGCAACCACCAGCACATGCCACCACAGTCCCATGCCACCACAGCACCGTTTAACTGCCAGTACCATGCACTCAACGAGCACTACACATTCACTAGACCCACAGAACCTCAAGCACCATCACCACCAGCCCAACCAAGGCAGCTGCACTCTGGCTACCACATTCACACAAGCACAGACAGGCACACTCATTCATAGATACATTTCACAACATGCACACATCCACACAACTTAACCACTCAGTACACAATTGTCATAATTAAGCTCAATCAGCACAAATCTACATATTATCCAAGACTCATATATACAGATAAACACGACACATGTATACTGGGTCATGGTAAGATATGCACCAACCAAGGTATACACCTCCAAGCAGCATAAACAACCAGCTATGTCACCTGCATACCCTCAACATGAACACTTGACCATACCATGCATACATCAACCACAACCCATACAGCCGACAACATACAAACAGCCATATTGCTGGATCACTTCAGTTGTCAATTTGAAATACCTGGAGAGAGGGAACCTCAATTGAGGAATTTCCTCAATTGGATTGGCCTGTGGCCATGTCTGTGGAGCATTTTCTTGATTGTTGAGTTATGTGGGAGGGTTCACCCCACTATGGGCACTAAGTAAGTGCCAAGCATAGGGACAGGTACTATGGTCTTCATTGATAAACAGGACCTAACTGTGCCTCTAGCAGCTTGGGAGAGACATAGCACTTGTCCCGCCTGCTGAAGCCTTTCTGTTGTAGTCACTCTAGGGCTTGCATCTTTTGCATATAGCAACCTAGTTTAAGGTCATTCCCATTCCTGCCAAGAGTGACTGTGTCCAATGACTAACTCTATATGTATGTAAACCTCTGGCCCATTTCAGCCAACATAGGACATCTCCAACTGGTCAGATCTGTGTTCATGGGTGTAGCCTCTCAGAACGTCTATCTCTTAGATAGGTTTCTCTGCCACCTCATTCTTTTTCATTACATTTATTCATTTATATTATGGTAGCTGAGGTGGATGTACACATGTATAGGTCAGCACAACTTGCAGGAGTTGGTCCTTGCCTTCCACTGTGTGCATTCTGGGGTCAAACTCAGGTCATCAGTCTTGGTGGCAACCACCTTTACTCACTGAGTTATCTTACTGGGCCCCCAGCTCATTCTTTTTTCTCTCTTTTCCACAGATCTTATACCGAAAGGCATCCTCTAGTAAACATGCTATGCACTCACCTCCATCTCAGGGTCTGTGTCCCAGGGAATGCAGTCTTCTACAGAACTAAAATAAATATCATGCATGTTACACATGCAGTAAGATTATCAGAGAGGAAATCTGATGAGTCCTAAAAAGGAGAGCGAGAGAGACTCAGAAGCGAGAAGAAAGCTTGAAGGATGTAAGACTGGAACTGTTTCTGGACCGATGACAGCCTTGACCTAGGTGAGGTACAGCAGGGTCATTGTAGAGGAATGACTTAGGCAAAAGTAAAGAGTTGGGAAGAGAAGTATGAAAAGGGAAAAAAGTTACCTCAGGTTAAAAAGCGAGATGTAAGAATGAAACCAGACTAAATGGAGACTGAACTTTAAAAACAGGTTTACTTCATCTGATAAATAATTGACTTCAACAGTTGGCTCTACAAAGTTAGTTCAAGGCTTATATGACCCAAAAGTACATCTAGCATGGTTAAAATTATAGCTGTGAGGGGGGATATCAAAAATTGATGAATGTCTTGGAAGGGAGCAGTTATGACTATAGTCAAAAGGTTGCTAACCACTGCTTGCTACAGCAAAGGCAGCATTAAGAGTTCTGTGCTGCTGTAGGGCACCCACCCATTTACCCATCTGTCCATCCACTCATCCACCTATCCAACCATCCATTTATCCACCCATTCGTCTACCCATCCATCTTCCATACCCCCATCCACCGTCTATCCATCCTCCATCTATCAATCCATTCATCCCTCCATCCATCCATCCATCCTTCCATCTGATATTTATTAGGTACATACTGTGGATAAGTCACATTCCAAATGAATGCCTTCCTGGAGCATAACCTCTGGTTATGAAGACACATATTAATCCATGAAGTAAAGACAGAGAAATGATTTTTGTTTTAGTGGTGGTAGTGCTGTGAATATCATGTATAATATGGGGTAGACCGACAGGAAAAGAGACCATCCCTGAAAAAGTAAAAGTGGTTATGCTGAGACCATTTTAGTCCTCATACTTAGGGAGATCCTCAGAGGACCAAGGTGAACAAGGCCTGCCCTCTCTTGAAAGCATGGCAGGAGGCCAGGCATTGGTGGTACATGTGTAATCAGAGCATCTGGGAGGTGGAGGCAAGAGGATCAGGAGTTCTAGGTCAGCTTCTACAATATAATGTTTCAGGCCAGCCTGACTATTTGAGACCCTATCTCAAAATAATCAGAGAGATGGCTAGAGAGCTTGCTCAGTGGCTAAGAGCAAGTATTGCTCTTGCAGTTCCCAGTATCCATGTCAGTTAGCTCACAACCACCTGTAACTTCAGCTCCAGGGGATCTAACACCTTCTTCTGGCCTCTGTTGGCCCTACATCTACATGTATATAGACACACACATATACACATAGTTTGAAATTTTTTTTAATAAGAGATGGAGATTAGAAAATGAGAGAACAGCTTCTGGGTGTAGTGGCGCACGCCTTTAATTCCAGTACTCTGGAGGCAGAGGCAGGTAGATCTCTGTGAGATTGAAACCAGCCTGGTCTACATAGTGAGTTCCAGGCAGGTTAGGGCTAGGGAAACCCTGGGGGGTGGGGGAGAAAGCAAAATGTATAATACTAAAGACAAACTTTTCCATTGGAAAACACCCTCAAAGAAAAAAGAGAAGTAGATATGCCAGTAACTTGGACACGATGGCTGGGAATTGCAGATGGATGGCCTAAATAACCCACGCTGTGTCTTTCTCCTTCAAATAATATATGCTGGGAAGTACTGGCTTGAGCTGATGAACAGCTTCAGGTCAACCAAGTTTCATACTGTTTAAGTCCTGGTGGAATGGTGGCAGTCACCAAGACACTGCAAAACCAGAAGTAGAAGCTAAAATTCTGCTGCCATTTGTGCCTGGCCACCCCTAGCCCCAAGCATTTCTGCTCCCCCATTACCAGAGACTGTGCATCAATGAGCATCTGTCTCCAGCAGATTGGATTTCAGGACATTTGAAGTTATTGTTTTGTTCCATTTCAACAGTATTTAAAAATATAGAGAACTGGCTTTTGAACTAATTTCTTAGGGAGTTTTGAAAAGAGAAAAGGGCTTTTATTTGATTCATCATTCAATTAAAAAAATAACGCTTGGGTTTGGCTTGAAGTTCAAAAAATTAGTATTCATTTTTTGGTGGTTAATTTAATCGGTTCAGTTGAAGTTCCTACAGTTGGCCTAACCCAGAAGAATCTGCACAGAAAGGCACTGTGGTCACTTAGGATTAATTCCAACATCCCAGCTGCCTCCTAGGCCTGGTTTTATGTGCCCAAGGAGAATAGGAAAGTGGTCCCAGTCTGGATATCTGAGAATAGTCATTTCTACTAAAGGCAACAAAGAAATCAAGTTATGAACTCTTATTTTTGCTGGGAATCATAAGAAACTTTGTTAATATGATTTTTAATATACATTAGTTACAAACAGTAAATATGTATAATGGTGAAACGCTAAAGATGTTTCCCTTAAAATCAGGAATACACAGAGATGCTCTTGTTGCTGTTGGCACTGAGTAAATACTGGAGAGCTGGATACAGTGGTACCTGTGTTTAATCCCAGCTACTCAGAAGGCTGAAGTGGGAGAATCAAGGCTTCAAGTTCCAGGTAGGTTTACCTGAAAGATGCTATCTCTAAAATAGATAAGTAAATAAATAAATAATGATTAAATTACTGTGAATTATTTTCATAGTTATTTTCTGTGGAAAGCATCTTAAAACTATATCAACTAATAAGGGATTCATGAATTAGAATATGATGTAAATATGCCAAAATTTAATAGTTTTCCTATATGCTCATTAAAATCACTTAGAAAATGTCTTTTGAAGAGAAATGATCTCATTTGTAACAGAAATGAAAGGGTAAGACTGACCTGACAAAAGGCTGAGCAGATAGCTCGGTTGACAAAGTTCTTGCTTTCCAAACATGAGGATCTAAGTTTGATTCCCAGAATTCATCTTCAAAAAAAAAAAGGGGGGGGGGGGGGGCTTTGAGAGTGCATAGCCTGTTCCCACTCTCTGCTGGCTCTCTGTAGTTACAGCTGAAAATGTGATCTCCCAGCTTTCGACTTCTGTTGTTATGCCCGCTTGCTCTCCACTAGGAAGGATTCATCCCTCTGGAATCATAAGCCAAATAAACTCTTCCTTCTATAAGTTGCCTTGGTCATGGTGTTTTATCACAGAAACTGAAAAGTAACTAATATAGCACCTTTGTTACTAGCCCTTTCCAGTCCTGGGTTACAAAGAGTTGTAGACTGCAGTCTTAACTGTGTCTATAAGAAATCAAACAAAGACTATGGTTCTAGGCTGCTATAGCTCTCGTCAACAACAGCCACCTTACTATTCAACATCACTGGGACTCATCTGAGAATACTAAAGTTAGAGTTCATAGGAAATGAAAGTTTGCAAATGTATATATAAGCACATTGATTCTTTGCTGACTACATAATGCCTACAACATGTCCCCAGTTTTCATGTGTTGAATTTTACATAGCAGCTTCACAAGGATCCTCAGGAGAACTCTAAAAAGTTAGTACAACTGTGATGATCAGATACCAAGGTACGAACTGTACACTCAGCTCCATGACACACAGGCAGTATGCATGACACCCATGATAACTCACTCGGTGTCTCATGACATCTCTCTGAAAAGGGTGTTACTATGGTGTTTATTTTAGGTTTGGATAGATTAAAAAACTAATGGTTGCTTGGCTGAAGAGATGGCTCAGTGGTTAAAGTGCTTGCCGGGCAAGTCTGAGGATCAGAATTTGGACCCCCAGAACCCTAAAATGCTGAGTGGATGTGGTGGCCTGCTTGTAATTCCAGTCTCAAAAGATGGAGACAGCAGATCCCCGGAACAAGCTGGTTAGCAGGACTAGCCATATCAACAAGCTCTCATTTTGATTGAGAGAGCCTGCCTCAACGAATAAGGTAGAAGAGCCATGGAGGATGAGTCCTCACCCAACATTGGCCCTCCACATGTATGCACACATGCGCCTCCACACATACACACATGTGACAACACACATGCAAACATGCACACACACACACACACGCAAATTAGAAGATGAAAATACTAATAGTAAGTGACAGAACCAAGTCTGCCTGGTGCCAGGAGCGAACCCCTGCGCCAAGCCCCTCTATAACTGTTGTAATCATCAGCACCACACATACACACATGTGACAACACACATGCAAACATGCACACACACACACGCAAATTAGAAGATGAAAATACTAATAGTAAGTAACAGAACCAAGTCTGCCTGGTGCCAGGAGCAAACCCCTGCGCCAAGCCCCTCTATAACTGTTGTAATCATCAGCGCATTTTACCTATACTTTCAGGTAAAGGAAATTGAGACACAGGGAAGTTAATAGATTTGCTTAAGGGAACACAGCTGTAAAGAGGAGAAACCTGGTCTTAAACCCAGACATTTCCACTCTAAATCCCAAGTTCTCTCCACTCCCCGCCAGTGATTATTCCCACTGTGGGGAGGAAAGCGAGACGGAAACAATCAGATACAAAACTTTCTCATTTGGCTTTGCAAAATTCACTGTACATCTTCAAACCCCGTTTCATTTTTATCATTATTTAAAAGCTGCTACTGAAATGAGTTTCCATTGCCTTACTGTCTTCACCCTTACCCCCAACCTGAGAAGAAAGAGGCAACACCAAACCAAACTGGCAGGCATTGCAAAGTCAGCAGGACATTAAAAATCTACCATTGCTAACTCCAAGCACGCAAGCCAGAAATTGACTGTATGTTCTTCGATGCACTTCAAGAAAAAAGGGCTATATAAATTCAAATTGCTCTCCTACATAAGCATCTGATTCACCTTCACAGGTATTGTATTATTTTCACACACATTCATTCACTACTCTCCCAACCAGCATTTGCTGAATAGGATGTCCCAATTAGCCCCTAACCAACTCCTTTAGTCAAGTATGTCAGTTGTTTTCTTTGCTTTCCTGTAGGCACAAACCCTTCTTGACAGAAAAGGGACCTTTGTTGGGGTAGTGTCTTAGTATCCCCACCCATATTCCACTACTTCCAAACCATCCACACCAAGATAAGGCAACATCTCTCTTGACAAAATGAACTGACACTGTGCATATTTTACATATAGAAAAAATGGGGCAGAAGAAATGAAGCTCAGTGTAACACAGCTTGCAAATGGCAGGGCCAGAATTAGAACCCAAGTGGTTTGATACCAGAACCTCCATCTGTCTGCTAAGCTATAATATTCTGTAATGTACTGTGAGTCTTCATCATCATTACATCAAAAAGGAAGTTTGAGTTGGCAAAGTTCAGAGGGTCTCGGGGCTTGAGACATGGCTCTGCCGTTAAAAGGACTGGCTGCTCTTGCAGAGGGCCCAGGTTCGATTCCCAACACTCAGACAGTTGCTAGCAACCATCCGTAACTCCCAATTCCAGGAAAATCAACACCTTCTTCTGACCTCCATGGGCACTGCACGGCACAGGTACACTTATACATGTGCAGGCAATACACTCATACATGAAAATTTAAATTATAAAAGATTTTTAAAGTTTAGAGGGACTTAGCTAAAGATTGGATGCGGGGTATGAGGACAAGAAATCATTCAGGGGCTGGGAGGAGTGGCTTGTCTCTGGAAGCTGAGGCAGGAACACTCTGAGTTGAGGCTCTTAAGCTAGAAATAAAATCTGTAGGCAAAAAAAGGAGTTGTTCGAGGCTACCAGATGGAGCAGGAGACAAATGAATTCCCCGCTTACTAGTCTGACCTTCTCTCTGGCCTGTTTTTGTTCCGTTTTGGTTTTTGAGAATTTCATACAAGAGTATTGCATTGTATTATTTCTACCCTTCCTGTCCCCCTCCAACCCCCAACCCCTCCCATGTCCCTCATTCCCTATCAATGTCTTGCCCTTTTCTTGGGTTATGATTGTTACATATACATATACACATTTATAAATATTCATATATATTTTATATATATAACCCACTGAGTCCAACTAGTGGTACTCATGTGTACCTGTGTGTTTAGGATGCCCACGTGGGATTAGATAACCTCTCAAGGAGCTAGT
Source organism: Nannospalax galili (assembly GCF_000622305.1). NCBI lineage: Eukaryota > Metazoa > Chordata > Mammalia > Rodentia > Spalacidae > Nannospalax > Nannospalax galili. The sequence continues at coordinate 60,711 of NW_008358387.1, read as the reverse complement.
CCCTGAAGAAAACTTATTCCTCTCCTTCAGCATCCACTGATTACCTGGAGCTCTTCATCTTGAGGTGGGACCCCTTGAAATTTCCCACATCCACCTTGGCATGTTAACTGGTTTTGTTATTATTCAGATCTTGTTAGACACATATATTTGGCTGTTTATAGTACTGTACATAAATTCCCTCCTTGAGCAGGGCTAAGTCCAATTGGACAGTTGTTGATTACCCCCCCCCCCGCAAAAAAGTACTATTGCACCAATAGAGATAATCTTCTGAGCCCTTTAATGTTGTGGTTGATAGGGTTTTTAGCTAGGTAGTATCACTGATTGCTTTCTCCCTTGGCAGATCACATAGTGTTCTCTGATACTATGAGAGCTGGTCTTCAGGGAGGAACTTCCAGCTCAGTTCCAGCTCCAATGCTCCAAGTCCTGTATCTCAAGTGTGTCAGGTCTTACCTTCAAATTCTTGGAGGCAAGTAAGGGCTGTGGCAATAGCCTGTATTATATTTGGGAGCACCTTGACCAAAAACTCAAAGGGAAGTGTGATTTTTAGTATATAGCCTTCAGCTATGCACATGCAATCACATACATATTATATGTGTATTTTTCAGTGGGCTTATTAAATAATACATTTCCCTTTGGCTTTTTATACCATCTAAGCATTATTTATCTCTCTTTTCTCCTTCCTCTCTCTCCTCCTATATAACCCTCCCTCCTCCTTCCCCAGTTAAATCCCCCCCATCTCCGTTTCCCCCTTGATAATGTCTGCCTCCTACTATGCTTTCTTGAGCTCTTTCTTCCCCTCTCCCTCCACTGGTTCCTTCCTATTTTCTTGGTTCTGTGGTTACACGAGGATATGTACTCACATCTAAGGATTTGGAACTAAGATCCACAAATGAGAGATAGCATGCTTTGGATTGTTTTTCTGAGTCTGTGTTGCTTCACTTTGTGTAACAGTTTCTAGTTCCATCTATTTACCTGCAAATTTCATGATTTCATTTTTGCTTACTGCTGAATAGAACTCCATTGTGCAAATGTAACATATTTTCATTATTCACTATTCATTTATTTCCAGAAAGACTTTTTATTTCTTTTCTGTTTTCTTCTTTGAGCCATTCATCATTCAGCAGTGTGTTGTTAAATCTCCATGAGTTCATGTAGTAACTAGAACTTCTCTTGCTATTGGTTTTAAGCTTTTTTACATTGTGGTCCAATAAGATACATGGAATTGTTTCAAATTTTTGTATTTGTTGAGGTTTGTTTTGTGTCCCAATACGTGGTCTATTTTTAAAGAAACTTCCATGGGCTGTTGATATGATATGTATTATTTGGTGCTTGGGTAGAATATTCTGTATATGTCTGTTAGGTTTATTTCGTATATCATTTAAATCAGATGTTTCTCTGTTTATTCTTTGTCCAGATGACCTGTCTATTGGAGAAAGTTGGGTATTGAAATCACCTACTACTAGCTATAAGGATAGTAATACCTGCTTGTTTCTTGGTCCCATTTACTTGGAATATTTTTTCCATCCTTTCACTCTACAATGGTGCCTGTCCTTGAAGGTAAGATGAATTTTTTGTAGACAATAAAAAGATCAGTTTGCGGGGGCGTGTTTTGTTTTTTGTCTTTTTGAGACAGGGTCTCCCTGTAGCCCCAGCTGTCCTGGCACTAGCTATGTAGACCAGGCTGGCCTTGAACTCACAGAGATCCGCCTGCCTCTGCCTCCCGAGTGCTGGGATTAAAGGTGTGCGCCACCATGGCCGGCCTAAATTTTAGTTTTTAATTCATTCAACTAGCCCATACATTGTGATTGGGGAGTTGATGCCATTGATGTTTACAGTTATTGAAAGATGCGTATTGGTTACTGCCATTATATTTCCTGTTTATGTTCTTAGTCCTATTTTGTGTTTCCATTACTATAGCTTCATTTGTTTCCTCCCTAGAGCTTCTTGGGCATGGTTATTCCTTTCTTCAGTCAGCAATATTGCTTCCGGCATTCTCTGGGTTGGTGGACAAACTCCTTCAGCCCATTTATATCATCAAAGATTTTTCTTTCTCTTTCAACTATGATAAACAGTTTTTCTGGGTCTGGGTTGGTGTCTGTAATCATTTAGAACTTGGAATACAATGCTCCAGGTTCTGTCTTTTTGAAGTTTGCAATGAAAAGTAATTATGTTATTCTGATGGTCTTTCTTTTATACATAACTTGTTCTGTATATTTATTGTTTGTACTATGATATGCTGCGGGGAGTTTCTTGTCTGGTCCTATTTGGTGTTCTATGTGCTTCCTGTATCTGTGTATCTTTTCTTAATTTAGGGGAATTTTGTTCTATAATCCTGTTGAAGATCTGGTCAATACCATTGACCTGGAATTTTTCTCTTTCCTCTATACCTATGATACCTAAATTTGGTCTTTCCATGGTGTCCCACAGCTCCTGCATATTCCATTTGGTTTTTTTAAATTTTTTAATCTTTCATGTTCTTTGCTTGAATAGTCCAGCCCTACCATTTTATCTTCAAGTCTTGGTATTCTGTTTTCCACTTGATTCATTCTGCTGGTGAGACTTTCTCCTTTCCTTTTCTAACTGCCTTATCGAGTTTTTCAGTTCCATCTTCATCTCAGTTGAGCATTCTTCAGTCCTTCCAGTTTCTATCTCTTTCATGAATTCACTTTTCAAATCCTGAATTGTCTTTGCCATTTCATTCATCTGTATATTTGTATTTTCTCAAGCTGCAGTTGGGATTTACTCCTGTCTTCTTTGTTTGTGTATTCTTTCAAGTCCTTAAGTTCTTTGAACATGTTTAGGACTGTTCTTTTATGTTCTGTGTCCTGGGATTCTTCTGGGTAGTTCTCATTGTAGAACACTTCTATAGGACTGGAGGAATTTGGTGTGAACATATTATCTTGGTTTTCATATTATTTGTGTTTTTATGATGTGACGTGGGCATATGGACATCTTTTGTTGGTTGTGTGCCTGATGTGAAACTCTAGCCTGCCTTTGCTGAGTAGAAGTTTGGTTCTGTTCTTATTGCTGTCGTACCTTGGTTGATGTCTGATAGGTATGAATAGCTAGTTGGTCTGTGCTTCAGATACTCAGTTTCTATTTCTATTGGAGGAACGGGGTGATTCCAGGTTGGTCTGGAGTCGGCGGGGTTCTGGCTAACTCATCAGACTGGTTCAAAGCAGGAACAGTATATTCCAGGACTAATCCCATAGGGGGAAGATGGTGACCTTGTTTTGTTTTAAGACAGGGTCTCATGTACCCCAGACTAGCATAGAGACTCCATATGTAGTGGAGGATGACCTTGAACTTCTGATCCTCCTGCTTCTACCTCCAGAGCACTGGGGGTACAGGTGTTTACCACCATGCCAGATTTATGCTGTAACGGAGATGGACCCCAAGGCTTCATGCATGCTGGATACATACTCTACCAACTAAGCTATCTCCCCAACCCAGGAACCTCTTTGTCAACTGCCTTTATTTTACAACTTAATATGTGGAAAAGCATGAAAAATGCTTGTCCTGTAGGAAAAAAAGTCACACCTTTGTCACTACAACTTAGGGACCTTTTCCATCTTCAGTATTACATATACGTTCTAGTTAAGGCTTTATTCTAAAGGATGCTGCAGTAACATGACTGAGCACAAACAACTCTTTCAACCATGTGCTGTTGTGGCTGATACAAGCCAGGGTTTGCCTCTATATATAGGATTAGCAAACTGGTAATTACCCAGAGCACTCCAGATGCCTGTAGGAAAGAGGGGTGGTGATTTTAGGGTGATACATGGATATGGCACAAAATAACACTGCATCTCCATAGGAGAGGTTATATTCTTTCTCTTAATCCTAGTGACCAGGTCCTTACAAGGAGAAAGAGTCACTTTGATGCTAAGCTACCCTCGATGACCTCTTGTTACTACTAGTGTCCCCTTACAATAACGATAAAGCAGGCTATGGCTTTAGCGCCTGCCACAGCCACAAATTCTACTCAGAACCCAATAATGTTTTTTGACTTGATTGTATTTATTTTTGCACTTAGTTCTATGTATTTACAATCATTTCTATTTATAGCATGGATGCTATGGTGATTGATCATGACTGTCAACCTGATGGGATCTAGAACCACCCAGGAGACAAGCCTCTGGGCTGCCTGCCAGGGATTATCCTGATTAATTGAAGCATGAGACCCACCTTAACTGTGGGCAAAATCATTCCATGGGCTGGGGCTAAATAAAAAGGAGAACGTGAGCTGAGTACTGGCACTCCCAGCCCTCTCCTGGCTGGGCCCAATATGACTAGGTGCCTCAACCTCGTACAGCCATGAATACGTGCCAAAATGAGTTATAGTCTCAAGCTGTGAGCCAAAATAAACACTTGTAAATTGCTTTCATTAGCTATTTTGTCACAGCAACAAAACAAGTAACTAATCCAGATACCAAATGTCCTTCTAAAGCAAATCAACCACAGGCAGTTCCTGATTTAATAATTTTTCAACTTGACAATGGAGCAAAAGTGCCAATAGGTATTCAGTAGAAATCTTTAGTCTTTTCATTCTGATATTTACCCAAGCTGATGTGCAGTACTAAACTCTGTCATGATACTTGGTAGTGGTAGCAAGCTGCAGCTCCCCATCAGCCCTGTGGTCACCAGGAGAAAGAACCAACACTCCACATGCCCTGTGTTGCTAGGCTATGGTCTTTGGTAGGTTAGATGCATTGACTACACTATTTCTATTATTTTATAATATTTTCAGTACGATATCAAGATATGACCCTATTGTAAGCCAGATAGTATCTGTATTTTAAAATTAATCGATTTCAAAGATATTAAGTAAAAGATATCTCTTGAGAGCCAGCAAGATGGCTCAGTGAGTAAAGGTGCTTGCTGCCAAGTCTGAAAATCTGAGTTCAATCCTTGGGACCCACAGGGTAGAAGGAGAGAACTGACTCCTACAGGTCGTCCTTCAGGCTCCACACACTCACTGTGGCACGTGCACATGTACACAGACAAATAAGATTTTTTTAAAGATGGCTCTTGAGGGGCTGGAGAGATGGTTCAGTGATTAAGAACACTGGATGTTCTTGTAGAGAACCTGGATTCAATTCCCAGCACCCACATGGGAGCTAACAACTGTTCATAACTCGAGTTCCAGGGAATCTGATACCCTCTTCTGACCTCTGTGGGAAATGCACGACACAGGAGAATTTACACCCGTACAGGCAATACATTCATACACATAAAGTAAAAATAATAAATAGAATATTTTTAAAAGATGGCTCTTGAATATACTCCAACACATGAAGATAACTGTTTATGAATAACTTCCACTGAAAAATATGAAATTATAACTTGTGTTTCTTGAACAATATTAAAATTAATATTGGAACGGATACAACACAAATTTCCACAGGGAAAATACTTGTTCTTTCACTAGACAGAATTCATTTCCACGTCTAGAGGCAACCATTATTTTGCCTTTCTACTTATTATTTATAACATACAGAGTAATAAAATCATTCAAGGGCAGTGAAAGTTTTGAATCAAACAACTTAGAAGGGCATGCTCTAAACAATGCACAGATCCCCAGGAAGCACTGGTGTCCACAGCAATATACAGTAGAAACCCTAACAAAGGAGCGAGAAGAGATGGAACCGTACACAGTCAGCACAGGATGGATCCAGGATGCAGAGTTCTCCCTCGCGGGTTCAAATGACTCTCTAAGTGAAGGGTGGATTAAGACACTTTCCAAAGGGTCAATAAACCATGAAACTATCAGATTCAAAAACCTTAGACCCTCAGGACCTCAGCTGCAAGACAATGACATTTGAATAGGTACCTCTCGTGTGGAAGGTTCTTGGCCCAAAAATGGCCTGCATACTAATCTTCCCAGGCAAGAAGCTAGGAATCTGCTTCCGTTGACTGAGACCAGAAGTGTGGTCAACTAACAGGGAGCCAGCAAGCCCCATTCACACTCCAGTGGCTTCGTTAGAAGGACTGCACCCCTCCCTTGTGTTCATGTTGTAATTAGGATCTTGCTGAGGTCCAACAAATATTCAATTATCATTTCCATTATTGATATCATTAATAACTTGGAGAAGTCTCGGCTTGCTGTGGCTCCTACCTTACATCGTTAACTTCCTTCCCGGAGCAGCTGCAGGTCCCACTCTGATAGAAAGTGCCTATGCTGTGGGAGATATTCACATGGTTGTTTTAAGAACTAATTTGCTATGAGAGTTTTACAGATGCAAAATTCAATTTCTAGACCCCTTCTGAGTTTTTCAGACCTCCATTTTGAGGATATTGAATTACTAGAATTCACACTGAGCCCAATCCATTCCTTCTTCCAGTTAAAAGGGGCTGGAGCAAGGTTGTGGTTGTTGGGAATGTACCTCATGATGACACACCAAAAAAAAAAGTCTAGGATAAGTGAACAATTCCTTTTTCTCTGAAGACATGACTGCACTATGTGGTTGCTTTCTTCTGAACCTGGACTCAAACACAAAAGGATGAACTTTGATGTTGGGTAGGCAGATCTGCCATTTAATACAAGCAAGGTCATTTGTTTCTTTGTAGCTCAATGCCCTAGCCTACTAAAATAATGATGATAATAACAGAATCATAGATGATTTGTGAAGCTTAAAGTTAAGCAGCAGTCTGATGCCTGGGAGTGTTCATTTTTGACTATTGCTACCGTTTCTGTAGTAGCATCCTTGCCTGACTGTACTTGGTACTAAAAAACAGAATTGAACACAAAAATTTGGACTCCTCCCTTCATTCATTCAACAGACATTCATCCTTAACCCAGTTATATTATTCCCCATTATAGAAACTGTGACTAATAAAATTGTATTAGTATTTGCACTCAAAGTTGGGAAGGATGTGTTCCATAGTCACAGGTCTAATTTCCACAGCATGGGATTGGAATGGAAAACTTAACTTCACGCATACAGTGCTACCAGTTTGTTGATGTTGTTGAACTACATAGAGATACATTATTGTAAATCTTGGGTTTCCGTGTTGAGAAAAGAAACTAAATCCTACAAGTTCATGATAAATAACTACCAGAAACTCAAACACACAAAAAAGAAAGGAAGGGAGAAGAGCCATGGTCCTTCCACACCACTTATCTTCACTCACTCTTCTCTGAATTCCCAAGGAGGCAGAACACTGGGAGAAAGTTAGGAAAAGACCCTGCAGATAAGTGGAATGGCTGGAGTGCTCGCATTCTTAAAATTTGGAAAATCCTGGAACTCTCAAGCATCTGACTGAAGTCATGAAGTTTCTTCTAAAGAATGTGCTTACCTGAAACAGCTGTACCCAAGTGAGAGCACTGCAAACCTCTGGAGGGATGATGAGGAAGAGCAGGTGCTCAGACTGTTCATAATGTAACATCACTGATATCTTTCATGTACTATGACTAAATGTAAACCAAGAAACTCTTGTGTCCAAACTATAATCCCCAAATGTCTCATGCCAGAGACTACTATTTTATTATTTGGAGGCTATTTGGGACAAAGTATTCTAACCAATAAAATTTATAGCGATCTTAAAAGACTTAAAATACTAATGTAGATGTGTCGTTTAGGACTGGCCATCTCTCAGATACTTATTCTCTGTGTGTGACCAGTTGTGGCACTCTGTAAAAGTCTCCATCTGTTGGAAAAAGAAGCTTCTTTGATAAGTGGTGAGTGGTATACGTGTCTGTAAATATAACAATTCATATTTAGTATACAATAAGAACTTACATTTGTCTAGGGATATGACAGAGGTAATGTTTTCTGTAAGATCTATGACCTCTCTAGTCATGTGTATTTGTCTATGTTTACAGTGCCTCCCATGAGTTCCCTCCCATTGAGAGGGCTTTAAGTTTAATAACAGAATCTCTTTATCTGAAGTTCATGGAATATGGTGGCATAGTGGGTAGAGAGAATACTAATGGATCTCTCAACTCTCATCAGCAAAGCTTCCTCGTGTGATGATACACACAGAAGGCCACAGCTGGCCATAATGTAGAGAATGAGAGAGATTGCAAAGAGTGTGTCCCTGGATAGGACTCCTATATTAAACCTCACCCACCCACAGCTCAGGGACCATTGCAGAAGAGGGGACAGAAACATTGTAAGAGTCAGGGGTGGTAGATGACCACAAGGAAACAGAGTTTTCCAGGCAACTGGGAACTTGCCTATATGAACTTACAGAAATGGTGTCAGCATGCACCAGACCCATGAAAACTCAATCAGACTTAAAAACCCAGCACAGAACTGGGGAAATGAGCAGTAGGCCCCAACCTTAGCCAAAGAACTATTGGCAGCTGATGGCTGTTGATCTTCTTTAAGGGAGAGACTCTCAATAGGCTGACTAGATTCCAGTGGATAAGATTGCACTGAGGGACATGTGGGGACACAAACTTGACTCAGTAGGCCTTAACATATATGACAGGATCCATGAAATCTGGTGGGGGACTATGGGGGAGGGTGGGGAGGGGTATAAAGATGATTAAGATGTTTTGTATGAAGTGCACAAAAATTCAATTAAAATTATATATATTTTTAAAAAGACAAAACACTAAGCTGTCATCATTCTTTCATTTTACCAACACACACCTATGGTGAACACACTAAACTTCAGGAGAAGGATAGTAATATATATGCTTCTCTTTGAACTCAGACTCTGATAGATAGGAAAGGGTAAAAAGATGAACAGTAAATAAGTATGCACACCTGTACCCAGGTAATGGATTAGAGCCATGAAGAAAATAAAGCCAGAAGCTGAAGAGATGGCTCAGCAGTAAAGAGCACTTGCTGTTCTTGCAGAGGACTCAAGTTTGGTTCCCAGCACCCACATCAGGCTTACAACCTCTTCCAAGTCCAGCTCCAAAGGATCCAACACCCTCTTCTGGCCTCTGCAGGCCCTGCACTCACATGCACATACAGGGGGTGGTGGGGGAGCAATCGAGCGAGAGGCATAAATATAACAACAAACTTAAGAAAACTGGACTGGAGAGATGGCTCAGCAGTTAAGAGTACTGGCTGCCATTACAGAGGACTACAGTTCAATTCCCAGCACCTACATGGTGACTAACAACTGCCTGTGATTCCCGTTCCAAGGGATCAGATGCCCCCTTCTCTCTTCTGTGGGTATTGCACGCATATGGAGCACTCACATACATACAGATAAGACACTTATACACATAAAATGATTAATCATTGAATTAATTTTTTTTAAGGGGTGGAATAGAACACCTTGGCGGGGACAACATCACAGAGGATTCTCAAAGTGTCTTTCCCTAGGGTCAGTGAAGGCCAGTGAGCCACCCACATGAAAAGACATAAGGGAGAAACATAGCCCGTGTAGGAATGAAATGAGGTATAGAAGTAAATGCAGGTGGGGGCTGGAGAGATGGCTCAGTGGTTAAGAGCACTGGCTGCTCTTGCACAGGACCCAGGTTCGATTTCCAGCACCCACATGGTCAACAACTGTCAATAACTCCAGTTCCAGGGAATCCAAAGCCCCCTTCTGGTCTCCGCAGGCATTACACACATGGGACACTTACACACCCAGAGGCAAAACATCCATACACATAAAATGAAAATAAAAACACCAAAAGAAAGAAAGAGCAAGCTGCGGTATAGAGGGCTACATCTGAGCACACATCTAGGTCTTCTGGTCTTATGTGCCCCGCAGTGGGAGGGGAAGAAAGGGCAATAGGGGACACACCGGATGGGAGGGGAAGAAAGGGCAATAGGGGACACACTGGATGGGAGGGGAAGAAAGGGCAATAGGGGACACACTGGAAGATGATTAGATGTACTGCCTTAATAGTGGAGATGGGTTCCCAGATATATACCTACCCCCAAACTAAGTTGTAGAAATTAAATATGTACAACTTTAGAAAATAAAGTTGGCTTTAGTGCTTTTAAAAATATTTGAAGAATTTGCATAAAGAACTTGGATCTCTGTGCATGGCTATTTGTGTTTTTGTATTGTTCTTGCTGTCATTGCAGCTCTGACATGGGACTGTGTGGGTCCTGGCTTCAGTGAGGTTCCACACACACCCACACTCGACTCCCCCACTCTAGAGACACAGCAAAAGCTCAATAACCTAGTTTCTCACATTCCTTGGGGACAAGAATATCACAGTCTGCTCCAATCCTGACCTTGTCTAAACAAGTCATAAAGAAAGGACTAGAATTTTGGAAAGCCACTTTTTGAAGGTTGATGACCTCTGGTTTATAGTACACTTCAAATTATAACCTGTGTGCTATAAATCATGACTTCGAACAGCTCAGGTATAGAGAGACTGTCTTGAGTTTGTGAGCAGAAGACACGGCTGTAGATGCTGTGCGTCCCACTGGAGCAGTGGTCGTTAGCACACTTCCAAGCATCCCTTTTAAGCCTACAGATGAGACATATAGTGCTTACTTTACTGTGTCAGTGCAGAACTGTGAACGTCTCATACAGATGAGCTTATTACATGTCATATATTCCTTAGTCACTTACAAAACCACAAGACATTAACCCCTGAATGGCAAATATCATCCTACTGCTATGAATATTTATCACTGGAAAGCAAAGCTTATCAGTAATAGTGGTTTGTTCCAGTCCACCTACAATGTAGGGAAACAAATGTGGAAAGATGTGCTGAGTGAATGAGTAGAACCCAAGGTGCGAGGCAACAACTGCCAATTGATTAGAGCTGGCTCTTTTCTTTTGTTTTTGTAGCCCAGGCTAGCCTCAAACTCTTCATGTAGTAAAGGATGACCTTAAATTTCTGGTCCTCCTGCCTCCATCCCAAGTGATGGGATTAAAGTCATGTGCCACCATGCCAGGTTTATGTGGCACTGAGAATCATTCTACCAAACAAACCACAGCCCCAGCCCCAGAACTTACTTTTGAAAGGAAGCACTATTGCTATCCCTGGGCCTAGCTATTTTTCCAGCCTTATGACAATGTGCATAATTTAATACTGGCCCATGCGCTGTAGGCCAGGGCCCACCACTTTTTTTCTTCTTCTTTATTTATTTTTATGGGGCTTTTGGCTATGCTAACATCCCCCCCCTAAGAGGTAACCCTAAAATCTTTTAAGGATTAGATACAAGCTCCCAAATACTTTTGACATTTTTGGCCTTTGGAACAGAGTATGTTGCTAAGAGGTCCAAGGATGTTGTGAGTTTTAGCCAAGAAACTGGCTACTTTTCTTTGGGGTCTTTTTACCCTAACTGCCTAGCCAATTTCTACCTCCTATTCTTATCACACCATCCTCTGAAGAGGTTACCCAAATTGCCAGTGGGAAATCAGGACACAGACCGCTCTGCCTTCTTCCATGCTGAACAGGGACGCAAGGTGAGGCAATTGAAGGACCCCTTCAGTGGGTCTATCTAAAAGACTCCCAAATTGCATAACTTTTATCTCTAAGAGGAAAAGAAAGTCCTTGAATCGTGAATAAGAGATGTGAAGGAGAAGTAAAGGCAGGAGTAATTAGCATTACAAGTTCTAGACAGGGAACTAGAAAAAAGTCAGAACAGGGCAATTTTCAAATGTTCATATGAGTCCATTGGAATTTCTTGACAAGGACTTCCATAAGCATCCCTCTATTGGGTTCCTCATTTTTCTTTTGTCTGCCAAGGCTGGACTCTAGAATGATGGATTCAGGATTTACTTTCAGGCGTTTTGATAGCTGTTGCAGTCGTAAGAATCCGTGTCAGTTCCCTCTCAAAGGCTTTACCACGTGGAGGCCGGATCCAGGGCAGTCCTCTGTATTCTCGGGCCCTCTGTCAGAGGGAGGCCAGAACTCAGCACTCTCTGGAGGTCTGCTGAGATCAGAGCCGCTACACAGATGGAGGTCTGAACCCACCCTCTCTGCCACTTATTTTTTAAAAATAAAATTTCATTGAGCACCAAGCAAAGAGGCATTTGTTAAACTTGAGGTAAATTAGTACATGTTATGAACTCTGAGAATACTACTGATTGCATAAGAAATGATGAGTCGCGGGGGGGGGGGGGGGCTGGGGAGATGACTCAGCCGTTAAGAGCACTGGCTGCTCTTGCAGACCCAGGTTTGATTCCCAGCACCCACGTAATTGCTAACAATCATCTGTAACTCCAGTTCCAGAGGAATCCAATGCCTTCTTCAAACCTCCTCAGGCATTGCACAACATGGGTGTATTTACATGCATGCAGGCAATACACTCATACACACAAAATGTTTTTTTAAAAAAATTTTTAAATAAGATGCCAGTCACTGGATTTATTGGGACTCTCTGGGAGGTAAGTAAGACAGTCTATTTGCAGCACAAAAAGGGCCACAGCAAGGAGCAGAGGTCCACAGTTGGGCTGCTAAGTAGAAGCCTCAAGGGTTTGGAGTGGAATGTGCAAATGAAGACTGAAAAACAAGAAAAGAGGGATTCACAGGGAGAACACAACAAGGGAACAAGTTCAAAGCCCGGCCCTGGCCTGCAGCCCACTATGCCAAAAGCCAGCACCGCCAAGCCAGAATGTTTCGGTTAAGAACCCGAAAGTGTTGTCTATGGACAACAGCACAGGGCAGAGCACATAAAAATTCCCAGGAATCATCTGATTTGAGTCACCTTAAGCCCTATTGACAGAACCCAAAGATCTGCATGGTTCACAGAGCCTCTTATTCCCCTTCATCTCAGAGCGACTGACCCAGGAAGACGCCCCTTTCCTGAGTGAGAATTCCTAATGAGTATTTCAGATGACAATGTTATCTCCTATATTTTCTGTATAGAAGTCTTTGGGACTCGGAGTCAGCACATCACTGAGATGTTCACATATCAACGTTCATCGCAGTACTAGCCACAATAGTTAAGTGTCCAGTACCAGCAGAATATATAAGGAAAATGTGGTCTAAATACATGATTTTTTTTCAACCATAAAGAAGAATAAAGCTATGTCATTTTCAGGAAAAATATTAAGTGAATTAAGTCAGCCTCTACGAGAAAGAAAAATATCACATGTTCTCTCATGAGTGGCTCCTAGATTTTATATAGATATAAAAATCATGTATGTATATGTGGCATGAAAGTAGATAAAAGACTGTCTTGGAGAACAAAGGGGACCGATGGAAAGAGGAGAGGACAGGAAAGTATTCAGTGTGAAGTGGAGGGGAATTTGCTCAAACTACATTATATACCTGCATAATTTTTAAATAATAAAAATAAAATGTTAAAAGCTAAAACAGTCCAATCTTCAGAGCAACAAATTCTTCCTCAAGATGCAGCCATTATCTGTTGAAGAGATGCTGTTGCTCTGTCCCCATGACACCATGTGCCTGACCCACCCAAGCAGAAATACTACACAAAGCTCTGTCTCAATGAACTGGCCTGTCAGAAACTGACTGATGACCTCAGAGTGCCATGTAGGCATGGGCCGAGAGAGATGAGGACAGTGGGGGAACAGGAGAAAGAAGAACTACATCTTATTGGAAAGTTTCTTTTTCCCAAAAATAAGCAAGATAAATGACTTTAACTGTGACACAGGACAAAGAATTTCAGTGTAACAGAGTTGACTATGGAAAAAAAAAAAAAAAAAAAAAATGCAACCAGCACAGTAAATCATTCTGTGGGGAAACAGAAAGGAAACCGTCCAGAGAGAAGGCCCCCTAGAGATAAAAATCACCTCAGAGATATTTTGGTGGAAAAAAAAAATTTATCAGTCAATAATTTATGGTAGGAAAAAAGCCATTATAAGCTAAATGACCTTCCTTCAGGGTAGCCCAATACATATTTAACGGCTCATTATACCTTGTTGGCTCTCAGTTCTAAGTAGGTTTTCATTTGCTGCTAAGGTTTGGCCCCAATAGCTCTAAGGCCAGCCCATTCTCAAGGCTATAAATGTTCTGCCTGCAAAAAGAGAGAAATTCAAACAGACTTCGCCCCCACCCCAGCCCTGGGACACGGTTCCAGACTTATCAATGGGGGGCATTCACTGCTTTAGTCTCTGAGATGCTTGACCTATCGGCCAATCATTCTTGAAGCACAATGTAGAAACAATATATTGTCCCAAGAAGTTTCCAACAGCTATAGGATGGCATTCAGAAAACTGAGTAGCAACCTGGGGGGAAATGCGTGGTATTTGATTCCTAAGCTGTTTCCCTGAACCAGAAAGCATTTCAGATGAATCAAAGCCTGAAGTGCCAACTGCAAAACCATGAGGATCCTCAAGGAGACCTGTGGGGAAGGAAGGAAAAAGCCTTGAGAGAAGGAAACATGCCTCTGTGCTCTGCAAAACTCAGATGCCAAATGAAATAGAGATGTACCTGTCTAAAAAGTTCTATATGAAAGAAAACATCAGTAAAAGAGTCAAAGATAAATAACAAACCAGAGGAAAAGCAAGTTGAAATGTATATTCTAGACACAAAGCTATCTTATCCATACACGAAGAGTTCTTAAAAATCAATAAGAAAAATTCAACAAAAGAAAATAGTCAAGGACATGAATACCTCACAAGTAGCTAAGATAACATACAGAAAAGACAGATTTAATCTCCTTACAAGAGAAACTAACAATAAAAATTATAGAGAATTATAACCTTTCACTGATCACACAAAGATTAAAAACTTTATTCAACCAGGCCTGGTGGCACATGCCTTTAATCTCAGCACTCTGGAGGCAGAGGCAGGTGAATCTCTGTGAGTTCAAGGCTAGCCTGGTCTACATAGCAAGTTCCAGGACAATTGGGACTGTTGGGAGACCCTGTCTCAAAAAGACCAAAAAATAAACACAACATCAACAAAAGAAAATAAACCTTTATATCATCTTGCATTAAAGAGGAAAGAGACCTGTATTGTTTACTAATGGGAATTTGAACTGATTTAACCTCTGAGAAAGGCAATTTGGTAGTATTTAACAAAATTTAAATGCATACTTTTTTCATCGGTAACTTCTAATGGTCCACACCACAATGTACCTACACATGTTCAACAACCACAGGTATTATTGTACCACAAAAGCAAGAGACTGAAATAAACTGAGCATCCATCCGCAGGGATTCAGTATGAGAAATTACAGTAAATACTTTAATAGAGTAGAGCAGGAAGAACTCAAAAATACATACCCAAAATTTGCATAATGGTATAATATACTCGTATCTGATCACATAGTCACAGAATATTCCTGGGAAGAAAAATCAAGAAACTATAATGGCTGTTGTCTAAATCTGGGAATTAAAGCAGGAAAATTATAGAAACTTCTTAATATGTATCTTTTCATATATTTTGAATTCTAAGCCAAAAAAGACACTTTTTTAATTCTTAAAATTTATTTTGTATTTTATATTTTCTGAGTGCACTGCCTCCATGTAAATGTGCCCATGCATGCAATGCCCACAGAGGCCAGAAGAGGGTGTTGGATCCCCTGTAACTGGAGTTACAGGTGGTTTTTAGCTGCCATGTTGGTGCTGGGAATAAACCCATGTTCTCTGCAAGAACATCCAGTGCTCTTAAGTGCTTCATATATTCAAACCCCTCCTCATGATATTACAGAAACAGAAGTGAGTATCAGATGCTAAAAGCTTTTGCAATGTGATGGGAATTAAGAACTCTGGAATGGGGACGTGAACAGGAATCTTTCCCTGCCCCCTGTGGTTATCCAGGACAGACGTCTTTGTTTTCCAAAGCTATCACATTCCTGTAACATTTACCCAGTATAGCAATCATTGTTGCCCAAGGCTTTCACATTTCTGTTACCTTTGAATTTCTAGTACCTTTGCAGCCCTATGTTATCTTACTTACTTACCATGTATATGCTGTGTACCTTTCTCTTGAATTCCTCACATGAGTATAAAACCCTCCAAAACTTGAACAAGGGGTCTGACTCTTGATTCGTGGGTCAGTCCCACTAGCATCAAATTAAACTTTCTCTCCTTATCTGTTTTTTTTTTTTAAAAAAAAAAAAAAAAAAAAAAAAAAAAAAAAACCCTCCTCTTATTCTAACATGCTCCTAGATGCCAGTTTATACAATGTGGCAGGAAAACAATGCAAGACTTAGTGTCCTACTTTATTTCACCCTCTACTTTTCCAAATGCATATTCAGATCAAGCGCTTGCCTTAGATGCTGTACCAGGTAGAGAACAGGATCTCAGTGGTTCTTTCAGTACTCTGCACCTGGCACTTAGGGGATTGTGATAGTAGACCCAAAGAGAAATGATGTGTTTATTTGTTTATTTATTTATTTATTTAATAACCACATAATTAGAAGAAGCATTTCATTACAACAGCATTGACATATTCAATAACAATTTCCAGAGCTAAGAT
>NW_008358387.1:42290-44010 GCF_000622305.1 Nannospalax galili | reverse complement strand
TACAGTTATACAATATTGAACTCAGTATAAGCCCTGTAAGACATAAAATTGGATGAGTTTTTAACCTTTTAAAAAATCTCCATTTCATTTTAGAATATATTGTTCCTTGCAGAAGGACTCATTGTTTTTGCCACTAACACTCAGAAGTTGGCACATGCATCTCTAATCTGTATGTATCTAATTATTGTAAGTCATAATCGGTTGCACTTGGATCCTTGGCGCCTGTGTATGTCTATAAAGTCATCGGGTAGATTTCAATAGTAATGTTTATCACCTCTACTAATTAACATGAAGTAAATTTCCATGATTCCTCCTCAAATATATTTTTTAAAATTTGTTGATTTTGTGTGTATGTGTGTATCACATAGAACATCGCAAACTATCTTATTCAACTATATACCCACTTCTCAGATGGTGCCCTACCATAGCCTCCCTCCCCCAACTAGAGCCCTTATACTCTGATATTCCTGCTACTGTCTGCTGTGTTGTCAGCACCCCCAGCCATTCCCCACTACTTGCTCTTCTGGTGAATCTAGTCAGCCTATCTAGATGTCTTTGTTTTAGGAGGGTCAGCTGTTCCTCATCTAGCAGCAATCAGTTGTCAATATTCCTTTAGATAAAATTAGGGTCTGCTGTTCATTTTCCCAGTTCTATGGCTGGGTTACTATCTGGGAATCCCTTTGGCCACCCTGGCCAACAACTCAAAAGAAGGTTGCTTCCATCTCTAAGCTATTGTGAAGAAAGCAGCAACAAACATGGATGTACAAGTGTCTCTGCAATAGGACGAGTTCTTTGGGTATATGCCAAGGATTGGTAGAACTGAGTCAAACGGTAGGTTTATTTGTAGTTTTTTAAGAATTCTCCACGCTGCTTTCCATAGGGGTTGAACAAGTTTGCAGCCCACCAGCAGTGGATGAGTGTTCCCCTTTCCCCACGTCCTCGCCAACATTTGGTATCATTTGTTCTCTTGATCTTAGCCAGTCTGACTGGGGTAAGATGAAATCTTAAAGTGGTTTTAATTTGCATTTCCCTAATTAGTAGTGATGTTGAACATCGTTTAAGATGCTTCATAGCCATCTTTACTTCTTCTTTTGAGAACGCTCTGTTCCACTCCTTGGCCCATCTTTTAATTGGGTTGCTTCTTGTCTTGATTCTCTGTTTTTTGAGTTCATTATATATTCTGGATATTAAACCTCTCTCAGATGTGTTGCTGGTGAAGATTTTCTCCCACTCTGTGGGTTTTCTCTTCACTTCCCTGGTTGTCTCCTTTGATGTACAGAAGCTTTTAAGTTTAATGAGGTCCCATTTGTTGATTCTTGACCTTGTTTCTCAAGCAATTGATGTCTGGTCTAGAAAATCCTTTCCTATGCCTATATCTTTTAGGAGTTTTGTCAGCACCATTTGCTGAACATGCTGTCTTTCCTCCAGTGAATATTCTTGGCCCCTTTGTCAAATATCAGGTGGCTGAAAATGCATTTATGCATATTTGGGTCTTCAATTTTGTTCTGTTGATCTATGGGTCTATTTTTGTGCCAGTACCATGTTGTTTTTATGACTATAGTTCTATAATACAGCTTAAAATCTGGTACAGTAATCACCCTGGCATTGCTCTTAGTGTCCAGGGTTGTTTTGGCTATCCGAGGACTTTTGTGCTTCCATATGAATCTTAGGATTTTTTTTCCAATTCTGTGGAAAATAAAATGTCATGGGGATTTTGATT
>NW_008358387.1:41738-41975 GCF_000622305.1 Nannospalax galili | reverse complement strand
TTGTAACCTGCCACTTTACTGAACATGTTAATAATTTCTAGGAGTTTTCTGGTGGAATTTTTGGCATCTCTTAGATATATCTCATCATCTTCAAAAAGGAATAATTTGAGCTCTTCTTTTCCAATTATTACTCCTTTAATTCCCTGCTCTTGTCCTATTGCTCTTGCAAGAGTTTCAAGCACTATGTTTAAGAGAAGTGGAGATAGTGGACAGCCTTGTCTGGTTCCTGATTTCAAT
>NW_008358387.1:38857-41218 GCF_000622305.1 Nannospalax galili | reverse complement strand
TTTGGCTTTTTTCAGTTGGGAGTTTTTGTATTACTGTTTCAATTTCTTTTTGTGTTATGGGTCTGTTTAAGCTGTTAATCTTTTCTTGGTTTAGTTTTGGTGGTTCCCATGCCTTTACATATCTTTCCATTTCTTTTAGGTTTTCGAATTTAGTAGCATATAGGTTTTTAAAGTATTTCCTTATAATGTTCTGGATCTTTTTGGTGTCTGTTGTGATGTTTCCCCTTTCATCTCTGATTTTGTTGATTTGGAGGTGCTCATTCTGTCTTTTGGTTAACTGGGGGAGGTTCTGTACTACTGATTCAGTTTCCTTCTGTGTTATGGGTATGTTTAAGCTGTTTATCTCTTCTTGGTTTAGTTTTTGTGGTTCCCATGCCTTTAGATATCCGTCCATTTCTTTTAGGTTTTCAAATTTAGCAGCATATAGGTTTTTAAAGTATTCCCTTATAATGTTCTGTATCTTTCTGGTGTCTGTTGTGATGTTTCCCCTTTCATCTCTGATTTTGTTGATTTGCAGGTGCTCTTTCTTTCTTTTGGTTAACTGGGCTAGCAGTCTGTCAATCTTCTTTATCTTTTCAAAGAACCAACTCTTTCGTTGATTCTTTGTACTGTTTTCTTTGTTTCGATTTCATTAATTTCTGCCCTCACTTTTGTTATTTCTTCTTGTCTGCTGGGTTTGGGTTTCGTTTGCTGTTGCTTTTCAAGTGTGTTGAGTTGCAGTGTTAAGTCATTTATTTGTGTTCTTTCCGATTTTTTTATGTAGGCACTTAGAGCTATAAACTTCCCTCTAAGGACCACTTTCAGTGTGTCCCAGAGGTTTTGTTGTGTTGTATTGTCCTCATTTAGTTCCAGGAATACTTTTATTTCTTTCTTAATTTCTCTTTCGACCCATTCATCATTCAGGAGTGTGCTGTTTAATCTCCCTGTGTCATGTGGTGATAGGGCTTCTTCTGGTGTTGATTGCAAGCTTTGTTGCATTGTGGTCTGATAGAAGGCATGGAATTATTTCAATCTTTTTGTATTTGTTGAGGTTTGTTTTGTGCCCCAGTATATGGTCAATTTTAGAGAAGGTTCCATGGGGTGCTGAGTAGAAAGTATGTCCTTTGGTGTTTGGGTGGAATACTCGGTAGATATCTGTTAAGTCCATTTGATATATGGTATTGTTTAATTCAGATGTCTCTCTGTTAACTCTCTGCCCTGTTGACCTAGCTAATGGAGACAGTGGGGTATTGAAGCCCCCTACTATTAATGAGTTGGGATTAATCTGGGTCTTAAAGTCCTGTAGTATTGTTTTTATGAAGCTGGGTGCTCCAGAGTTTGGTGAATATATGTTCATGATTGTATTATCTTCTTCATTTATTGTTCCTTTGATCAGAATGAAGTGGCCCTCTTTATCTCTTCTGATTAGTTTTAGTTTAAAGCCTATTTTGTCAGATTTTAGAATTGCTACGCCTGCTTTTTCTTAGTACCATTTGCTTGGTATATTTTTTTCCATCCTTTCACTTTAAGATAGTGTCTGTCCTTGAAAGTGAGATGAGTTTCTTTCAGACAACACAAAGATGGGTTTTGTTTCTTAATCCATTCACTTAGTCTGTGTCTTTTGGCTGGGGAGTTCAATCCGTTAATATTTAAAGTTATTAATGAAAGGTGAATATTGAATCCTGTCATTTTTATTTGTTTACATTCTTGATATAGCTGTACTTTTCCACAGTTATACCGTCATTGAATTTCTTTCTGTCTCCCCCTGGGTATAGTCATTCCTTTCTTCAGCTCTTTGTATTCCTTCCAGAACTCTCTGAAGGGCTGGTCTTGTGGACATGAATTCCTTCAGCCTATTTATATCATGGAAGATTTTTCTTTCCCCTTTGACTACAATAGACATTTTGGATGGGCATAGTAATCTGGGTTGGCGTCTGTGGTCATTTAAAACTGGGAAGACTTTGGTCCAGGCTCTCTGGCTTTCATAGTTTTCACTGAAAAGTCAGCTGTAATCCTAATGGGTTTTCCGTCATATGTGACTTGTTGTTTCTCCTTTGCAACTTTCAGTATTGTCTCTGTTTTGTATGTTTAGTGTTTTTACTATGATGTGCCGTGGAGAGTTTCTTTTCTGGTCCTGTCTGATTGGTGTTCTATATGCTTCTTGTATTTGTATGGGCATGTCTTTCTTTAATATTTGGAAATTTTCTTCCACTATTCTGTTGAAGATTTGCTTCATGTCATTATCTTGGGATTCCTCCCCTTCCTGTATGCCTATGATTTGTAAGTTTGGTCTTTTTATGGTTTCACATGACAAAACCTTTGTTACTTGGAGCCAGCTGATAAATATAAGCCAGTAGGCTTGAGTCCTTGAAAACTGTGACC
>NW_008358387.1:30849-38345 GCF_000622305.1 Nannospalax galili | reverse complement strand
TCTATATTGGAGTGACCAGATTGCTTTTGTCCTCAGGAGTCCCCACAGAGGCCCAAGTCAGATGAGGATCAGATGCTCTCACTCTTTCTTCTAAGGTCTGGATCCCTCTAGGAAAGATTTTGGCCTCAGGAATTTGGAGGTTGGACTAGCCTAGGAGCTGGGCCCAGGAAAGATGCTGGTCTAGGGCAGCTAGTGGCCATGCCACCCAGAGATGCAACAGCAGATGGGGACGGGAAGCGGCCCCAAGGGCTCCTGGGGACTGCACTGAGGAGCTGGGTTGGTCTGGATTCAAAGGATCAGGAAGAGGAAAGATCAGCACCAGCATCCAAGAAAGAGGTTCGTGGTTGTGCAGCCCAGAAAAGCAGAGGGAGGTGAGGGCTGGGCCAGACCCAGAGGGTTCCTGGGGACCCAAGAGGAACTGGGTTGGTCTGGATGCAAAGGATCAGGAAGCAGTGGTGGTTCCCCAGGTGTCTGGAGCGCCAAGACAAGGAATGGGACAGGACCCAGGCCAGGAGGAGAGACCAGCAGGGGAGATGGGAGGGTGAATGAGTCTGAGGGAGTCAAGGCACTGGAGGGCATGATGGACTTACCCCAGAGAGATAGGCCTGCGGGTCCAAGAGATGTGTTTCTTAATGCTAATAATGGAGTGTGGAAGAAAAAAACTCTATAACCAGAAAAAGGTAACACTTGTGCAGTAACTACAGCCAAGGTGCTGGTGTATCTATGCAGTAGACTGTTGGGGGGGGGGTCTCAGCGCAGGAGACAGAGGCTTCCAGTGAATCCTAAACACCAAAAACCAGCAAGTAGAAAGTCTAAGGAAGAGATGAGGAGCTCACCTCTGTGGCCAATGGGGTCCCCCTTTTTAACATGAAGGAAAAAACCTAAAATCAGCACATCCCTGCATGGAGGTGGGAAGGAGCAACCAGTGAAAGTTAAAGGAACTCCCAGGATGCCTCTGGCCAGGTTGTTCACTAGCCATCACCATCAGAGCTTATAATAGTGGGATTATAGAGTTCATTTTGTGTGTGGAGTTTCCTCCCTGCTCTGCAGAGTACACTGGTATACAGTAGGCACTTAACACCTAAGTCCCACCGCCAGATGTCTTTTTGGAGAACACGTGGTGACGCCTCTCTCTGTCCTCTCCTTGTTACCAGGTTTTGCTCTTCTTTCTTCCTTCATTAATTACGCTCCATCTTTTTCTCTTGCCTGTCCTGCTGCCTACAACATAGGCACACAAAAGGACAGGTAAGGATACTTGGTACA
Organism: Nannospalax galili; assembly: GCF_000622305.1. Taxonomy (NCBI): domain Eukaryota; kingdom Metazoa; phylum Chordata; class Mammalia; order Rodentia; family Spalacidae; genus Nannospalax; species Nannospalax galili. Next base: position 37,082 of record NW_008358387.1, on the reverse strand, counting down.
GCCAGACTCATTCAAGGATGAAGACGTTCCATATAGCTTGTAGAATCCATCACCAGACACGAAATACATGTCTCAGCATGGTTTCCTCTTCTTTTTTAATTTCTCCATGAGGCTGGGGAAGAGGTTAATGCTGAGACACATCGTCAACGTACCCTCTGAGCCAGCACAGCAGTCCTCTAGACAGGACTAGTGCTTTCAACAAAAATAAAACTGGCCTGTAGAACAGGCACTGCAGACAACCACAGTGCCTTTGAATGGAAGTTGAAATCCTTCTAGAATAAGAGTCATCGCAGGATAAGGACCAATGAGGGCCACCAGCATCACAGAAATCATCAGGGCCTATTTGAAGAAACATATTGGAGAGAAGGGGAAGTGAACAGGGAGCCCGGATCCTCCAGGTATGGGGAGTCCCCCACAGTGCTTAATTTAAAGTACAATAAGAGGCCCAAAGTATCTCTCTAGGGGATCCCAAACAGCCTTCCAAAATTACTGACAAAACTTTCTTTGTCTAAGGTCATGTTCTTGGACCCGAGGCCCCCATTTTTCCTGTAGACTTTGCACATTTTCTCAAGGACCTGAAAGTTTCAAAACATTTTTGTGTTTTCATTTCAGTGATTATTTTAAAAGAAAAAATATCTAGCAGCTAACAGACCAAATGTTATCCTTAGTGGCGACAATTAAAAAGTGATGTTAAGAGAGGGTTCTCTTTTTTGGAACTGAGTGAAATTTTCTTCTTTCAAATCAGTCCCTGCACAATGCAAGCTTATAAAGCCATGGCTTCAAGCATTATCTTGTCAGAAAAACTGAGTAAAATGTGAAAGGTCCCCTCATCTCCCAGCTATGGTACAGCACTAATGACACTCATCCATAATGTGGAAAGTAGACTTTTAGCTGTCAATCTAAGATGGGTCTTTAAAGGAGCCAAAGGTGCCATCATGAACTTGAGTGACACTGGACAGAACACCTCCACTAACTGCCAGAGGGCTCACCAGCACCCCACTAGCCCAGAACGTGGGCCAGCCTTGGACTCCTGCATTTCCCTTTCTGAACCCACTCATCCTTCAAGTTCACCTTCTGACTTCATCACCTGGACCTGGTTCTCTCCAGCCATAAACTGTTGGCTCACTGTTGATCAATCAGTGTTCTCCATGTCTATGCAAACAGACTGCTAGACCCTGTGCTAATGTCTGGAAAAGTACCAGCTCATAATCCCTATCACTTTCCTCTGCTACAAAGGTGCTCTTACACATATTCTATCATTTGACTCAAAAATCTATCTAGTTAGGCAAACTAAACAGGAATAACCACAGACTTCTATCCTGCAAATAAACCCAAGTCACAGAAAAATGTGATGACTAGATTTGAATCTGGTAAGTAAATTCACAGGCTACACTAATGTAGCTCTTCTCCTTATTCAATATTCCATTTTCAGAGACTGACATGACCTGCATTTGACTTCAGTTCAAAAACATTAAATGGAAAATCCCAGTAACAAGCTGTAACTTGAAAGTTGTGGGCTGGTGCAATGGCTCAGCAGGTATAGGCACCTGCCCCCAAGCCTGGCAACCTGAGTTCAATCCCTTGGACCCACACAGTGAAAGGAGAGAACTAACTTCCAGTTATCCTTTAGCCTACAGACACATACACACACACACACACATACACACACACACACACACACACACAAAGTAAAATGTGTGCCATTCTGAATAGTCTAATGGAATGTTATACTGTTGTGCTGTCCTGCCTGGAACATGAACTGTCCCTTCATGCAGTGTATCCATGCTATAGACGTTCCCCACCTGTTTGTCACTTAGTAGTCATATAGGTTATCAGAGTGACTGCCATGGAAAAATAACCCCAAAGCAAAAGAGCAGTGAAGCTGGCAAGCCAGCTTGTCAAGAAGTTTTAAAGTGGCGCTGGAGAGACAGTTCAGACGTTGAGAGCACTGGCTGCTCTTTCAGAGGACCCAGATTCAGTTCCCAGCATCCACATAGTGGCTAACAACCATTCATAACTCTAGTTCCAGGGGATCCAACACCATCTTCTGACCTCCATAGGCATTGTGTGACACAGATGCACTTACATACATGCAGGAAATGCACTCATACACATAAAAAAATAATAATTTTTAAAAAGAAGTTTTAGTCTTCAAATGAAAAAGTAGAAATATGATAAAATGTTTTGAGAAAGACCATATTCACCCAACATCTATTATAAAATACTGTTAGAGTTATTCCACATTTAGCTACTATGTTTTCAATCCCTTACTATACCTAATTTATAAATTGAGTTTTATCTTGGGTATTTATATATAGGAAAAATAATTCATAGAGGGTTCAAGACTAACCACAGTTTCAAACATCCACTCGAAATCTTGGAATGTATTCCTAACAGGTAAGGGTCTACCATAAGCTCTATGATCTGCCAAGTTCTGTAACAATGTCTGATCTTTTTGACACCACATTTTTTCTTAAAGCTATTCTTTAAAGCTCATCGTCTTTGTAGGTCTCAGCATGTGCTCATGTCTTTATCCACACACGCACACATAAGTCTGGAGGTCTTGTTGATGTTGGATGTCTTGTTGATGTTGGATGTCTTTTTCAATTGCTCTCCACCTTATTTTTTGAGACAGAATTTCTCAGTGAACCTGGAGTTCACCAATTTGGCTAGACTGGATGGCCAACAGGCCCCAGGGATCCTCCTGCCTCAACCTCTCTAGTATTGGGTTTACAGGCACTCAGTGCCAAGCCCCATTGTTTTTTACATGGGTCCTGTGGAATGAGACATCACGCTTGTGCAAGAAACACTTTACCATTTGAACAATCTCTTCAATCCTTTTTTTTTTTTTCTTTTTTTACCTTATTAATGTATTAGTAGAGTATGCTGTGGTGTATGGAACTCAGGTCTCTGGGTTTGGTGGCAAGCACTTTACCCGTTGACTTAGCTCACCAGCCTTCTCTTAATTTTTTAAATTAATTTTCAAGGGCCTAGTTTTTTATAATATGAATTGTAATCCCACTATAAGTTACAGAAAAAACCAAACCTGAGTTTTAAAACCTGATAACAGGGCTGGTGAGATGGCTCAGTGGGTAAAGGCATTTACTGCCAAGCCTGCAAGCTGAGTTTGATCCCTAAGACCCATATGGTGGAAGAAGAGAAAGGACTTCTGCAGGCTGTCCTCTGACAACACACACACACACACACACACACACACACACACACACACACATCCTGTGTGCGTGCACATGCACACATACCATACAAAATAAATGTTTGTTTTATTTAACAATTGACAACGCCTGGTATGGTGGTGCGTCTCTTTAATCCCAGCACTCGGGAGGCAGAGGCAGGTGGATCTCTGTGAGATGGAGGCCAGCCTGACCTACATATTGAGTTCCAAGCCAGCTGGGACTAGGGAGTCCCTGTTAAAAAATAAAATTAAAATTAAAAAAATAAAAATTGGTAACAGTAAAAGGGTCTGAACACAGAATGACCAAAATTAACTTAAAATCAAGCATGTAACTTAAAATCAAGCATGTTATCGGGGTTCTTTGAGGCAGCTCTCACCCACGCTGCATCATGAGACCTCACTGCAGCCTTGGCTCTGAACACAATCATGCACACCATGCACTGTGCACACCATCTCACCAGGCAGTGCTATTGAAAGCTGCCTGAATCCAGATCTGAAACTACAGACTACAGGGTTTTACTGCACACACAGTGTTCTATGCTTACCATAACATAATGGATTAATTACAGAAAACAGAAACTTTAAACTGCTGTTTGAGTTGTTGGCTTGAGTTTTGTAAAAAGTTAAGGGAATTTGGGCTTGAAATTGGGACAGAATTTGCATGCATTTCTGAAATGGCCCCAAATATACCTCTGTTATTATATGCTCAATAGTTATATAAAGAAGCATTCCAGGCACTGATGACTATAAAATCAAAATATTAATCAGTTCTAAAAAAAAATGCTGAAGACGCCAAGCATGGTAATGCACACCTTTAATCCCAGCACTCAAGAGACAGAGGCAAGAGATCTCTGTGAGATCACGGTCAGCCTGGTCTACGTGGTGAGTTCCTGGCCAGCTGGGGCTGCAGGGAGACCCTGTCTCAAAAAACTAAGTAGATAATAAATATTTAAAGAATAATAAAATAAACATGCATATCTGTCTCATTAGCATGCAATTTGCTTTGTGTTTAATAGTAAAATTATATGTATAGTAAATAATTGTTTTAAAAGAAAATTCTTTATGATTTATTATTGGCATGTTTGATTCGTATACCTATTTCATATATTTATATACCCAGGGTCATGCCAAAAGTTCCTGAGCAAAAAGGGCTGCAGGTGGAACAGATTAGGAAGCTGTTGCAAAGCAGGGGGGGATGGCCTGGTCTAGCATCATCCTGCCTTGCCTTCCTGTTTCTCACCCAGGCTGTGATTTCAGAGCTATTTTAATGATTACATAAGTGTCTAATGCGAATTTGCTAATGAATGAATTCTCCCTATTCTCCTAGACTCTAAGTCGAATGCCAGCACTGGCAGATCTGTTTTGTTCATTGCCCCAGCTCTTAAATAGTGCCTAGCACAGAGTAAGCCTTTGTCAGCATTTTTTAATTTTTTAATTTTTTAATTTTAATTTTTTTTCATTTTATTTTTTTTTATTTTATGTGTATGTGTGTATTGTCTGCATGTAGGTTAAGTGCACCCATGTCACGCAATGCCGGGAGAGGTCAAAAGAAGCTGTCAGATCTCCTGGGACTGAAGTTACGGACTTAGCTGGCATGTGGGTGCTGGGATCCGAACCTGGGTCTTCTGCAAAAACAACGAGTCTTCTTATATCTGCTGAGCCATCTCTCCAGCCCCCCAACTTTTTATTTTTAAATTATGTGTATATGGGTGGGTGCTGTGCGCATTACTGCTGCACGTGCAGAGGCCAGAAGAGGGTAGTAGATCCCCTGGAGCTAGAGATACAGGTAACTGCGACCTGATATGGGTGCTGGGAACTGAACTTGGGTCCTCTGCAAGAGCAATACGCACTGTTAACCCCTGAGTCAACTTTCCCACCCTCTCTGAAATATTTAATCAGACCCCCACCACTGTGAAAAACATCCATGATGGCCACAATGTCTCTCAAAAAACTACTTTCTGGGGCTGGAGAGATGGCTCAGTAGTTAAGAGCATTTGCTGCTCTTGCAGACGACCCAGGTTCAGGTCCCAACACCCACATCAGGTTGCTTATAACTACCTCTAACTCCAGCTCCAGGGGATCCACCACCCTCTTCTGGCTTCAGCAGGCACCTGCATTCACATTACATAGACAACACACATATACATATAATAAAAAATAAAATCTTTTTTTATAATATATCTACTTTCTGTCAATCCCTCAAACCAGGGCAGTGAACCCAAAACAGAGTAAGATTACTTTCAAGAAAATGAACTGTTCCCGGATTGCAAATTGGCTACGGATTGGCTGTTTGCCTCCCGTTTGCAGTCTTTTCAGGAACTACTTCAGGTGATAGCATTATCATCTATGGAATTCAATACAGCCACCGGCTTCCCCCCGTCGACGTTTATTTTCTATAATCCGTCTTACAGCGGGAAACTATTACCTAGTCAAACAACGTTCAATTTCATCGGCATTACCGCTTCAAAAAAAAAAAACATGCAGAGGGCTTGCACAAATGGGTGTGTAGTAAATTTAGTCTTTTAATAGGTTCATTCTTTATTAGGTATTTATTTCAGGAGGCGAAGTCCTAATTAGATTAAGTGAAGAAAGCTAAAAAGCTGTGGAAACCCACAGAGAGTCTAGAATTCGATGGATTTGGCGTAAGTCTCCCGTTTTCGTTTTCTTTTCTTTCTTCACTTGGCTGGAGAAACCCACGCAGCAATTTTCAGCTCCTCAGATGAGCATTTGAAGAGAAATCCTGAGGACCATGTGTCAGGAAGTAGCGCTCGTCTTCTTCTAAGCTATTGTGGGTCTGGAATCTAAGAAAAAGTAGCTCCCGGAGCCAAGGGTGAGCCCAATTTACTGTGGCAGAGGAATCTAACAAAGGTGGTGGTCTAGATGTCTGGCCTGAAGGCACGATTCAATTTTCAGCTGTTTCAAAGCTATTATGTCAAAGGCTGTTTGCATAAACATAATGGTGCCTGGGTAGTCTCAGCTGGGCAGGAGTGGAAACGTCTGCCCTCTACTGCTCGAAGAGGAGACCGCAGTCTGATTTCCC
>NW_008358387.1:22117-30820 GCF_000622305.1 Nannospalax galili | reverse complement strand
GGGCGGGGGGGGGGGGGACCCCGCCTGCTCCAAATGAAGGACCATCTCCAGAATTTTCTGGACTTTTTTCCCCTCCAGTTTTCAAACAAGAAGTGATTATCCAGTTTTGTTTCAAGGGAGAAAGCACAGTAGACTGAGACCGAGATGAGTTGATTGATGGTGTGGGAATGTTGGGGTAAGTTATTTCCCTTCTGAGGGTTTGAAAGAAAATTCCCCTCTCCCATCCACCCCCACACATACATATATTTTTATCATCACATTGATATTTTATTTTTTTACCATAAGAAGAAGAAATAGACGGTGACTCACTGGGAACAAATCAATACATTTCAGTATGAGCTAAAAATGTCACCATTAAAAAATGTTTATTGTTTACAAGGGCAGGAGCAGAAGGGGGAATCTTCCCAGCTTCACACAGAAATTTATTTCTTCAGACATCCTCTCTCTTTCTCTCTCTGATGCACACTCTCTGTTCTTTTCAATAAAAGAAAGAAACGAGCTAAACTACACAATCTTACAGAACCGCATGTAACACTTAAATATTCATCCTAAACACAGGTGATTTTTGGTGAGATAGAACACAGGCCACTCTGGGCAAGGGATTTTAGGGTGAGCTGCTGCAGGAGGAAAGAGGAGGAAGGTCAAGCACACACTGGTGCAAGAAATGTTCCAGAGAACACTGGCATAAGCCCAACATATCACATAAGTCTAGAAACAAATAAGAACAGAAAACCACATATCCAATGACATGGATCCCGTATGCCAGACACCCAATCCCCAACTGGGCTCTGTAAAATATACCCAGGGTCATGTGTAAAGGCTTTATTTCAAAATATCCAAACTTGGTTCATTACTGGACACAAGATATACCCATGTATCGCGTGAGCATTGTACTAAAACTAGACAATAGGGGCTGAGGAGGTGGCTCAGTGGGTAAAATGCTTGCTGTGTAAGCATGAGGACCTAAGATCGGATCTCTAGCACCATGAAAAGCTCGGTGCAGCAACACATGCCTGTTATCTCAGCACTAGGGAGACAGAGACAGGTGAATGCCTGGAGCTCACTGCCTAGGCATCCTAGTCAAACAGGGAGCTCCAGGTTCAGTGAAAGGCCCTGACCCCAAAACTAAAATGGACATGGATTGAGGAAAACATGGATACATATATACATACACTCATAGATACACATGAAGACAAATACACACATATACCACATAGACACATACCAAAAAAAAAAATCTAGACAACATAAATATACCCTGGAGTTCACACATTAGCAGATTTTATAATCTAATGGAATTGGTAGGTCAATGAAGGAGACCAGCATTTATCAGATAGCAAAGTCAAGTCATTAATTTAAAAATAAATTTGTAATGGTGTTTTAGAGGCCATGTTTAGTAGTATGATTGAACTTAAAAAAAAAGTCCCTATTATAGCAATTTGTCAATAATAATAATACATCTAGTGATTACCACTTTTATTCCCCCTGGGCACTACAGGACATCTTCACACGGTTTTCTCATGGAATGTGTGCTACTTACACCCTATGGAGTATATTATTGCCTTTATTTTCAAAGATAGAAAAACAGCTTGTTAAAGGGCACATAGCTAGTTAGTGACTCCTGACCACTGAAGCCCAAAGCCAACAATCCTCAGGTCTTTCTACTTTTCTAGTTCTCTAAATCAGCTCTTCTAGAAGTTCAATGAGTTTAAGCTGAGGATCAGCTAGGTTCACATTAGACAGAGCTAGTGTCCTTATTTCCTGAAAGTTTTACAGGCAGAAAGAATTATCTGAGCAGTACAGGGTTGGGCAGCGACAGCCTTGCTAGTCAATAGGCTTGTGTTTGGAGGCCAAGCTGCTTGGGTTCAGATCCTAGAACTACAGGCAAAATTCATCGTTTACTGTACTTTATCTCTTTACCTGTAAAACAGGTAAGGTACTAACAACAGTGTCTACCCTGTACGGTTGCTTGTGGGGATTACACAAGATATATCTGAGACACTTAGAACAGTGACTGGAACCACATGTGTGATCTGTACGTGCTAAATGAAACCCCCACTGGGTACACAGGACTGGGAAGAAGAGAATTCAGTAGCACCAGCAGCACCAGCAGTCACAGCTTTGAGACAAACCATGCACTGATCTCTATCTAGATGCTGAGGCCAAAGAATTTGTCAGAGGCTCTAGTCTAACTAAAGAACAGACTAATTCTGCGTGCTCGTTGGCATTTGCTATCAAAGTCTTGGTGTTGGGACTCTTCAGAACTGCGCAGTGTGGGAAACAGATAAGTACAGTAGAGAAAGAAGCATTTCTTTGGTTTCTTCCCACATTCCCAGTGGTTTGGCTCACCCACCCACATAGAAACAGAAATTCGGGGCTTCAGTGACCTTATGTCTCCTCAGTTGGTATAATGAAGGACAAAAACAAAGAATGGTAGTTGGGGACATGAAATGTGGAGCCTGGAAAAATCGGGGTTCGAGTTCTATCTCCACTCTGCTTCCATGTGACCTTGGATCAGCAGCTTCAACTTTCTGAGTCTGATTTCTCATTGGTAAACTAGGGAAGGGAAGTGGTATTTTCCTTATAGATCTGTCGGAAGAATAAAATACAGTAACAGAAGAAGTGCCTAACATAATAATCATTTAAGGTCTCTGGATGTAGCTCAGTGGTACAGAGTGTACACTGTACATACCATGTACAAGGCCCTGTGTCTGATCCCCAGCATAGAAGGTAAATAATACTAATATTTATTGAGTTCAGACCATATCAAGCGTCTTCTACAGCATATTGATATTTTACAACCTAGCACAAATATACAATTAATCCTATTGTACAGATGATGCATGAGGTAACAGTAATTTGCTGACCTCACTAAAATTTCAAATCAGGTACAATTGGTGTTGAGACATAATGTCCTGGTATTGTTTTTGTGCGTGCGTGCATGTGTGCGTGTGTGTGTGTGTGTGTGTGTGTGCGTGCGCGCACCATAAATTCCTCAGTGATTCAAACTGTCACATATCTCTTGAGTGCTTAATTTGTGAGTAAAACCAAGTATGATAAGACACAATTCTAACCTTCATGGAACATTTAATTTCATTGTTTAGACAAGATGCAGACACCTGGTGAGTTACTGCTCTCATCACAATGCTCAACTTCCTCCTCACATCTAACTTCCAAAAGCCCTATTTCCACTACTCAAAGTTTATATTATTTGCCATCAAAATACTAGTTAGGAATTTTGAAGAGGATCCAACCTGACTGGAATATGATGTGAAATTATACACTCCACACTCTGAGTAAGTGCTGGGCATAGACCTCTAGTATTTTCCACCTGCCATCTAGACTTCTTTCATCATTGCAGCTTTACTCTGGAGCCTCCAACTCTTGGTCAATTTACTTTGAAGAGAACTGATTCCACTCTAGGCTGTGATGGGAGAGTGTGGAGAGGGGTACTAATGTAGACTTAGGCTTGACTAGTCAAACAACTGCATTCTCTGGCCTCAGCAATTGGTGGGATGTTGTTTCAGAACCAGGAAGGCTTGACTGAGACTGGTAAAAGAAAGGCATCATGCTTTCCCTTAGGTTCACTAGTAGTAAGGAGTCTAAGAGCTTCCAGGCTGTCAGAAGGATCCCAGGAGTGAAGCGAGCATGACTAGAGGCAGATTCGAGAAGTGGAAAGAAACCAGGACCTTGTGACATCTGTTGAGTCATTGACTACATCACTCATGGGGCATCCCAAGGGGGAGAGAAAAATGTCCCCCCTTCCATATAAATCCCTTCTCTGTTTAAGCTGCTTTTAGAGACTTCCCTTTCCAGCCAAATTTAACTGGACTGGTAAGAGTGCTTATATTATTGATAACAGTTACAGTAGAGATTAGCTACATAACACTCTTCTACATTTCTCAGGAGTTGGATCTCCGGCACATACCTGTGAAATATCTCTACAGAGTTGATGGTGTGCTCTTAAGAACAGAAGGAACAAAAACTTATACCAAAACCTGAACAAAAACTTATACCAAAATACTTATATTCATTCATGTAAAACACTCATACACATAAAATAATAAATACATATTTTTTAAAGAAAAATAAGTGACCCACCAACACAAAGCAACATACGTGGCATAAGCTACAACTACGTAGCAACCCCCTCTAGGCACACTGATGGTCTCTGCCCTACCTTGACTCTGCTCCAGATCCCCCTAAACCTTCAGGGGATAGGGAGAGAGAGAGCCCCAAGGATTAAGCAGAAATGAACTTATAACCTGACAGGGAAATGGGACCTTGAGCTGTTCTGAAAAAATAAGTACATACTGTTTTTTAAAGATATAAAACCAAAAGCTACTGCAATTTCCAAATGCTCTAGAAAGTCACAAAAACACCCTTTTTAAAAATCCTTTTTCCTTGTTTGGGTGGGTTTCCTTGGATGGCCATTCCTGTTTGCACCATCCCCATGACTACCACATCCTTGACCTAGAAAGGCCTGCATCGTACAGTGTCTTTAGGCTCAGGATTTGGCCATGCCTGTTTTCCTGACAGGGACACGATGATCCAGAGGAGAAGCAGCAGTTCCACATTCCTCACATACTGGACGAAGCCCAGTTGATAGCTCCTTAGCCGACAACAAGAGTTCAGCTCAGGCAAGTGCACAGCATGCATAGGAAGATGGTCCCTGTGATCTCTCCAGAACACAGAACACAGCATATCCTCTGGTGGTTCACAGGCTCCTATTTGGCCATCAAGACCACAGGCTTTCATATTGAACAGACCAAGTTCAAACCAAGGCTCTGCCCCTACCAGCTCTTCATTTAGGTTAAGAAGCCTCACTTGTTTCAAAATAGTAAGTACCCACCTTAAAGTTTTGTTGGAGAGATCCAATGAGATAAAGCATTAAAAGTATCTAGGCCGGAGCTGGAGAGATGGCTCACTAGTTAAGAGCACTGGCTGCTCTTGCAGACGACCCTAGTGTTGTTCCCAACACCCACATGGTAGCTAACAACCATCCATAACTCCAGTTCCAAAGGGTCTGACACCCCTTCCAGCCTCCTTGGGCATTGTACATATGGGTGCACTTACATACATGCAGGCAAAAAGACTCATACATGAAAAATAAAATAAGGCCAAAAAAAGTCAAGTGTCTAGGCCAATACTTGTTCACAGTCAGAACCTAGCTGGAGGTTAGCTATTAAAATAACAATTCTTATTATTAATGGAAAACAGCCCAGGCACCCTGGGAATTCAGAACCTGAATAATGAAGCCAGCTAAACCAACATCTGCCCAATGATTTCATCTATACAACACACATTTTAAAAACACCAGACCCTGTGCCAACAATAGTCATTCCGGACTCTGCTCAATCCAAAATAAATACAAATTTGTCCTTCTCTGTCCCAAGAGCCAGAGATTTCTCCTGCTCAAGGAAAATGGAGGCCAATATTCATTGGGTGTTTAAGAAAGAAACTGCACAAGGCCAGTTGACAGTTCTTTCAGAGAACAGAAAGGAGCCAAGCAAAATTGCCCAAGCCAAGTCAGCCAGTAGAGTAGAGGCAGACCGGAGCCACCAGACAGAACTGTGAAGACCAAGGTTGTGTTCAGCATTGTATTGCTCTCCTTGTTGCTATATTAGAATATACACTTGCAGCTGGGCACCCAATATTTCATGCTGCCCTTGAGATCTGGAATCTCAAAGTTAGCTATATTCTGTCTCAAGAAACCTCAGGCCATCTGAGCCTTCAGGTAATACTCCCGACACTAGTCTAAACCTGCCAAGAGTTCCCTTCACTAGAGATTCTGCCTCCTTCTCCCTGTTCCAGAAACATAATTTCTTCGAAAGTGTTACAGGTAGAGAAGGAGGTTACTTCTTCATTCAAGTCTGCGTCTTACTAGGTTTTTCATACTCCCGAGAGCAAGCATTATTTAGGCCTGCCTCAAGAGGCCTGACTAAAATATGATACTCAATGGTCAGACCTAGAATCATGGTTCAGACCCATAAATACAAAGCAGAAGCTTCAGCAGCACAGGCAGTCACACAGCAGAACAGCATGACGCATACTCTGTACATGCGTGTTAGCAAGGCTCAGCTCCACACATAGAGACTGCAAAGAAGGCAAACCAGAGCAGTTGTGGCTCATGGAAAATCCCATTTGTAAATCACTTGGTCTTGTAGCAAGCATTTATGAACAGATACCAGAGAATTTGTTACAGTTCCCAAATGCATTTATTCCTTTATAATGTCATCCAGGATTTCTCAAGCCTTTTCGATCTAAGATTTCCTTAAAATTCCAATTCTGGCTTTTGTTTGTTTATTTTTGGTCTTTTGTTTTTTTGTTTATTTTGTTTTTTGGTCTTTTTGAGACAGGATCTCCCTATAGCCCCAGGTGGCCTAGAATTCACAGAGACCTGCATGCCTCTGCCTCCTGAATGCTGGGAGTAAAGGCATGCACCACCATGCCTGGCAAAATTCCAATTCTTATGGTATACAAATAGTCCTAGGTCTCCCAAAGATTCCTGTGATTTTCTGGAGTTGACTCTCCTCTCTCTCCCCATTATATGGCTCCCAATTCTGCTTTCTACTAAAGGGATCCAGAAGAGAAGTTCAACCCCCATCTGGTGGTCCCCAAGGAATCCTCTCAGAGAGCTCATAGTGAGGAAAGAAATTTCATTGAGGGATTTGGAGAAAATACACACATGCTGTCCAAGCCAGCCAGCGTAGATACCACTGTCAGTGACCTCTGCGACTGAGCTCCTGGATAAATCATCACTGCCCGTGACCTTACACTACGTGTAACTGATTCCCAACACTGGCTATCCCCAACCTTGTTTGTGATAGTTGTGCTGCTACTGTGATTATGTAACAATTCACTATACACAAAGAGGAAAAGCACAAGTGTAAAAATCCAGTTCTCAAAAAAACAAAATCCAGCTCTCATTCCTATCAAAACCAAGCTGAATGTTCAGAGAAAACTCAATAAAAGTATACTTACAAAGAAATCTCTGTCAGGTTCAATCTTTGAAAAAAAAAAAGATCAGAATAAAAGGTAAGAGGCTAGTAGTAAACCTCTGGAAGGGTTCTATACTCAGAGTCCTTCCCAAGTTTCTCTTAAACTGATACTGCAATTTAAAAAAATAAGAACTAGTAGTCACAGATCATGGAGTGCCGGCCAGAAGAAGACCTTAGCCAGGTACCAAATGATGAACACAAGAACCCTACTTCACACGACTTCGGTTAGAATAAAAGGTACAAGTGTATATTTACGATGCCCTGATGGGGTCATTTTTTCCATCAACTCTGCAATTGCTGCTGTGGCATCAGATTAGACATCTTCGGTTAGAATAAAAGGTACAAGTGTATATTTACGATGCCCTGATGGGGCCATTTTTTTCCATCAACTCTGCAATTGCTGCTGTGGCATCAGATTAGACGTACCTCTAAATATTAAATATTCAAACTTGACAGACCGGAATGACTTCTGAGAGCCCATAATCTTAACCATGAGTTTGTGGTCAGACAAAAAAGGGTCCGAGAAAATTCCTTAAGATATTTGCAAAGAGGCTGAAGAGATGGATCGGTGGGTTAAGAGCACTTGCTGCTCTTATAGAGAGACCAAGTTCAGTTTCCAGCATCCATATCAGGCAGCTCATAACCATCTATAATTCCAGCTCCAAGGGATCCATTACTATCTTCTGAACTCTGGCAGACACCACACACAGGGCAGGCACACACAACTTAAAATAAGTCTTTTTTGAAAATGTACACAAAGCACTGCATTCACGTAAAAGTGTGCAGAATTTGAGTTTCAGGTGTGAGTATCTAAACACTGCTAGGCTGTTGCTTTCACAGGGTGACCAGTCGTGCCCCTTTGCCTGTGATCATCCCCATTTAGACTGGAAGTCCTATATACTAGGAGACCCATCAGATCTTGATTAACCAGGTGGTTTGTCACGGTAATCTATAGCTGTCAGAATGTGGAATGCACAGGTAAATTTGAATTTCAGAGAAATTTCAGAGAAATAGTAATTTTTAGAATGTCTACCCTGATCAACAGTTATGGTTAATTCAAGTATTGTAGCACATACCTGCAACCCTGGGACTCAGGAGTCAGAGGCAGGAGGATCACCACAGGTTCAAGACCAGCCTGGTCTATATAATAAGTTCCAGGCTAGCCTGGAGGCTGTCTCAATAAATAAATTAATTAAATAAATAAATAGCTATTATATATGTAAAGTCACATTGAACTTTTTTCTATTTTTATTTCAATACTCTGACAATCTTACCCTAATATAGTAATTAATAACTGTAGGAATAATATATTTGTACATTGGAAATAGCAGTACCAACAACAATAACATTACTGGATATTTTCTTAGAGGTTAAGATTATCATTATTTCCTTTTTATGAATGTTATGACTAAGCAGTAAAGAAGTAAAACAGACTGCCCAATATTATATAGTCAGTGGCAAAGGGCAGGCGTTAATCCTACAAAAGGAGAAAGCTGGAGCTGGTGCGATGCCTCTGAGGGTAAAGGCACTTACAGTCAAGCATGATAGCTTGAATTTGATTCCCAGGGTGCACTTGGTGAAAAGAGACTGGACTCCACAAAACTGCCCTCTGACCTCCATACATACACAGTGGCATGGGCATGCACACACAAAAACACGGAAAGAAGGAAGGAAGGAAGGAAGGAAGGAAGGGAGGGAGGGA
>NW_008358387.1:11510-21751 GCF_000622305.1 Nannospalax galili | reverse complement strand
TGCGCTGAGACTTACAAAGTGCACAGCCCCACAGCTTGAGGAGCATCCTGTTTCCCAAATGCCACTCTCACTCCCCCACTTTTCTCACAGTCATTATCAGAGAGATTTGCCCTGAAGCCTCTCAGCCTACAGAAGCTGACAGCTGCTTCCAACACCAGATGAAATTTATTTGCCTCCCAGAGCTGTTTCCTGTTCCCGCAAAGCTGTTACCACTGTGACCAAATATGCTGTAGGTTGAATGGAGACTCATGGATGTGATCAACTGTCCTGATTTGCCCGCAACCAAAGAAGCACAAGACTGTAAGACTTAGCGTGCTAACAATGGGAAAGTCTCTGGTAAAACAGGACACTTACACACTTACATACATGTATCACTCACATACATGCATTTTTTTTTGGTCTTTTTTTTTTTTTTTTTTTTGGTCAGGGTTTCCCTGTAGCCCCAGCTGCCCTGGAACTCACTATGTAGACCAGGCTAGTGTCTATCTCTTCAGAGATCTGCCTGTTTCTGCCTCCTGAGTGCTGGGATTAAAGGCATGCGTCATCACGCCTGGCATACATGCAATTTTTAATGTGTGTGAATAGGAAACAGGTTTTTAACACCTTGTGACTTATTCATATAAACAGCAACGGTGACAGCATACACAAGTCCCACCTATGGTGACAAAATCCCAGTATAAACATGGAGAAGTAAGAGGCCCCAACCCAACCTGAGGAATTATTTGTGACTGATGGTTGCTGGAAGAGAGAGAGTGAGTGTCATCTAATGATGACAGTGGATGAACCCACACGAAGGGCATTTGAGGAATGCAAATTTGACTCTATCGAGGTATGTGTGTGAATGATATAAATATATATATGAATAAAATTGAGTGGGAGTAGGAAGGGGTACAGATGGGAAGGGGATCCAAATGCCATCAAAATGTTATGAAATTTGCAAAAAAAAAAGTTTTAAAAACTCAAAGAGTGTGTGCGTGTGTGTGTGCGTGTGTGTGTGTGTGTGTGTTCGTGTGTGTGTACCAGTATAAAGACTAAAAGAGAATGCCAGGTGTCTCCCTCTGTCACTCTCCACCTTATTTCCTTGAGACAGGGTCTCTGCCTGAACCTGAAGCTCACTGTTTTGAGTAGACCGGCTGGCCAGAGTAAGCCTCCCAGATACCTGGGAGTAAGCTTCCCAGACACCTGTCTCTGCCACCAGATA
Organism: Nannospalax galili; assembly: GCF_000622305.1. NCBI lineage: Eukaryota > Metazoa > Chordata > Mammalia > Rodentia > Spalacidae > Nannospalax > Nannospalax galili. Next base: position 20,550 of record NW_008358387.1, on the reverse strand, counting down.
CTGATGTCACAGATACCTGCAGCCATGGTTTTTTGTTTTGTTTTCTGTTGCATTAAAGGAGTACGCCATCATGCCCTGCATGCCTGGCTTTTTAGTGTGTGTGCTGGGGATCCAAACTCAAGTCTTTATGCTTGTCCAGCAAGTGCTCTAATCCTCTGACCCATCGTCTCAATCCCAACACACACTTAGATGAATATTATCTAATTTGATCCTCAGCACAACTTGGGACAGAATCCATTTTATAGGCAAGGAAAACTGAATCACAGGAATACTCAGTGATGGCCCAAGTCGTACAGTTGTAAGCCACAGAGCTGAGCTTACCATCAGTGTGTCTCCCTCTAAAACAAGGAGACAACTGGTTCAATGCCCCAAGTTCTCAAAGTCAAACTGCCTGAATCAGACCCTGAGGTTGACTCTGGGTCTTTAATCAACCTTTCCTAGCATTCCAATTTCATTGTAAAAATGAAGGTGATGTTATTAAAAGCTAATGCCCTCCTTTGTAAATATTGAGGCAGTATACTGAAAACATGCAGCACAGGACCTGGTGTTTAGTAAGGATTCGCTAATGGAAGCTAGCTAGCATCACTCCATCCTATTGCTGAAACAATCAGTGTGGAAAGAGGTGTATTCTCTGACACCAACCCCAAAGATTGTCCTTCTTGGGCTGGGGATGTAGCTCAGTGGTGGTCAACTTGCCTATGATACATGAGGCCCTGGTTTCATCCCCAGCATCACCAAAAATAATAATAAAAATAAATTTGACCTGGCCTACTTTGGCCTAGCTTGGCTCAGTTGATAGAGTGCTTACCTGGGATACAAGATGCCCTGGATTGATCCCCAGAGCTACATAAAACCAGGCTTTGAGGCTTATGCCTGTAATGCCAGCACTTGGGAGGTAGAAGCAAAAATATCAGAAGTGCAAGACTGGGCCTGGAGAGATGGCTTAGTCAAGAGCCCTGTTCTTGCAGAAGACCCAGGTTCGTTTCCTGGCACCCACATGGTGGCTAACAACCATAGATAACTTCAGTTCCAGGGGATCCGATACTCTCTTCTGACCTCTGTGGGCACTGCACAACAGAGGCGCACTTACAAACATGTAAGTTATATACTCATGCAGATAAAATAAAAATAATATTTTTTAAAAGAAGTTCAGGGTTATCCTTGGCTACAGAAAGGGTTCAAAGCCACCTTTCAGACCCTGTCTGAAAATAATAATAAAATTTTAAGTCCTTTTGTTCTTTTATAATTGATCAGTAATCTATCCTCAACATTTTAATTGAATGTATGTTTACCTGCATGTATGTATTTGCATCACATGTGTGTTTGATGCCCATGGAGGCCAGAAGAGGGCGTCAGAGCCACTGGAACTGTCGTGAGCCACTCTGTGGATACTTAAGAAAGAACCCAAGTCCTCTGCAAGATCAGCAAGGGCTCTTAACTGCTTAGCCATTTCTCCAGTCCCTCCCTAAATATTTTCAAAAGCTACATTTTCAACCAGGCAAGGCAGTGCACATCTGTAATCTCAGCACTTAAGAGGCTTAGGAGGACTGCAACAAGCTTCAAGCCAGTCTTGGTTATAAAGTGAGTTGCAGGCCAGCCTGGGCTACATAACAAGAGCCTGTCTCAAAACAGTAAGGCAAAATAAAAGCTACATTTTCAGCTTTTACTCTCTTTGGTCCCACATTCTCCTGGTTCTAAACTGTGCCTGCTGGGCTTCTAATCCGTCTAGGGTTCTTTGCATCTTTCTCAAGCTGTAGAGCATACAGGTGAGATGAGTTCCTGTTTGAAAAGCAGCTTTGCCCTGATTCTACCCACCACCCCCCTGCCCCTGAGTAATACCATGAGCACAGGGAATGGATCCATTTTATTCATATTGGAATCTCCTTTGGTGTCCAATTAATACCAATGCTCAATAAAAATATGCCCAGTTTAGTAAGTAATCAACATCAATTTGTCCATCATCAGCCATTTTATTTCTCTCCATCTATCATAAATCACTACGTTTCCTCAGATTGTTCTTGTAAACCTGATTACATTGTGAGTCCTGATAGGCAGTAATTTTAATACCTGTAAAATCTTAATTTTCAAAAGTTTACAGATTATTCACCAACCTAGTCTCATGAAGAAAACTGTTCAGAATCAAGGCATCAAAGTGGAGAGGGGGGATGGAGAGATGGCTCAGCAGTTAAGAACACTGGTTGTTCTTGCAGAAGACCTGAGTTCAAATCCCAGCATCCACATAGCAGCTGTCCTCCGCTGGCATTGCATGACATGGGTGCACTCACCTACATGCAGGCAATACAAACATACACATAAAATAAAAAATAAAATAAAAAATTTTAAAGTGGAGTGGAAGGGATATCAAACCACAAGTCAGCAGATCTGGGGAACAGAGTGACTACCAATTAGCTTTGTGTCTTTGGGAAAAGAAAGGGGATAAGGGCAAGGATTTGCATAGCCCCTGTGGCCAGCAAAATCTACAGATAGTTTTAAAGTGTAATTTCCATTTCTGGTTTGGTTTTTTGTTTTTTTGTTTTTTTGTTTTTTGTTTTTTTTTTTTTGGGGGCTTTTTGAGACAGGATCTCCTGTAGCCCCAGCTGTCTTGGAACTCACTATGGAAACCAGGCTGGCCTTGAACTCACAGAGATCCGCCTGCCTCTGCCTCCCAAGTGCTGGGATTAAAGGTGTGTGCCACCACACCCGGCCTCCATTTGTTTTTAAAACTGAAGAAACTAATACTAAGAGATCTTGAACCCAAATGTACCCACTAGGGAAGTCAGGATTTGAACTCACATCTATTGATTAGAAGGCACAGACTCTTCTCCTTCTACCACCACCACCTTGCCACTTAAAATATGAGATGCTAGTTTGAAGAAATTGTAGGCTGAGGAGCATCTCCGTGGACAAACACTTGCCACACAAGCTTGCCTCAGTGAGTAAAGCACTTGTAACCAAGCACGGGGACCGGAGTTCGGATCCCCAATACCCGTGTAAATGCCAGGTGGGCATGGTGGCTGCCAGTAATCCCAGCACCTGGGAGGCAAAAACTGAATCCCTGGAACAAACTGGATAGCTAGATTAACCAAATTAGCTAGCTTTGGATACAAATAAGACCACTCATCAGTACAGAAGGTGGAAGACAGTCAGAGAAAATACCCGACGTCAACCTCATGCCTCCACAAACATGTGCATAGATATGCACAAACACGTGCTCACACACATATGAACACATGTACATGCATACACCATGCACATTTAAAAAATTAATAAAATTCAAAACATTGTTTCTTTCAATCAGCCTGTTGCTTACAGGACCATTGGGCCTCACCTAAGCCCAATGGAAGCTCTAATTTTCCTTCATATGGACTGAAGAGGTGAAAGGAGGTGGTGCCTTTGCATTTTAAATCCTGTGACTTGGTGCCAGTACACTGAGGGTCACTAGAGAAAAAGAGGCTGTTCCTCAGCATCCTCAAAAGCAGCAGCCTGTGTGCTCAAACATCCATTCCTCCAGTGTTATTATCCACCACATTAATATGCTAATTGTGAGGGAAGAAACGTGGAACTAATTCAATGTATCACTGAGTAAAGGGGTCCAGGTGACGCCAAGATACTAAGGAATCCGAAGCGGCGTAATGGCGTGATTTCCAGGGTGTAAGGGTAGGGCCCTAGTGAGCAGCTTTCTTCCATCCTGACTCCTTCACGGGTCATTCATTCCAGACAGTTCAGCAGAAAGCACCCCAGTTCCTCTCAGCGCTGGCACTGCCCCATGCATAAACCATACTGACAGCCTTCTCCATGTCCCAGGAGACCATCAAAAAAGAAGGTCCCTGATACCTTGGGACTGGGTAAATATGTTGCTTTCTCAGTCCCCACCCAGTTTTGAAGGATTGGCTGGTTTAAAGGCACAGGACAAGTAGAATACTCCAGCTGGCTTTTGTAGAATCTTGGCTAATTGAACCATCTGGTGGAGCACAAAAACTGTCATTTGGGGCATGATGAACTTAAATAAGCTGCTAGCCTGTGCCAGATAGAAAATATGGGTGACACGTTAGTGATGGCTACAGAGGACCTCAGCACATCTGCCAAAATGGACCTTAAAGCAGAGCTTTCTAAATATAAACTTCTCTTTTTCCCTCCCTAACCCCTGTTCTGTCTGGAAAACAAAATATAGATTTACACTTCTGTGTTCATATGTGTGCTAGTGAACATGCATGCATGGTTAAACAGGCATGCTGTGGAAGCCAGAGGAAAAATCTTAGATGTCGTTCCTCAGGCTCCATCAACCTTTGCTTTGTTTTGCTTGTGTGAGAGAGAGTGTGCGTGAGTGAGAGTGTGTGTGTGGTTTTGTCGTTTGCTTTTGAGACATGATCTCTCATTTACATTGAGCTTGCCTAGTGGGCTGGCTAGCCAGTGAACCCCAGGAATCCTTCTGTCCCTGCCCCTCCATAGCTGGGATTACAAGTGCACACCACCACTCCTTGTTTTTTTATGTATGTTCTGGAGATCAAACTCAGGTCCTTGTACTGGCAAGGCAAGCTTGCCAGGCAAACGCTTTCCAGCTGAGCATCTCCCCAACCCTTTTACTGTTTTTTTTTTCACACTCACTGTGCACATAAGGGCATTCCTAGCTTCCTCTTTCTACATGACTCCTTTATACTAAGAACAAGCCCCATGCATTATCAAAATAACAAATCACTGGAATGCTTTAACTTGGACAGTCCTCCAAAGTCTTCCTGTCCTATGCCACCTACCCACCAAAGAACTATACTAAATACTGGAGTTGTCAGAGTGGCTGCCATCCACTATGTATTCTGCCTGGAAAGTAAATGTGTGGGCACCTTTCTAAAATGTGGAAACATAGTGTGTTGGCAGAGAGGGTAAAAACAGCACCAGGCAGGAAGATTCATGAGTAACTGATTTGTTAAGAAAATGACCCTAAGAGAAATCGCTAAGGCCGATGCAGGAAGACGGAGAAGCCGGTGTTTGGTTTCTGGCAAATTCCCACAAAGTGGCCCTTCAGCTGATTGTCAAGGAACATGGAGTGCAAGCTGTGTGCCTCTCAATTTGTCCCCATTGAAGGCAAGGAAGCTAGTCTTTTGTTTTCCTGTACAGTCAGTTCATTGCTCACTGAAAGTAGCCTCTGGTGGGTAAAGTCTGTGTGTTTCTACCTGAGAGTTTGGGCAAAACTGCTCCAGCAGCCAAACAGCACCCTCCAAAGAAAGTGGAGTGTGGAGAGCAGATCATAAAAGCACTAGCAACCAGAAAAAGGAGCAGAAAATGGATCCAAGGGGATCTGATAGGAGCCCCACAAAGTGCTACAAACAGGAAACTTCCCTGAACTTCACAGACCGTTTTAGTTTCTTTCCCTGTTACTATGACAAAAGACTCTGGCAAAAGCAACTTAAGGGAGAATGGCTTGTTTTAGCACACAGTTCAAGGCAGTGTCAGTCAAGAAAGGAAAGTCAAGGCAGTTTCAAGGAGCTTGAAGCAGTTGATCACATCGCACCCACAGTCGGGAAGCACAGACTGATGAACGCTGCTCCGTCCTTTGCCCATTTACACAGTCCAGGACCCAGCCATAAAAATAACATAATCATAACATAATCAGGATAATCCCCCACAGACATGACTGGTGACCCATCTAGGTCCCAAGCGATTCTAGATTCTGTCAATTACCACTCACCATCACTGTGGATTAATCTAAAATAACCAGGCTATCCTTACCACAGAGCAGAATCTAAGAGGACAGACAGACCTAGTCCCCACCAGTCTGTTTGAGATCAAAAACATGGAAGTAAAGTCAACACACCCCTAGAGACACGAGCAGGTGGAGCCTGATGCCAAAATTGTAATGGGTTCTCCCAGGGAGAGTCATCCATTTATTATTCATACAACAAAATTTTCTTGAATCCCCAAACCAAATGTTGGAAATTCCCTAATGAATAAATCGGCCAATGTACCTATTCTTAAAGAGTTTCCTCTCTAGTGGGGGAAACAAGCAAAACACAGTAGACCCAAGCAGATGAGGCCAAACACTGTCAAATGTTGGGATAATACAAAAGAATAGGGAAATACAGAGTGGTGGGGTGAGGAGGGGTGGCCCTTCCAGGATAGGGCAAAGGAAAGCTTTTCTATGCCTGCCCTCATCCCTTCACCTACCTATCTGAACATCTCAGAAAACAGCCAGGTTCATCAACATCAAGTCCATACCCATGCATAGGCACTGCAAAGAATCTTGAACTCAGGAACATGAAGGTGGCTCAGTCAGTAGAGCACTTGTCTCACATGTACGAGGACCTGAGTTCAGATCCCCAGCGCCACATAAAAAGCCAGGCACAGTTTGCACATACATGTAATCCTAACACTGGGGAGTCAGAAACAGGAGGATCCCTGAGGCTCAGTGGCCAGCCAGCCTGGCTGCTCTAAGGTTCATTGGGGGACCCTGTCTCAAAAAATAGGGTATCACTGGGCATTGTGGCACACTCCTTTAGTCCTAGTACTAGGGAAGCATAGACAGGCCAATCTCTATGAGTCTGAGACTAGCCTGGTCTACATAGCCAGTTCCAGGCCATCTAGGGCTCCATAGCAAGACCCTGTCTCAAAAAAAAATTTAAAAACAAGGTGGCGCACAATTGAGGAAGTCACCCAGCACTGACCTCCAGCTACACACACACACACACACACACACACACACACACACACAATGAAGAGTGAATTTTTTCTTGTCATATCCTTTCCAGAGCCCAAGTTCTAAGTCCTTCAGGTCAAGCACTGGCAAACTCATCTTGTACAGGGCCAATAGGAAATGTTTTTGCTTTTACAGCCATTTACCTTTTGTCACAGCACTCAAATTGTATTAATGTGGTTAGAGCATAGACCATGTAAAGAAATGGACATGAATAGGCTCACATTGCATTTTTACAGACAAAATTTCAACTTCGTATCTTTTCTCATGCTAGAAAATGTTATTTTTAAAAACCATTTAAAACATAAAAATCATACTCTTCCCATAGGATGTACAAAAGCAAGCAGTTGGTTAGATTTTGGTCCAAGAGGGGTGAGGGGTGATACCCCTCCACATTTGGTTTCTTACATTAGCATCCCTTCTGTGAGCCCAGCATATGTCATATTGAGTATCTTCCACATAAACATAGCCACTTTTTTTTCATTCCTTCCATGGAATTCTCCTGAGGACCCGAGGGTCTAATAGCAAGAGTACATTTTGCCAACAATCCCCACTTTCCATAATGGAATTTAATTATTTGGCCTGAAAAGCATTTAAGTCTTGCTATACAGAGAGTCAAATAAATAAATAATAAAGGGACACATTTTGATAGCACCTGCCTCAAAGATCTCAAAGGCATTGCCTCGCCTTCTTTAATATTTTATGTTGTTGAAATGTGACTGTGACCAGGTCATAAAAATATACAGCTTTTTATACCAGGTCAAAAATCTAGGGCCAAGAGCCCTGTTTCATGGCAGGACACAGAGAGCGGGGCAGGAGAGAGGATAGAGATGCCTTTTTTGAAATCTGAAGGGAGCCATTTGAAGATAACAGATGAGATAAATGCTTATTGGGTGTTTTTATTGTGTTGGTTCCCCCCCCCCTTTCCTTGTACATCTCAACACAGAACGCTCAGAATGTGCTGGCAGCTGGTGCAACATTCATTATTTACCACTGGAAAGCCGAGACTCCTGGTTTCTGACCTTCTATTATCACGTAGGCATATTCTGGGAAGAGCTAAGACACAGGCAAGTGCTTCCTGGAGCCAATACCACCCGCCTTCTGCTACAAATATGCAAAATCTTTGAGTTAGAAGTGAACTGTAATATCCTGACACTCTACCTCCTGGAAGACAACTGTCACAGACTGAGAACCACCTATCCCAGAGTCATCCTCTCCTTCAGCACCCTTTGTCATTATTAGAGAGAGAACAGGTTGTTCTTAAACTCAAAATTGCCTGGTTGTAGGAACCATGATAATGTCCATTTTACAGAGGAGGAAAGTAAGGTTAGATAACTTGCTCAAAAGTGACACAGCTAGCAATAGCAGAGCTGACATTCAGAGCCTAGTCTTTCTGGCTCCTCCAGGCAACAGTGAGCAGCTCTCTGAGCCTCCCTGTCCTCCTCCCCTGCCACTCACAAAGCTTTAGTGTAACATATGAGCTGCCTGGTTCCCACCCAAAGAAAATGATCGAACTGGGGGGTGGGGGGTGATGGACAAAACAAAGCTAGTAACTGCTATACACAAAAACACACATGGAGAAAGGTTTCTGGCTCCACTCTAACACAGAGATTAATTAATACTAGATTACAATGGCATTCCAACAGAATTACGCTTGATCCAGACCCCAGCATAACAAAGGAATTCAACATGATTAATGCCTCAAATAGCAAGGGATGTCAAAGTGATTTACCTCCTATTACTAAAAGGGGCTGCCAGATTGCTTCAAAAAGCTGCGCCTGACCCAGGGCCTGGCTATCTACAGTGCAATCGCCAAGTTCACTCATTTGACAGGGCACGATTCTCAGCCGTCGGTTTTCATCTCCCCTTTCCCTTCTCTTTCCCTCTTTACCATCATTGGAAAGAGAGCTGAAAGTCCCTCTCCTCCCTCCCTCTTTCATTCCAGGCCAATAAAGTCATATTGGAGGGAGGAATTCTGAAATCTCCTGCAAGCCCAGCTAGGTAACTGAAGCTCTTCAGAAGAAGCAGTCACAGGCAGTGGGTAACACCAGCAAAACCAGTCCACACAGGAGTGCCAGCCAGCCGTCCCTCTAGCTCTGAAGGTGTTCTGTCATTTAATCTTATTTTTCCTTTTCTAAAAATAAAACTCTCAAGACTGCCAGGGAGTGCCGAGTTCTGGCCCCAGAGCCCCCAGATCCTGCCTCCATGTGGTGAAGCCTTTGAGGGGGAACTGACACTGATTCTAACCACTCCAACAGCTATCAAAATACCTGAAAGCAAATCCTGAATCCATCACTCTCAAGTCCAGCCTTGGCAGACAAAAGAAAAATGAGGAGGAACCCAATAGAGGGATAC
>NW_008358387.1:10798-11178 GCF_000622305.1 Nannospalax galili | reverse complement strand
CCAATTGCCTCACCCTGCGTCCCTGTTCAGCATGGAAGAAGCCAGATCGGTCTGTGTCCCGATTCCCTATTGGCAATTTGAGTAATCTCTTCAGAGGATAGTGTGATAAGAATATGAGGTAGGAATTGGCTAGACAATTAGGGTAAAAAGACCCCAAAGAAAAGTAGCCAGTTTCTTGGCTAAAACTCAGTGTCCTTGGGCCTCTTAGCAACATACTCTGTTCCAAAGGCCAAAAATGTCAAAAATATTTGGGAGCTTTTATCTAATCTTTAAAAGATTTTAGGGTTACCTCTTCAGAGGGGGAGGAAAGTTAGAGTAGCCAAAAGCCCCATAAAAAATAAATAAATAAATAAATAAATAAATAAATAACTCAAAGAAGA
>NW_008358387.1:4321-10704 GCF_000622305.1 Nannospalax galili | reverse complement strand
CAAAACACCTTATATACATGTATGAAATTCTCAATAAATTATTTTTTTTAAGTAAAAAATTAAAAATAAAAATCTCTTCCAGTAAGTCATTTGTAGCTGTAGGTGTTTAAAGTATTTGTATGAGGGGAAAGACAGATTGATGCTTTGAGCACAGCCCGTCTGCTCTGGTCTACGGAGAGGTCAGGAGGATGACAGTAGCTGTAAAGCAGAAGATGACAGAATTGGCGCCAACAATGCATTTAAGCAGAGACGAGGAGTCCAGAATTCCTGGACATCATAAAGGATCTATTATTGTGGTCACTCTCATTGCCATCTGTCTTCACCTAACGCTGCTTGGTGAATAAACATTAAATATGAAACTTTTCCTAGACTCAAGCCACTGAGGCAGAAAGAGGCAGTTACGTAACCATGTGATTCCCAACACACCTCCCAAGCAAGAGGAAGTGTATGTGGGAAGCACTGGGGAGGGAGGCACAGCACAGTGAGATAACATCATTACCTCCAAGTGGGAAATCAGAGCTCAGTTCTCGGTTGAGTAATAATTCTTTTTTCAAGGTGGGTGATATTTAAGCAATCATCTCTTGAAAATTGGTCATTACCATGAGCTAATAAGAGATCTGTTAGTTAATGGCCCAAGGTGAAGCCAAGGGCAGCCTGTGCACTCTAGCGCACCATTCTTTGGTGACAGGATTCAGGTTTCAGGAGCATCATTGCTATGATGAACGAGGCTCACTGATTTACAGCAATATTAATAGATGTTCTTTTAAGTGGATTCAGTGTGCTGGAACAATTCATCACTGTGTGAGGTTTTGAAGTTGAATAACCACAATACTATGTCCAAAAGAAGCACCTCTGGTCCTGTTCTGGACATTGCCAACCTTGGGCTAGGCTGATCCTGGGTACCCTGTACTAGGTGAGATTAGGAACTGCAGGGGAGCATCATTCAGAAGGGCTTTGGCTACAACTTCAACTTCAAGAGACGCAACCTGTTCCCCTAAACACATCCTGACTGTGCATTTTAAGACTCATTTTATTTTTAGCTACGTGTGTATGTGTGTATGTGTATATGCACACGACTGTGGTGCCTACAGAGGCCAGAAGAGGACATCAGATCCCCTTGGAGTTAAAGTTACAGGCAGTTGTGAGCTACCCAATCTAGGTGCTGGGAACTGGACTCCAGTCCCTCTACAAAAGCAGCTAGTGCTCTTAACCAGTAAGCCATCTCTCCAACCCCCTGACTGTGCATTTTTAAGACTTCTATTATGGAATCTAGAAGGATAAACAGAATGGGATTTGCATCAGGGAAAAGCAGAGCTCATTTCCTACTTTAGAATTTCTTTTTTGAGATTTAATAAAGCTTTTTGTTTTTTAACCCTGTGACTGTTCACTAGGAAATCTTAAGACTCAGGGTGGGAGTTAATGCCCATCCTTAACACAAGTCACACTGCAGTCCAAATGATCAGCACCCTCCACTCCTGAAGCCAAGGTTTTCCTAGAAAGCCTACAGTAATGACCCATTTACTTCTTTTAAAACCATTTTTCTCTCTTCCTTGACAATTCAACTCTAATTGTAGGCTTCAAAGATGTGCCTTCTCCATTCCCAAGGGTCAATCTTAATGAAGCAAAGCCAAATGTGGCCATTCAAAATCACTTCTAGGAAACTGGAACTTCCAGGGTCCACTGAATTAGACATGTGGTCCAGTTTGAACCAATAAAATTAATGGGGTATCTGAAGAAGAAATTTGCAAAGGTTTCTTCTTCCTAAAACCAAAGGGCAAGAATAAGGTAGTCTATTTGTCTGCTCTTGGAGCTGGTAAGGATGTGGGACAGGGAGATGCTGTCCTTTCCAGCAGTCACGGATAGATGACAGCCTGAAAACTAAGCAAAGATGCTGAGCGAGGAAGGCAGAGCAGAAAGATGGAAAAAGCCAAGGGACTTCACCTGGCTGAGCCTTCAAACTCACCAGCTCTGCAACTCCTCCTAGGAACTTACCACGTGACACGATAAAATCCCAGGCGTTTACAGCAGTTTTCATTGGTCTCTTTTTATTGCAGTTGACAATATCCTGCCTAATACTTTCATGAACACTGTGTTGTAAAACACAGAATAAGGAAAGGCTCACAGAGAAGGAGATGAGGGCAGGATCATGACGGAAGCTCGGGATTCGGGGTTTAGAAAACCCAGAAGATACCTTAGGGTATTCCATACAAGTGATTGGTTCATCGTACCCTAAAGATTAGGTGGAATCTTTTTCATGGAAAATAGAAAACATATTAGCCAAAACAAAAGCACTTACCTTTCTGTGCCAAGGCCCTCAAAAGAAATTGAATTGTAGCTAATGGAAGTCAGGTGGCAGACCCTGGGAAAATTAAGTTAGAAAGAATGTGTTAACGTCACACTCAGCTTTCAGCTTTGGAGAATTTATGTTTGAGGGGAATCTTTTGGTGAAAAGATGGAATTTAGTAAGGTGGTTGTTTGGGCCTCTCATGGTGGAGAACTACCAGGTGAAAATCCACGATTGACTCCCTAAGTAAACATTCACTCTCTTCCTATCATGCATAAGATGTGTGTGTCAGGAGGACCATGGAGTTAAAGTTTCTGCCTTCAAGGAGCTCAGTTTACAGACAGCTAATAAAGCTGGGGAAACTCATATAAAAAATAGAAACTACAACAATTAGGTGAACAAAACAGGTATGTGCAGGGAACCTGAGAACTCAAAACCACCACAAATATGCCAATGATATGAGCCAATGGATGCTCCTGAAATCCTCGGTCAAACATTAAAGATTTAGATCTTAGCTAAGGACATGGTTTTGCACTGCTACAGGGCTTGGGTTTGAACTGCTACAGGGACAGAGTCGGAAGAACCACACGGAGAGGACCACAGTGTGGAGGGTTGCCTGGCTACACAGCACTTTGGAAAAGTTGTTCACATGTCATTTCTTTTTCTAACCTTCCTTTTTTAATTGAACTGAGATTAGCCTACTAACCTTAGTCATTACCAAATAATTTTAAATCTCTCAGTTCTTTCAGGGATAGTTAAAGGTATAGAATCCTACTGTTTAATGGCTTACTAGGAAAAGTTTCGATAAAGGGAAGAGAAAGCTAACACTTATTTAACCATAGCCATAAAATGGGGGGGAAAAACAACTCTTGGTCTAAAGGTTTTAGGCAGTTCAGTATTTTACCCCACTCTGAAATAAAGCCCAAAAGATCTTTCGTAAGAAATGAGCACTCTGAATCTTTTTCAATGAACCAAACTTTATAACAAGGGCATTTTGACTAACCACTACTCCGTCTCCATCACCCAGTTTCCTGGGGCTGCTTCCTTCCCACCACCCTCCCAGGTGCTCAAGGATCCCTATTCTCTTCCACTCAGATCCTCCACATGTCCACCTTTCCTCACCCACTCTGCCCCATCAAAAACTCCTCTTCAGTCTCTGTTGCATGAACTACTCCTGGAGAGATTTGAACACACGCCTACTCACCCTAGATAAGGCATCAACCACAGACCAAAGTAATGATCCCATCAAAGTCCAAATTGGTAAACTGATCGGTTTATTGGGCTTACTCACAGAGAGTGCATGGGTGACCCAAAAATAGCTGCATCTTTGACAGTCTCACCCTAAAATGAATGAGAACTCCCTGATAGCTGCAGATGAAATCTCAGTTAAGCTTCCACAGCCCATATACTCTCTCCCTTCCCAAGACCACATGCAGCTGGGGCAGAAAGGGAAACACAGGAGGAAGTGGCTGAGATCCTGGGTCTCCCCAGACCGCCTCCTGTGAGGGAGAGTCAACAGGTCTGATCTGAGGGTCTCCTGGGAAGGGTCACAGCTGTTCTGATGAGCATGGGGAAAGTTGTTTGGAAGACAGCGGTCTACAGAGCAGACTCTTGCACTGCTCAGAATGGGAAAGGCTAGGTGTTACTAATGGCTATGAATTAGTAAATCTGGTATGTCTCCCAGATAACATGTATCCATGCTTACTGGAACCAACAGAGGAATTTCTCTAGTTAATCAGGAATGTGAAATGCTGAAAATTCTGTGAAGGTTGGAGACACGCCTGAAAGCACACCTGGCATCTTATTAGGTATTAGAAGTAATCTAAAGATGGTTTAATATATAAGAGAGGATGCCAGCTACGGTGGCACTTGCCTCCAAGCCCAGTTCTCAGTAGGCCGAGACAGGAAGATCTCATGTTCAAGTTCAGCTGAGCTACAAAGTGAGACTCTGCCTCAAAATATAAAAAGCTACAAAGAGAATGTGCACACTATCTTTGGTTTGGTTCAGTTTGGTTTTTTGATACAGGGTCTTTTGTAGTGCAGGTTGGTTCAAACTTGATCTGTAGCCAAGGCTGATCTCGATTTTATGCTCTTTCTGCTTTTACGCCCCAAGTGCTGGGATTACAGGCATGTGCCATCTCCAGCCCTTTTTGTTGTTATTGTTGTTGTTGTTTAGTTTTTGGTTGTGTTTTTTTTGTTTTGTTTTGTTTTTTCAGGTAGGTCCTTCCTATGTGACTACGACTGGCCTGGAATTCACTATGTAGACTAGGATAACCTCAGACTTATGTCCATCCTCCTTGTGTCCATTCCCATGTCTGGGCTATACCATGTTATATTCAGGATTTGAATATGCGTAAGACGCAGTCCTCCATGAGTGTCAAGGAATGGCAGTGTAGTGAGCAGTCTCTGGTGCCTCCAGAAAACCAGAGGGCTGGTAACAATGTACTCACCCCGCATAGGCCCAGTGACCCCACATCTCACCAGGCTCCCGTCTTTTCTAACCACTTCTTCTGAAGGTTTCAGTCTGTGAGTCTAAAAGTACAACTTTTTAAAGATTTAAAGATTACTTATTTATGTGTGTGTGTGTGTGTGTGTGTGTGTGTGTGTGTGTAGATGACTGAAGTGGCCAAAAGGAGGTGTTGGACCCCTGGGGCTGGAGTTACAGGTGGTTGTGAGCCACCGAAGTGGGACCTGGGAACCAAACACTGGTCCTCAGGAAGAGCAGCAAGCATTCTTAGCCACTAAGCCCTCTCTCCAGCCCCTAAAATTGCCACTCTTCAAGACACAAAGGCTGAAGACCTAGATACTTTATATTATGATGGATTTTTCCACAAAGAAAACCTTCAGTTGGAGAAAATTATGTGCCTTCCAAGAACTTTTACCTGTCTGGAAAAAAAATTGGTTTTCCTTTAGGAATCTTCTTACCACTCCATACCCCACCTCCCATGTAAAAGAAACTAAGGTCTGAAATCCATATGGAAGGCACTCGAACCACTGGAAAAACCACCCCCAGCCCTGATTAAGCCTGAGAGGGTTTCTCTGATGCAGACAGGTACCATTTACTTATAGCTGGCCACTTCACAGAAAACTATATCAGAGGAGGGCCAATTCACAGCATAGCAAAGCCTTTGATCTGGAGATCATTCTATCAAGACACACATGACCAACTGTCCAAGTTCATCCACTTCATCTTCAGAAAACCTTCCCAAAGTGCCCTGGGAAAAATTCCCTGCCTTCAATTAGATAACAATGAGGTGATGTCTGGTTTATGTTCAATAGGATAATTATTAACTCAATATCAAATTATTAATTTATGCCAGAAACTAAAGCACAGCTGCTGGCATACTACAGCATGAATAATGGAGAAGCCCAGCCTTAGGCTGCCCTTGAGGGTCTCTGAGGGCGATATGCAAGTCCCACTCTCAGCTGGCCACCATCTGGAAAGAACCATGTGGCCAGTTCACCTTGCTGATCAGAACAGTGATGACCAAAAGAGGAAATGACTGATTTGTGAATGATCAGCCTCACTCAAAGATAACATCTTTGACATTAGAGATAAAGACAAATTTTGATTACTGAAGATACAACAAACAAAACTTTTAAGGAGGAGAGCTTTAAAATTAAGAAGTCTTTTATGTTATAGAACCTGGTATGTCTAGAATTATTGTCTTTAATATTTGCCGTGAACTATTCAAGAAGGCTTTAAATGTTTTATTCTGTTTCCATCTCAAAATAATCAAGATAGATAGATACAGCTCCTGTCTCCATTCTATAGGTGAAGAAAGTAATGATTAAGATTGAATCAATACCTCACATGTTTATCTGGGACTACAACTTATAAAAAGTTTTCACTTGTATTTTTTTTGAGGTAGGGTCTCCCTGTAGACCCCACCGGCCTGGAACTCACTACACAGACAAGGCTGACCTCGATCTCACAGAGATCCATCTGCCTCTGCCTTTGGACTGCTGGGACTAAAGGAGTGTGCCACTATGCCCAGCCCCAGCCTATTCTTACACTGTTTATCTTAGATACAGATTCTTTTGGCTTTTGAATAGTGAGATGGGAACACACCCAGATTTTTTTTCCTAATTATTAAAG
>NW_008358387.1:0-4196 GCF_000622305.1 Nannospalax galili | reverse complement strand
CTGGAATTGGAGTTACAGACAGTTGTTAGCCACCATGTAGGTGCTGGATTCAAACTCGGGTCTTCTGCAAGAACAGTCAGTGCTCTTGACCACTGAGCCATCTCTCCAATCCAGGCCACGTTATCTCATTTGGTCCTTGCAACCATGTAAGAGGTGGAGAGGGGAGGAAGGTCTGCCGTACTTTTCCATTGTCCATGAGATTACCGATACTAACAGAAGTCTTCGTGATCAGCATCGCTCGGAAAACGTTGGTCCAGAACTCTGCTCTGAATCTCCTAACTTCCAGTCTCATCACTCCTGCCCCAGCATCGCAATGTTCCAACAGAAGCACCCTTATCATGTTACTCTTAAGAAAAGCCATTTCATTTCAAGGGCATGAACTGATCCAAAAAGGGATATTTGAATTATGATGTCAAAGTCTTTAGTAGTTTCTACCCCAAAGGGAACAATAAAAAACAGATGATGTGATATCCTGTCTGAACAGGATAGAAAAGGAGAACATTTGCAGAACCTCCACTCCATTCCGTCTACCTATGAGAACATATAAATTGGACTCAACATTGACCTGCGGGCAATGCATGAACTTAGCAATGCATCTCAGAGCCCAAGATACGGAGCACCCAGCAAGCTTTCTCCTCTAAGAAGTTCTGTCCAACCTGCTCAGCCATAGTGTTTTTTCCTTTTGGGTAATATATATTTATTCCTAAATCAACTTCATATGTTATACTGTCTGTAGTTATCTGGAGTTTATAATCTTTGATCACAAATACATGTCTAGCCAAGTTGATTTTTAACTGCTGGAAATTAAAGGCCACATCCCTGTATCCACCACACAATAAGTAACATTTTGAGATGATGTGAGTAGTTGCCACAACTTGATGGAAATTTCTGATGGTAACAATTCCATTAAACTGGAATTGGAGTTACAGACAGTTGTTAGCCACCATGTAGGTGCTGGATTCAAACTCGGGTCTTCTGCAAGAACAGTCAGTGCTCTTGACCACTGAGCCATCTCTCCAATCCAGGCCACGTTATCTCATTTGGTCCTTGCAACCATGTAAGAGGTGGAGAGGGGAGGAAGGTCTGCCGTACTTTTCCATTGTCCATGAGATTACCGATACTAACAGAAGTCTTCGTGATCAGCATCGCTCGGAAAACGTTGGTCCAGAACTCTGCTCTGAATCTCCTAACTTCCAGTCTCATCACTCCTGCCCCAGCATCGCAATGTTCCAACAGAAGCACCCTTATCATGTTACTCTTAAGAAAAGCCATTTCATTTCAAGGGCATGAACTGATCCAAAAAGGGATATTTGAATTATGATGTCAAAGTCTTTAGTAGTTTCTACCCCAAAGGGAACAATAAAAAACAGATGATGTGATATCCTGTCTGAACAGGATAGAAAAGGAGAACATTTGCAGAACCTCTGCTCCATTCCGTCTACCTATGAGAACATATAAATTGGACTCAACATTGACCTTCAGCACAAAAATAGACACATAGATCAATGGAACATCACTGGAGACCCAAACCTGAGTACACGCAATTTCAGGCACCTGATATTTGACAAAGGTACCAAGAACACACAATGGAGGAAAGATACCATCTTCAATAAATGGTGCTGGTAAAGCTGGATCTCTGCCTGTTGAAGAATGAAAGTAGATCCTTATCTTTCGCCTTTCACAAAAATCAACTCTAAGTGGATCAAAGACCTCAATGTAAAGCAGTAAACCCTGAAGCTATTAGAAGAGAATATTGCCAGTAACTTGCTAGATATAGGTGTAGGAAAGGATTTTGTAAATCAGACAGAAGTTGCTCAGGAATTAAGGTAAACAATTGTGCTGGATGGCTTTAGTGTCAACTTGACACACCTGTGTTGTGGGAGCTTCAATTGGGGAATTTCTTTCATAGGACTGGCCTGTGGCTTCCTCTTGGCTGTTGAGTGATGTGAGAGACCACAGCCCACTGTGAGTGGTGCCACTCCTGGGTAGGTGGGCCTTCATTGTATAAGAAAACAAGCTGAGCAAGGGCCAGGGAAGCAAGTCAGTAAGTAGTGATCTTCCATGGCCTGTGGTCCAGCTCCTGCCTCCAGGTTCTTTCCCTGAGTTCCTACCTTGGGCTCCCTGATGAACTGTGACCTGGGAAATGTAAGACAAATAAACCCTTTCCTCCCCAAGTTGGTATTGGTCAGGGTGTTTTGTTACAGCAATGGAAAAACAAACTAGGACATCCCATAATGTTGATATTATTCTGTAGAGTTATGCTTTACTCTGTATAAGCTGACCCATGTTTTAACCATAGTTACTTAATTAAAGGTATGTTTAAGATAGTGCCTCTACATTTGTTAAGCAGTGTCATTTAAAAATCTATTACTAAAATTTTAAATTCCAGAGATGAGAGTGAGAGCTAGCTGTTTAAATATTGGTATTTATACATGGCATATATATATATATAAACTCTAGTGAGGATACATTATAGACATTTCCTCTAATTCAGCATTACTATTTCAAGAAAAATGGAACGGTTTTCACAATTCAGTTAGCTAACGAGCCGTACATTTCTCCTCCTTCATCTTGGAGGGGAAACCATGTTTTGCAGTGATATTACTGAATGCTACAATATCTTTCACTATTGCCTTTCACCATAAAAACTTTCTATAATTTACACCTCAAGGTTGTGAATCGATAGACACAACATAGAAAGCAGTTGACAGCACACAAAGTTAGATGGTCAGAAACAGTGAGCAAAAAAGAAACTATTCATTGTCATTTATCAGCCTAGGTACAGGCAATAAAAACAATAACCTTTCTATGTTCTTTATTTTCTGTAGAAATACTTGCCCATTATCTCACTCAGTCTGAGAACCAAGGACATGTCCCTGGACATAAAAACCTACTTACCTGGGCAAAGCATCCTGGGTAATCAGAAGTCAGTACAGTGAGCCTCTAGGTGAGTAAATGCCTATCATACTTGCATCTGCCAAGACCTTAGGTATGCCAGTAGCTGCCTAATGGATATGTCTACATCAAAGCTACTGTGCCTCATCACCTTCAGTAGCACAAAAAATAATCCACCCACCTATCCATGAGAGCAGTTCTTCACCTCCTCTCTCTCTCTCTCTCCCCCTCCCTCTCCCCTTCCCTCCCTCTCTCCCTCCCTCCTCCCTCCCTCTCTGCTATCATGGGTTTATATATATTTGTGAGCATTATCTAGAGATGCAAGTGGGAAGAAACACTAACTTCTTAACAAAACCAGAGCATTCCCAAGCCTAGAAAATAAAGACTGTCTTCCAGCTAGTGCCAAAGAAAGAGTATGCAGTACTCAAGACCTTTATCTGAACTGAAAACAGTAAGTTTGTGATACCTGCTCAGTGCTTACAACTTAGAAGTCATTGAAGAAGATTGGCAACACATTTGGAAAATCACAGGAAAGAATGTAATTTTCGTTCTTCCAGCATAGCCCTGAACTGAATTCAAAATACTTAATACACACACAAGACAGTGGTTTATTTGGGGGTGGGGGAAATCCCTGATAAAGGCTACAGCCTGACTTTGCACAGTAGTCATCTAAGACATTTTTTAAAATATAAATTGTGGGGCTGGAGAGATGGCTCAGCAGTTAAGAGCACTGGCTGCTTCTGCAGAGAACCCAGGTTTGGTCCCCAGCACCTACATGGTGGCTGACAACCATCCGTAACTCCAGTTCCAGGGGATCCGACGCCCTCTTTTGACCTCTGTGGGCACTGCAGGGCAGCACAATTGAGCTTACATACATGCAGGCAATACACTCATATGTAAATAACACATAAAATTAAGAAATCATAAAATATGAAATATATATAAATTATACTTGGTCATATCTACAATTTTACCTAATGATTCCTTCAAATTTTTTAGATAGATACTATTGAATTCTACAAGGTTATGCCTAAAGTCTGGAACATGTACTATATAAGTACCAACGATAACCCAGAAAGAAAAAGTTCCACAATGAAATAAATCCTGCAAACACTGCACACCCTAGCTTCAGTTTTCGGATATTCAGAAAAGGCTCCAAGAAATCCTGAAGTAAAGAAACTATCCAGAGCTTAGCCTGTATCCCTGGAGTTCTGACTGCCAAACTCCAGTCTCTGCCTATCTATGTTCGTGCTCCCAGGTGCTGGGGCGTCTCTAGAGCTCCTGCATGCAAACTCCCTGGG
>NW_008358385.1:0-5331 GCF_000622305.1 Nannospalax galili | reverse complement strand
AAAGAATGAATAAATAATTTAATCAACAAGTAAACATGTTTGAAATTAAGAAATACAGCTTGTAAATCCACTTCAGTGGGCTTTTTCTACTTCAATATTTTTCAGTTATTAAGTCTAATATGTATTACCATTTAAAGTTTAACAAATTGCTTAACAGGAGATCTGAGATTATTCTGACATTTCAAATTACAGAGCTTTTTTTTCCTTTGTCAAACATTACAGGGCTATAAATTTTCATTAGTTAAGTTTGCCTATTCCCTAATGCGATGGGGCTTATTTTTCTTTTCAAAGGTTAATTGTGTTTTTCAAATGTCTACTCTTTTCTTAATTCACATAGGGTACAATATTTAAATACAGTGACCTCATTCATTTTTTATATTTTGTTAGCATTTATTCTAATTTTGTTACTAAAATGATTTGAAGCATAACATTTCAAAAAGGTAGCCCAGTCCCTTTCAAACAATGCTGATTTAGATTTATTTTGCAATTCTAAAGATTTTTTTTCCAGGGTAACTACACTGTGACTTTTCCAACATAAACAGGTACATTTGACTGAGCCATGCAAGCACAAATGAAATGTGAAGGCAGCACATAGATTTCTCTAAGTCTTTTGGTTGTAGAAAATAGTTTAGCATGCTCAATTTCAAATATATTTTTATTTGAAATTAAAAGCTGATTTAGATCCCAGGGCTTTTGTTACCAGTGCCTATTTAATTAGAAATGCACTTGGGAATGTAACCAGTTCCATGCATCATTAAGCACTTTAAATAATTAATGGTTGATTATTTTCTCTTTTAAGATGGTCTCATTTATAATTCTGCCTCAATGATGAGACTGACCTTTAGGTTAAAATCAAGTTGTATTTCTATTTTAAAAAATAGAACTTTACTTAGAGTGTATACCAAATGGCATTCAGGCTTTATGCTATGTAAAATGTGAAATGCTTGGCCAATATCACATAAGCATTAAGTGAAGAGATCAATAATCACTGTGATAATGCAATGCTTAAATTGATTCTTCTTTTACTGTCTGCCCCCTGGGACCTTTTTCTAAACCTCCAACTGACTTAATAAAATAGGCAAATACTGTGTCAAGTGCTCTTCTATGAGGCAGGACCAAAGGCCTACAGTAAAGGCAGGACACAACGAGGCCCAGCTTCCTCTGCCCTCTTAAAAACAAAGCTTTTAACATCCTTTCTTTGTGTCTTCCATACTTAATTTTGAGCAGACTTAGTGAGTTTCAAAGACAGGGTTGCATTTCATCATTGTATTTAAACACTTCTCCATATTAATTTTCCAAGCCAATAGTCACCTCAGAAAAACTCTTCAGTAAAATGTTGTTCAAGCCATTTTGGTCTATTTAGTCATTCTATAGAGTAAAGGATGAGAAAATGAGCGATTTCAGAAGAGAACTGTTAATTCATTGTCACCAGATAGGATGTTAAGGAGTCCCAAAGGCCAATCCACTTCCCTCCAACAATGGGCATTAAAGAACGCTCTCACTCAACCTGAACTAACCTTGGTCTGGGTTCTCTGGAATCATATGGTAGAAACATAGTTCCAAAACAATGAAATTAGCTTTCTACAAGTATCTTAATGCTTAATGTCCTTTGCCTTTTCCCATAAAGAATTTGCTCATTATCCTTTAACAAGGTCCAAAGGGGTCCTTTGATAGTGCTGTGGGTTCATATGTGCAGCTACACTGCTGTGCCTACAAAATAGTTTCCTTCTGTTCATCCACCATCTCTGACTCCTGCAATCTTTCTGCCTTTTCTTTTGCGATGATCCTTGAGTCTTCAGAAGAAAAGATGTGATATATGTGTCCCAGTTAGGGCTGAGCACTCTGCAGACTCTTATTTTCTGCACGCTGACCAGTTGTGGATCTCTGCGTTAACCTCTATCTGATGCAAGAAGAAACTTCTCTGGTGAGAGCTGAGATGCAGTAGTCTATGGGTGTAACAATAATTCGTTATGAGTTAGTTTAATACTATGCCCATTTAACAGGATAATAGTAGTAGGCTCTGAGACCTGTGACCTGTGGTCTAATCACAGGTTCTTGGCCTTGATAACAATTCCATTTTGGTGCTCCAGTTTGTCAAGTGAGCCTTAAATCTGATCAGCAAGTGGTCAATTACTCCCATAAAATTCATGTCACGACTGCACCAATGGGCATATCTTGCCAGACTAGTCGTTATCATAGTTCACAGAGTTCATAGCCAGGTAAGGTTGATAATTACACTTTTCTTCCAGCAGCATGTATAGTACCTTCTAGGAGAAAACTGGCAGTAGAAATAAAAGTTTGAGGTCAGTACCTGCTTGATTTCTCCATGTTACTTCTGCAACTCACATACACAGTATCAATAGCGATAGGGTCTTACTGTCAAGTTCTTGTGGGTAATCAAGAGTAATGGCAATAAGATTCTATAGATTTGCATATGACTTTTTAAAAGGCCTTTAACATTAGTTATCCCTCACGATATTTCGTCCTCTGCCTTGTCCTCCATTTCCCACCCCACTTAACCCTGCTTATTCCTATACTCCTATACTCCCCTCTCCCCTTTATATCACTGCATTATGTCTTCCTTCCTTGGAAGCCCACCGTTATATATATATATATATATATATTTGAAGAAGATTCTATAGATTTGCATATGACTTTTTAAAAGGCCTTTAACATTAGTTATCCCTCACGATATTTCGTCCTCTGCCTTGTCCTCCATTTCCCACCCCACTTAACCCTGCTTATTCCTATACTCCTATACTCCCCTCTCCCCTTTATATCACTGCATTATGTCTTCCTTCCTTGGAAGCCCACCGTCCAATGGCCTCTAATGAGTTTCTTGACCTCTCTGGATTTTCCAATTGAAATGCACATACATAAAGATTCAAAATGAGCATCCACATATAGAGAGAACAAATGACATGTTTCTTTCTGTGTCTATCTTTACCTTTTTAGGATGATTGTTCCCAGGTCAACCCATGTACTTGCAAATTTTATAACCTCTTTTTTTCTTAACAGCTGAGTAATATTCCATTGTGTAAATATACCATACTTTCATTATATATTCAGAACTTGAATGACATCTATGTTGTTTCCATCTCTTATCAAGTGCATACAAAGCAGCAATGGCCATGAATAAACAGATATCTCTGTAGTAAAATTTGGAGTCCTTTTGGTATATACCCAAGATTGTTATAGGGGATCAAGTGGTAGATATACTTCTAGCTTATAGAAGAACTTCTGCACTGATTAACATAGTGGCAATGATTATAATCCCTAGGTCAGTAATTACCAGAATTCTACAACTCCTAATGTTTTGAGAGCTATACCTGAAGAAAGGAGAAAAAGTTGAATTTAAGAATTGTGGCAAAATGGAAACAACCTAAATGTCCCTCAACTGAAGAATGGATAATGAAAATGTGGTACATTTATACAATGGAGTTCTACTCAGTATTAGGAAAAGATGAAATTATGAAATCTGTAGGTAAAATCCTCTCAATGGGAGTGAACTCCTGGGTGACACTGTAAACTCAGTCAATACACATGGCTGGAGAGGACATAAATTCTAGAGAAAACCCTATCTCTGTCATATCTCTAGACAAATGAAATTTCTTACCATATGCTAAGTATGGATCCTTATATATACAGACAAGCATACCATACACCACTCATCAAAGAAGCTTCTTTTAGAAACAGATGGAGGCTACTGCAGAATTCCACAACTGATCAGACACAGAGAATATACGTCTAAGAGTTGCTCAGTTCATGACACATCTACAGTTGAACCTCTACACCTAAACCAAATGCATAGCTGGAGAAGTCATAGATCTTTCAAAAAAACCCTGAGGCTGTAACATCTCTAGACAAATGTAATTTCTTACCATATGCTAAGTATGGATCCTTATATATACAGACAAGCATACCATACACCACTCATCAAAGAAGCTTCTTTTAGAAACAGATGGAGGCTACTGCAGAATTCCACAACTGATCAGACACAGAGAATATACGTCTAAGAGATGCTCAGTTCATGACACATCTACAGTTGAACCTCTACACCTAAACCTCATGAAACATAGAGGAATGGGGTGTAGAGAGAAAACTAGTGCATCCCTCAACTCTCACCAGTGAAGCTTCCTTACACACAGTGCCATACACATAGAAGACCACAGCTGGCCAAGTTTTAAAGAATAATAGACTGCAGAGTGCATATCCCTAGATAGGACTCCTATATTGAACCTCACCTACCCATGGTTCAGGGACCATTGTGGAAGAAGGAGTTAAAAAGATTGTAAGAGCCAGGGCTGGTTCATGAACATAGAGAAGGAGAGGCTTTCAGGCCACTGGAAGCTTGCACATGTGAACTTATGGCAATGGTGGCATCAAGCACAGGACCCATGCCAACTTAATTGAATAAGGGAGGCAAGGAGAGAAATGGGTGGTGGGCTGGTTCTAGACTGAGACCTATTAGAGATTGATTACTACTGGGTAAGGGAGCATATGTCTTACTTACAGTCTCTAGACGGGCTCACTAGACTCCAGTGGGTGAATCTGCACTGAAGGACATCTGATCAAATGCTTGACTAGAAGGACATAACATGTATGACAGAATACATGACATTTGGTGGGACATTGTTGGAGAATGAAAGGGGGAGGGGAGGTCTAAATTTGATTAAAAACTCATATGAAATTACAAAAGTTCTATAAAAGTTTTTAAGAAAGAAATGTGACAAAATTATGCCATTCGCATTTTTAATAAAAAGCAGATGTTGATGGGACTGGAGACATGGCTCAGTGTTCAAGCACTGACTGCTCTTGCAGAGGACTCAGGTTTGATTCTCAGCACCCACATGGAGACTAACGACCATCCATTACTCCAGTTCCAGGGGAATCCACTACCCCTCTTCTGACCACTGAAGACATTGCATGATGCAAGTAAGCAACACATTCATACACATATAATAAAAATAATAAGTAAAATATTTTAAAAAGCAGATGTTGAGATAGTGGGCATAATAAAGAATGAAATGTGGACATCCTTTCCTTCTTAGAGATAAATCTTGGCTTATTTAGTCCAGGAATTGGAAGTGCTGTACACATTTCCCTAAGAATCTTAGTAGTGAACATTATTCCAACAATGTAAAAGTCTTGCATATAAATCTTTTAAGATTAGCTAAAGGGCTAATAAAAATATAGACTGTGCTACAGGCCTTACTTCCTCTCTTTGCCCATCGAGAGTTCAGTAGGTGAATTAACCTTACTCATGTCATGTGGAAAAAACATAAATCTTAGGGCCCTGAAATAGTCTTCAGGGAGGTATTGACATTTTTG
>NW_008358384.1:0-795 GCF_000622305.1 Nannospalax galili | reverse complement strand
TGGAGTCAGGTGATTCATCAGTCCCTAGATCATTCTGCAACATGCTGTACTGTGAGGCTCTTGAATGCCAAAGTACCACCATCAACTGTATACTTGCCTCAATCTTCTTAAGTTAAAAAAGTGACCATATAATAAACCTGTGAGTGAGACAAAAGCACCGCCTGGCCAAGGACTCTACCAGACCAGGTCTCAAGCTCAGAGATCTTATAGATTTAGTGGACAAAGTCATAAAAAGCTTTACACTGAAAATTCAGGAGCCACTTGAAAAACGGGGTCAGATATTACTGTCCCATTTTCTCTTGGCATTGAATCTTGCCAAGGTACCTGTTGTCACAGAATTTGGGAGGCTGAATAGGCGGTCCTTTATTATTTTTATTTAAATAAAATCTGGGCGGGGCATAGTGGCACATGCCTGTAGTCCCAGCACTTGGGAGGCAGAGGCAGGCGGATCTCTGTGAGTTCAAGGCCAGCCTGGTCTAAATAGTGAGTTCCAGGACAGCTGGGGCTACAGGGAGACGCTGTCTCAAAAAGACAAAAAATTAAATAAATAAATAAATAAGTAAATAAATAAATAAATAAATAAATCTGGGCAGTGTAGAGAAACGATGTTTCCTAAAAAAAAAGAAACTACCTAGAATCACAACAAACACTGGAAATGAGTCCCATAAAAAATGGGGGAAATGTTTTCTGTAAAGTGAAGCCATTATATTGTTTAAGATGACATTTCACTGGGAGACACCATCAAGTACAGCATGTTGCAGAATGATCTAGGGACTGATGAATCACCTGACTCCA
>NW_008358383.1:0-551 GCF_000622305.1 Nannospalax galili | reverse complement strand
CCAATAACATAATCACACATATAAATTTTACAATAACTTACCCTTTTCAATAACTATCCTGTTTCTCTGCTTTATTTAAATTAAATATATTTAGCAATGATCTTTCCTTCTCTCTAAATCAAGCTCTCTTTTAACATTTAAGAATTTCATTAGGTAAATATAAAAGCAGCTTTTTTAAATTTCTTGGACAGTTTTATTGAGATATAATTCACATTCCACATGATTTACATATTTAAAATATGATTCAGTATTTTTAGTATTTTCAGAGTGGTGTAACTATCAACAGAATCAAGTTTAGAACATTTTATCATCCCCGAAGAAACTTCCATTTTCCCAAATACCCCACACTACACAAGTAATAATCTATTTTCTGTCTATATAAAAACATATATTTCATACAAATAGAACCATACTATACATGATCTTTGGGCGGAGGGAACTTCCTTTTCTGTAAATTTTTTATTTATTTTATGTATAGGAGCATTATGCCTGCATGTATATAGTGCACTGTTTTGAGCAGTGCCCACAGAGACCAGAAGAGAGCATTGGAT
>NW_008358382.1:0-440 GCF_000622305.1 Nannospalax galili | reverse complement strand
TATAAAATTGTCTAGTCTATCTGTTGGAGGACCTACTTTTCCAGTCTCACCAGTCAATTACCTGGTGATAGAACCACTCCCAGGAAGGCAAGGTCACCTTGTTGTGCTATATAGATGGACAGAATACCTGGTGTGTTAATAAGGTAGTGAATATTTCCTGTCTGGAACTAGTTCAGACCCCCTGCCCTCCACCCACAGAACCTCCAGACAAGCCACAGCCATATAGGTCTCCGTAAGTCTGTCTACTTTCTTGAACTCCTCAGGAAAGCATAATTTCTCCTTTTCTTTTCATACCTTTCTTACTAAACTTGTTTTTTTTAAGGCTTTGGGCTGCCCCTATCATCTTCACATTTTCTCTAAAACTTCCTTCTGCCAGTCATGTGACTGTGAGTAAGCTATGTGTGTGACCTCCATGCAGGCTCTAAACCATGGCTTCCATG
>NW_008358381.1:0-875 GCF_000622305.1 Nannospalax galili | reverse complement strand
TGGACCCCCAATATCTTCAATTCTATTGTCTCAGTCTCTGTTCTCAGTATCTTAGAACCCCCAGGCATCTCCTCGGCCTCCAAGAGTTCAGTCTCTTTTACCTCAGCTTTTTTCCCTGGCCCTTCTGGAGCCCCAGCTGAGATCTCCTGGGCTGGGGTGTTCTGGGCTCCCCTCTTCAACAAAGGAAGCTGTGGCATCTACAGCAGCAGCGGCAGGTCCGGCGGTCAGGGTGCTGACGGCGCTGGGTGCAGCGTGGACAGAGGATCCTGGGGCTGGAGTGGGATGGATGTTGTCAGCTGGGAAGGGTGCTCTGGGGGCAGAATTCCAGCCTGGAACAGAGCAGGGCTGGGGACCGTGGTGGGGCACGGCAGCCCTGTTTGGCTTCACAGCACTTTCCTTTTGTTTGGGTCTGCATTCACATTGGCTGTGTTCTTCCAAGGACATCTCCCCCAGCTGACTACTAGGGTACTGGATCATGAGGATCTGATTTCGGACTTGGTACTGCCCAATGGGCACCCATTCCAGGCCGCCGTCAGGGCAACAGCCACCACAGCGTTGCACGGTCACACAGCTGGGCACCTGGGCACCACTTTCTACTGGTGATCAGGGGCATCAAGCTGGGAGACAGGGGCCTGGGCACCAGCCAGCTGCAGCAGTGCTGCGAGCAGCAGGCGGTGGAGTAGGGGGCTCATGGTGCCTGCCGGGGCCGCTGTCCAGGGGCTCCCATATCGCCCTAGCCTGGCCGCGCCGGGGGCAGCGGCAGCCAGAGCACCATGGCAGGGGCTGAGGTGCGGGGATCGGGGGCCAGGGGGTGGCTCCTCCACGGCCCCCTCCCGAGCCCTGGGCACAGGCAGCGCAGCTTAGTTGCGGCAGCG
>NW_008358380.1:0-872 GCF_000622305.1 Nannospalax galili | reverse complement strand
CCTACTATTATATCTCCAGCACTTAGATCAATTCCTGTCAATTTGTTTGAAATCAGTACATTTTTACTGTATGTGCGGACACATGAAGAAAGGCACTGTTCACATGTCTGGTTCTTTTGGGAACTGTGGTATGGACTAGACAGATGGTGGTAGAATCATTGATGCTGCCCCTTCCACAACTCTGAAGCCCAACTAATACTGCCTGTCATTCTCCGATTTGGGTTTTTCAGTGACAAAGAATTGCTAAGGACATAAATGGCAGAAAATTCACAACTTCACAATTTAAAGCCAATGTAACTCTTGTAACAAAAGCATTTTCAAATAAAAGTAAGAGGAAAGAGACAGGAAATTAAAAACATTTTTTTATTTTGTGTACCTCATAGAGAAAATCATCTTTATACCCCCTTCCCCTTTGGCACCCTCCCATAACACCCCCCACTGGAGTTCATACCTTCTATTGTTTGTGTTAAGGCCTATCATGCACTGTCCCCAGATAGCCCTCAGTGCAAGTTCATTCACTTGGGATCTAGCCAGCCTATCTACAGTCCCTCCCTTTAAGAAGATCAGCTCTTCCTCACCCAGCAGTATCAACTGCCAATAATTCTTTGACCAAGATTGGGGCCTGCTGTTTATTTCCACAGTTCTGTGCTGGGTTTTTGTTTGCTTAAGTTTGCATGGGTCTGGTGCATGCTGGTACCATTGCTGTAGGTTATTATGAGAAGGGTCCCAGGTGCTTGTAGGACTAGTTCCATATGGTCATGTACCTCCTCCCTGGCTCTTACAATTTTTCTGCCCCCTATTCCTCAATGGTCCCTGAGACTTGAGTGGGTGGATTTTAATAAGGAGGTATGTGTGTGTGTGTGTGTGTGTGT
>NW_008358379.1:0-257 GCF_000622305.1 Nannospalax galili | reverse complement strand
AACACAGTATTTTGAGAATATATTGAATGCTTATTACTTAAGCACAAAAGGCACAAAATGTGATGCCTGGTCAAACAGGAAGACGGTGAACTACAGTTCCCAGATAATAGCCACACTTGTGTTAATGTTCTAATTTAAATACCTCAGCAACTGTGGAGAGTTAAAATAGGCAAATACAAAGTGAATTCTCTCAGGCTATCTTAGGCATGTAAATAGCCAATTTATCGCCTACCTCGGAGTGTGACCTAACATCCCTG
>NW_008358378.1:0-642 GCF_000622305.1 Nannospalax galili | reverse complement strand
TTCAATTTCATTGATTTCTAGTCTTATCTTTATTATTTTCTTTGTTCTGCTTGTCTCGTGTTTATTTTGTCTTCATTTTCTAGGTTTTTTAGATGGGGCTTCCACTGATTTGCAAGTTTTCCTCTTACAATGTATACATTTGGCACAACAAACCTCTCTTGGTGCTGTTTTAGCAGTGTCTCATCAATTTTGATCTGTTGTATTTTCATCCTCATTCAGTCAAACGTATTGTTTCTGTTTCCTTTGGGACTTCATTTTTGGTGCATGGGTTATTGAAGCACTTGGGAAGTTTCCCGTTTTCTTTCTGTGATTGGCCTCTAGCTCAATTCTACTGCAGATGGAGAACACATTCTTCATGAACCCAGTTTTTAAGTGTCTGTGATTGTTTATGATCCCGGACATTGTCTATTTTGGCACGTTTTGTGGTCAGTTGAAAAGACTGTCTATTCTTCTGTTGGTGAGTGGTCTGTTCTATAAGTATTGGTTAGAGCCCATTGTTTGATGGTGGTGTTGAATCACTCTACATCTTAGCTGATTTTGTATTTGTTTAGTTCTAATCAGCTCTTGAGACAGAGAAGGTGAACTCCCCAACTGTATTTGTGGCCATGTCTATTTTCCTTGTATTCCTATCAGTTTTGCTGT
>NW_008358377.1:0-673 GCF_000622305.1 Nannospalax galili | reverse complement strand
CAACAGTATGGTCTTAAACACCCAAAAGGAAAGTATAACCAAAATTAAAATTATCAGTATATTTTAAGGGATTATACAACCCAGACATTAGATGTAAGTTCAGAGGGAGAACATACATCTTTTATTTTTCTGAGTCTGTGTTACTTCACTTAAAGAGTTTCTAGATCCATCTGTTTATGTGCAAATTCCATTATTTCATCTTTACTGTTGAATAGAACTGCATCATGTAAATATACCACATTTTTGTTGACCACTCATTAGTTGAGGGACATTTAGGTTGCTTCCATCTCTTAGCTATTGTGAGAGGGAACTGACATAATTCTAGCCACTCCAAAGCTATCAAAATGCCTGAAAACAAATCCTGAGTCCATCACTCTTGAGTTCACCCCTGGCAGAGAAAAGAAAAAAGAAAAATGAGCTATTACCTTGGTGCAAACCATTGTTCCTTGCCTCTTCAGATATTTTCAGGACCAAATCTGAAAACTAACACATACTAATTTTAATCAGTTGTTACTTTCCTTCCCTTCACATGTATACAAATGCCTGTCAACCATCGAGGACCCTGTTCAGGTGCACAGAGAGACAACCCCTGCTGTGGACCCCTAATCCAGCCTATCCCCCATGTCCAGCAGGAAGTAGCAAGACAACAACAGTGCCCCCTGTCCTATAACAC
>NW_008358376.1:0-372 GCF_000622305.1 Nannospalax galili | reverse complement strand
TTTCTGCTGTTTGGGACTGTTTTGGGGGGCTGCTTGCTCAGGGAGGGCGTGAGGCCTGGACCTGGTGAATTGCAGCTAAGGGCTTGGGAAACCTGTTTGTGAGCCTGCGGCGCACACTCTGGTGATCACAGTACATCGGTCATGGTCATTAATTTGCAGGAGCTGCTTTTGTTAACTTGCAGGTGGCCGGGACTTGGTTGACTGAGCTCCTCTTAGGAGCCTCCTGGTTTCTGGGTCTGGGGTCACCTGGCTCTGAGCCCTATCACTGACCAAATTCTTCCTATTTTAAATCTAAACAATCTTTATCATGTATGAAGAATCCCACAATTTCTACAGCTGATGCCTTTTAGCATTTTACCCAGAGGTGAGACG
>NW_008358375.1:0-834 GCF_000622305.1 Nannospalax galili | reverse complement strand
AGAACATTATACTCTAAAAATGCCCTTTGAACTCTTGTTTGCTGATCTGGGGCCTCTGTGAGGCAAGGTTTATGGGTGGTGCTGTCATTTCAGAAGGTTAGTTAAAATATCATAACAAAACCCTGAAGGAGGCTCTTCATGAAGCTGTCAGTGGGAGTTACTTCACTTCTTTGTATATTTCCCATAGTCTGGTGCACCCTAGTAGAAGTAGCAAGGCAAACAAGTAGCAAGAAACAGCTCTTCTGTTAAGTTATGCATACATTTATGGCTATCACTTCCCCATATATTAAATGGGCTACAGATAGCAACAGAGTTCAAAAAAGAATAAATAAAAATGGTTAAGAAATAGTTTTAAAAGTATTCAACATCCTTAGTAATTAGGGAAATGCAAATTAAACCTCTTTAAAATTTCACCTTACCTCAGTCAGAATGACTAAGATCTTAGAAAACAAGTGACAACAAATGCTGGGGAGAATGTGGAGAAAGGGCAACATTCGTTCACTGCTAATTGGATTACAAACAGATGCAACAACTACGGAAAGCAGAGTGAAGAATTCTCAAAAATTTAACAAGAGATCTATGATACGATCCAGCTATGCTTCATCTTAATATATACACAAAGGACTCAATATCCTCTTACAGAGATACTTGCTCAGCCATTTATTGGTGCTCTTTTCAAAATAGCTAGGAAATGGAAACAACCTATATGTCCCTAAGATGAATGATTAATGAAAATGTGGTACATATGTACAATGGTGCTCCATTAAGATGTAATGAAAAATGAAAAAAAATCCAGATAAATGCATACAACTGGAAAATACACTAAGCGAAGTA
>NW_008358374.1:0-336 GCF_000622305.1 Nannospalax galili | reverse complement strand
TCTCTATATAGGCTGACTAGATTCAGCTGATGGACAAGCAGTGGGGAATTGCTGGGGGTGCAGACAGCACAGTGGACAGTAACAGGGATGACAGAGTATACGGACTCCAGTGGCGGGGGGTTGCTATAGGAGGGTGCAACTTGGGAAGTGAGTATATAGATGAATAAGATTTCTTGGTTGTTCTGTATGATAGATAGATAGATAGATAGATGATAGATAGATAGATATAGATATAGATATATACAAAAAAACAAGTAAATAAATGACATATTTGAGGAGGAAGCATAAAAATGTACTTCATGTTAAGTAGTAGTGCTGATAAACATTACCATTGAA
>NW_008358373.1:0-242 GCF_000622305.1 Nannospalax galili | reverse complement strand
ATGCTCTCCCCTTGCTATATTCTCCCTTGCCTTCCATTCCAGGGCCCAACCCAGCTCCCCTTCTTCCCTCCTTTCTCCAACTCAAACTTCCTCTCCACACCCTGATCTTTCCTCTCCCCTCTCTGGCACTGCTCTAACTTCATCACCAGCTCTCCTTTCACTGACTCTCCTCTACTTGAAGAAATCCAAACCCTTAAATACCTCCTTGCCAAATATTCCCTAGTCTCCCCTATTCTGGCTTC
>NW_008358372.1:0-263 GCF_000622305.1 Nannospalax galili | reverse complement strand
CTTCAAGCAGGCACAGGAAGCAGAGGGTGACTGGAAATCTCACAAGGCTTATGAACTCTCTGCTGATACTGGTGGATCACACCTTTAATCCCAGTACTTGGAAGGAGGAGGCAGGCAAATCTCTGTGAGTTCGAGGTCAGCCTGATCCACAAAGTAAGTTTCATGCCAGATGGGGCTACAGAGAGACCCTATCTCTAAAAGACAAAAAGTGGGGGGGGGGGAGCACAGCGGGATTGGAGAGATGGCTCCAGCAGATTAGTGCA
>NW_008358371.1:0-618 GCF_000622305.1 Nannospalax galili | reverse complement strand
TATTTCATTAATTTCTGCTCTGATTTTTGTTATTTCTTCTCTTCTTCTGGGCTTGGGTTTCATTTGTTCTTCCCTTTCCAGTGCTGTGAGTTGCAGTGTTAGGTCATTTATTTGGGTTCTTTTTAATTTTTTAAATGTAGGCACTTAGAGCTATAAACTTCCCTCTTAGGACTGCTTTTAATGTGTCCCAGAGGTTGTGTTGTGTTGTGTTGTATTGTATTGTCCTTTTCGTTGAATTCCAGGAATTCTTTTATTTTTTTCTTAATTTCTCCTTTGACCCACTCATTGTTTAGGAGTGTGTTGTTGAATAGCCATGAGTTCGTGTAGTGACTAGAGCTTCATCCAGTGTTGATTCTGAGCCTTATTGCTTTGTGGTCCAATAGGATGCATGGAATTATTTCAATATTTTTGTATTTGTTGAGGTTTGTTTTGTGGCCCAGTATGTGGTCAATTTTTGAAAAATTCCATGAGGTGCTGATTAGAAAGTGTATTCTTTGGTGTTTGGGTGGAATATTTGAAAGACATCTGTTAGGTCCATTTGATGTATGATATTATTTAATTCACCTGTCTTTGTCTAGTTGACCTGTCTAATGGAGACAGTGGGGTATTGAAGTCCCC
>NW_008358370.1:738-2573 GCF_000622305.1 Nannospalax galili | reverse complement strand
TAGCCTCTGCTTTTATGCTAATTTATATATAGTTTTAGTCTTTCATGCATTGAATAAATGGTTACTTGGCACATATATTGTGTCTGAAACAAGCTTTATTTACTTTTTTATTTTTATTTTTAGTGCACGTGTGTGTGTGTGTGCCTGTGTGTGTGAGATGTGGTGAGGAAGGTAAACACATGCCATGATATGTCTGTAGAGGTCAGAGACACCTTGGTCAGGTCTTACCAAACCCCATCAACTAGTATTTTTTTTTATATTTTATTATTTTATGTGTTGAATGTTTTACCAGCATGTATGTAAGTGTGCCTCACATGCGTAATGCCCACAGAGACCAGAAGAAGGTGTTAGATCCCCTGGAACTGGAGTTACAGATAAGTTGTTAGCCTCCCTGTGGGTGCTGGGAATCAAACCTGGGTCCTCTGGAAGAATGCCAAGTGTTCTTAAACGCTGAGCCATCTCTCCAGCCACATCAACCAGTATTTTTAAAAATGGAATAAAAACTTGGATGTGGTGGCACATGCCTTTAATCTCAGGACTCTGGAGGCAGAAGCAAGAGGATCTCTGTGAGATTGAGGCCAGCCTGGTCTACATAGTGATTTCCAGGTCAGCTGGGGCTACAGAGACACCTCATCTGAAAAAAAAAAGGGGGGTGGGGATAAAGAACTACAATTTAGTAGACAAGAAAACCAACATAACAAAAATTACAATTAAATGCGTTTGTGTATAATGGGATTGAATGAGAACATATGTAGAGCATGTCCAGTATTATACCTGGCTGAGAATGAGGGTAAAATGATTGTCAGTATTGATAAAGCTGTTTTCCTTTGGTTGGCTCAGGGTTTTTCATCTAACATTGGGAAAAATTATAACAATCAGCCTAATTTGGCCCTCCTGTGATTTCTAGAAATTTCTCCTTTTATACTTTCTCTGCCTTTTCTTCTTCTCTCTCTCCTTTCTCTATCTCCATTCTATATCTGTCTAGTTCTGTTTCTCATAATTAAAATCTTGTCAGTAAGGATGTGGTTATTAATATGAATTTGATGACGCTTCTAGGTTTGTCTCAGAGAAGTGAAGTAAGCGATAGGCTGAGGCTCCCTCTTGTTACCAAGTATTGTCTGGAAGGGTCCCCCATTGCATTGTAAAAGCACGAAGGAAGCCATTTTTAAAGGTACTTTGATCAGGTGGCTTTATTCCCTCTGGAACTGAGCTCTCAGCTTCTTCACAAACCCCACTTCCCTCCCTACTTGTCCCTAACAGAAGCCGAGCATCCAGGACTGTAATAATTTCCTACACCCTGGAATGCTCTTTGTGACCTCGGAGTCACTAAATTTGACATCATAAAGAGAGTGTATCATCTGACCTCCACGTAACCACCATGTTGTAAAAACGCAGAGCACAGAGTGAAGGTGTGGAGTATGATTTGTCTTCCCCTAAACCTACTGGTAGAAGAAAGGCTAGTGGGTGCACGCCAGTCAGATTGGAACAACTACACTCAAGTCCACGATGGCCATGCAAGGCATGAGATCTAGAGCCACCAAAGAGGGAAGTACAGCATGAATCTGCTTTGGGTTAAGTAGGTGACATTGAGAGTCAAGTTGATGACTAAGATTTTTTTTTTGATACTGACTTAGTTTTGAGTCATATATAGACTTCTAAAGGGGTATATTTCCCCCTAGGGGAGAGAACACATAAATGCCTTACATTTTGTTGGGATTGATTATTTTTATTTATTTTCATTTTTTCATTTTTTTTATTTTTTGGTCTTTTTGAGACAGGGTCTCTCTGTAGCCCCAGCTGTCCTGGAACTCACTATGTAGACCAGGCTGGCCTGA
>NW_008358370.1:0-491 GCF_000622305.1 Nannospalax galili | reverse complement strand
CCACTTTGGGTAGTTTTAAACCTAATATTATGCATGTTCTTGATATATTTTAAGGTAGATGAGGTATTGCAAGTAATATTGAGAACTCCCATGTCAGCTTTTTTGACCAGTTCCAAAATGTTAAAATGGTAGACAGGAGCATCTGGGCATGCTCAGCCATGATAAAGAAGACAGGAGGAATGTCTCTAGTCATGCTCTATTTTCATCATAAAGTCTTATCTGAAATAAAAGGAAGGATGTTCTGAAGGAAACTGCCTCAGTGACTAACACGGTCATAATTAGTTTAAATCAAAATTAATTTAAAGTCCTTGTTGGGTGGCTTATAAAATTCATTTCTTCCCAATTACATTGACACTGGCATTCTGATTGTTGGTTTGATCAGCTGTCATTTTTGTGCGTGTATACTGGGGAATTTCAGTATTGAGGCTCTTTTTATTAAGATGTTTTTCGCAATTGCCTAAGTTCATCCTCTTGCTGTCTTCCACCGTGGG
>NW_008358369.1:0-303 GCF_000622305.1 Nannospalax galili | reverse complement strand
AAGGAAAGGACAGGGTGCCACTTAATGGGGAGACAGCTTGTCACACACATATGCAAACTGGAGTTTTGGCTATCTGGAGAATGTAAAAAAGCAAAGAATTTTATAGAGAGTGTGAAGGAAGCTGTAAAATGGAGAGGGTCAACCAAAGAGGGCTTCCAGAAGGAGTGTCTGAAAGAAATCTGGGTAAGAGAAGGAAAGAAAGAACTGGTAGGCAGGCTTCTGTAGGGAAGCTGACACTTACCTACAAAAGCTGAGGAGCCACACAGAGTGGCAGAGCAGGGCAGCCCATCATTTATAGGCATC
>NW_008358368.1:0-365 GCF_000622305.1 Nannospalax galili | reverse complement strand
CTTGCAGAGGACCTGGGTTTGGTTCTCAGCACCCACATGGCAGCTCACAATAGTCTGAAATGGCAGTTCCAGAGGGTATTGTGCCCTCTTCTGGCCTCTGTGGGCACTGCATGCAAATGAAGCACTTACATGTAGGCAAAATACACAAAATTTAATAAGGGGTTGGAGAGATGGCTCAGTGGTTAAGAGCACGGACTGCTCTTGCAGAGGACCTGGGTTCAATTCCCAGCACCCACATGGTGGCTACGAACCACCCTTAACTCCAGTTCCCAGGGGAATCCGAAGCCCTCGTCTGACCTCTGCAGCATCGCACAACACGGGGGCACTCACATACGTGCAGGCAATATACTCATACACATAAAATA
>NW_008358367.1:0-410 GCF_000622305.1 Nannospalax galili | reverse complement strand
AAGATGGAAAGCTGTTCTGAAGACTGATTTTGGGGAGATCCTCTACTTTGAATGAATGTTCAGGAAAAGGCTTAAATAGAGACTGATATCAAGGTACTCATCAATGGAGGAAATTAAAAACAGCAGAGAGCAGCAAAGGACAATCAAAGAGAGATTTTAGAGGAAAATTTGTTCATTAGCATCTTACACATGATAAAGGAAATTAAAATAATAATATTATTTTAAAAAGCCCATTTAACTCACCTTCAGGGTAGTAGTCATTTGAGAACTTTTGACAGCTGTGTGGGAGGACTCATTGTGGAAGCATGAGAAACATGGTTCAAATGGTGCCTGTGGAGGAGTTAAGAGTGAGGACAATGAAGGACTGCCCTGTTCAGGAGCAATGGCTTCCTTATTCTCTAAAATGGATG
>NW_008358366.1:0-2204 GCF_000622305.1 Nannospalax galili | reverse complement strand
ATTTAGTTTTTTTAAATTATTTATTTAATAGCCACATAATTAGAAGAAGTATTTCATTACAACAGCACTGACATGTTCAATAACAATTTCCAGAGCTAAAATGCATCTCTTTAAAAATTGGATGTAAATTTTTAGGTTTACAGTTGAATTAATACAGTTATGTAATATTGTATTCAGTATAGACCCTATAAGACATAAAATTAAATGAGGTTTTAGCCTTTAAAAAAGAACTCCATTTCATTATTAAAATACACAGTTTCATACAGAAAAATTCATTTTTAATGCACTTGACACTAAGATGTTTGCACATGCATTTCTAATCTCTATATATTTGATTTTTAAATTTTTTTTAATGACTACATATTAGAAGAAGCATTTCACTACAGCTTTAACATATTCAGTAACACACTCCAGAGCAAGAGTACATCTCTTTCACAAATGGCCGCAAATTTCTAGGGACACAGTTGAATTAATACATTTATATAATATTGAACTCAGCACAAGCCCTGCAAGACACAAAATTGAATGAGTCCTCAACCTTCAAAAACGATCTCCATTTCACTCTAGAATATATTATTCCTTGCAGAAAGACTCATTGTTTCTGCTACTCACACTGAGATGTTGGCACATGCATCTATAATCTCTATATATCTGATTATTACTAGTCATAATCGGTAGCACTTGGATCCTTGGCGCCTGTGTATATCTATAAAGTCATCGGGTAGATTTCAATGGTAATGTTTATCACCTCTACTAATCATCATGACATGACTAATTAACATGATGTAAATTTTTATGCTTCCTCCTCAAATATAACTCATTTTTTTAATTTGTTAATTTTTTTTATGTTTATATCACACAGAACATTCCAAACAATCTTATTCATCTATATACCCACTTCCCAGATGGCACCCTCCCATAGCCTCCTTCCCCCCCACTAGAGATCCAATATAGCATGAAAAGATTCCATTGCCGCTATGAGTGGTTTCTTCAAAAGAGTGATGCTGGGTACTGTGCTGTTGAGGGGAGACACAACCTTAGCTACCTCTGATTCCATGAGGTGTTCTGCTTCCTAGGACACTTCCATGAAACCTGCCTTGCTTCTGTACACCCTCCTTCAGACTCAGGGGCTGATTCAGTCTGCTTGGCTTGGTCCAGATCCAAAGGGGACTGGGGTCACACTGTCATTTCCTGCACCTGCTGTTTATGCTGGCTCCCTGAGTCTGAGGAGTCTGACAGGCTCTGGGCCAGCACAGCAGCTGCAGCTACTGGGGTTGTCTCCTCTCAGCCACACCTGTGAGAGTCTCAGGCTAGGCAAACAGTTCTAACCACAGCATGTGTACATTCCCTACAGGAGGGAACTTTAGGCAGTTTACTCTGAGGGTGTAATTGCCCAGGCCCTGGGACAAGCTTAGGCCTTTTCAGCATTGTTTTATCAGTTATGGCTTCTATGAATTGTTCCTTGGGACTGAAATTATTCTAGAAGCTTATTAGCATCATATTTAGCTTTCTGTCATTCTTTTTTTCCCTTAGGAACTCTGACTAGACACAAATTTTGCCACATTTGCCTTCGAGTGACGTAGATACAACCCTCTGTGTGCTTTGCCCTACCTTTAAAATCTAGATTGCTTTAGCATTTTACAAGCCCAATTTATTTGCCAGACCTGATTTACATGCTAGTCTAAGTCATTCAGCTCTCTCCCAGAACCTTTCCTATCTTGTAATATCATGCCCCACAATGATATTAAGCAAAAGCACTAAAGCTCCTTACTAGTCTTAAAGTCCCTAATGAACTAACAGTTTTGTGAACATAGTTTTATTGTGTTTGGTGAATTGGGCTACAGCTTCTTACATATCTAGATCCCTCAGTAATGCCTGCTAGAGACAAAACTGGTTTTGCAAATCAAGAGACCACCACTCAAATTAAAGTATGTGAGCAAGACAAACTTAACTGCAACACAAGGACATGATGTAGCTAGCAAAATCTGGAGAGCAAGCACAACAAGCAGAAAATGTGATAGCTTCTGATCCCCATTGACTGAGGTCTGACCTCACAGTCTTTCAAAGCTGAGTGGTTTTTAAAAGAATCAGTGCAGGGGCTAGAGAGATGGCTCAGCAGTTGAGAGCACTGACTGCTGTTGCAGAGGACCCAAATTCGATTCCCAGCACCCACATGGCGGCTACGAACCATCCTTAACTCCAGT
>NW_008358365.1:2046-3449 GCF_000622305.1 Nannospalax galili | reverse complement strand
CCAGGAACAAAACTGTACCCAGAGTGGTCACAGGTTCCAGCAGGAAATCAACTGTTATTGTTTTGTTATGATGTGCTTCTCGAGTTCCCTTCTCAACGTTTCAGTTCGTGTCTAATAGGTCACTGCTATTGTCAGCTGCACTCCATCTTTGAAGGAAACTTCCTTTCACAATGGATGGGACAGCACAAAGACTGAGAACCAATGATGAAGATCCTGAGATAAAGGCAATATTGCTCTGTCACACTGGCCCAATGTTAGCCATGGATGGACTTTTATATCTGACAATCTCTACCCTCAAGGATCTAAAAGCATTAAAAAAACATATAAGGGCCAGAGGAAGGGGTGAACTGCTGAGGATCAATTTTCTTGCAATCGACACACAGGACTCAAAAAGTAAACAATAAGGTCTGAAAAGTTCAAATTTCCAAGTCTCCCACAGCCACTCCACAAGGTCACAGATGCAGTAAACAATTGTGAAAAGAAGAAATTCCCCAACTAACCAAGCTGCCTGCCAGTTGTGCAGACATCTCAGATTGTTGTTTCCATGAGTCATCACTTAGGCTGGATGGGGGTTTTGGTGATGCAGCTGTCTGCGCTTGTCCATGCTCCTAGAAGTAACCCCCATAAAATCCTTGGTTCACCGAATTGAACTTTGGTAGAATTTTGTTTTTGTGTGATTAGTTTCCTATCTCCAGTGAATAGACATTTGCTCAGGTATCCCAAACAAAGTGTTAATACAACACTGCTCCTGTGGGAACTGCAACAGCTGGATGCTTGCCCCTGTTGTATCTCTTATTAGAGGTGTGAGAGTAAGTTGCTATCTATAATAGAAGTGAGGTCATATAAAACATTAATAACACTTGGTCTCCTGAAATTGGGTAGGAATAAAGAATATAATGTGGGGAAGGCTAGGAATAGAAGGCTTGATCCATGCTGAGTAAAGGCTTTCCAGTGTAAATACTCTCAGAGCATCCATACACCTCAGTAACCCCTCAGTCATCTCTGTTAGCCCTAAGCCCAGTAAATTCATTGGATCCCCAGGAAAACTTAAATGTAATTAAGCATTGTTTTGACACTTGAAAGAATAAAGAATATAATGTGGGGAAGGCTAGGAATAGAAGGCTTGATCCATGCTGAGTAAAGGCTTTCCAGTGTAAATACTCTCAGAGCATCCATACACCTCAGTAACCCCTCAGTCATCTCTGTTAGCCCTAAGCCCAGTAAATTCATTGGATCCCCAGGAAAACTTAAATGTAATTAAGCATTGTTTTGACACTTGAAACTTAGAAGGGGATAAGCCTTGCTTAGTATCCCCAGGAAGACTTATGTCTCATGGTTACTAAGAAAGAAAATGAAAAGTTAAAAGATGTTAGAATGTTATGAGAATGGAGATCTTTCATTAA
>NW_008358365.1:0-760 GCF_000622305.1 Nannospalax galili | reverse complement strand
TGAGTTTGTCTTGCTACTGTAGACTGCAGACTAGCTGATCATTTGGAATTCATCAGACCTTCAGCACAAGATTGGGACTACTGAGATATCTAGCCTTGTGGACTGAGCGACTATGGAGTCTCAGCCTCTCCAGTGTGGTGCAGCTATAGTTGGACTACTTAGACTCTATCTTCGGAGCTAAGCTGATAAATCCTTATACACATATAATCATTCTACCAGTTCTGTTTCTTTAGAGAGCCTTGACTAATACAGATTGTGGTACCAGGAGTGGTTCTAGAGAAAGAGAATTGAAAGGATGAATTTCTTTAATGGGTTGTTGGTATCTGGAGCAGGCTCTCCAACTCAGTGTCTTCAGGTAGCATGGAGAGCACTGAAAACCCACGGCATAAACTATTTGAAACATTTATGGCGATAAATGCATTGAGTCTTTTAACTCACCTCTTGTGAAGAGCAAGGAATTTAGTGACTCTGTACATAAAATATTTGACACTTTGTGGAAAAATAAGAAAAATAGTGATGCTGGCTGGTTACTTCTAGCATCTCTGGATAAAGTGGATGAAGATAAACAATGAGCTTAATGATAAAATTGACAAGCTCTAGATTCGAATCAACAGTTTAAAAGTTTCCAAGTGTGCTCTGGAAGAGGATCTTCTCTCCAGCAGCAAGAGAGCTAAAGATGCAGAAAATCAAGCTGGAGCCGTTATTATATGTTTGGCTGACCTACAAGACAAATTTAATTCCCAGCCTTGAAGAGTGTCAG
>NW_008358364.1:0-644 GCF_000622305.1 Nannospalax galili | reverse complement strand
TTCTTCATAACCCCAGCCTTGCCCACTTCTCCTGCATCTTCCACTTTGCTTTCCCAATTTCCCTGGGTTTCTCAAAAAATGACCCACTTGTCCCCAAGCTGCAGGCTATTTTACACCTTTGGGCTTCGGTTTTCCCGCCTCCTGTGCGGAAAACAGCTTTGCTTCTACTCTGGCCCCTCGTCTAACTCCTATTCAACTTCCGCGTCTCGATAACTTTGTTCGCCCCACTCAAGCTGTCATCGCAAGCCGTCCCTACCACTGCGGTCAGGAGGTTACTCCCACTTTTCTCCGGCTAGTGAATGCTTGTAAAACCGAATGGCGTGAGGGTGTGAAGCCCGTAATATTCCGGCCATCCTCGGGGCTGCACTGCAGCTCGGCAGACCAGAAAGGAAACCGATGGTTCTTAAGACTCAGGCTCCTTCCCTGGGGCCCAGTAAACCCTCTACAGCCACCGCCACCATCCCCGCATCCCGATCCCCTCCACAAGCTCCGCCTAGCGCCCGAGCCTGCTCACCCACGTACAGCACACGCTTGGTGGTAGCCATCTTGCTCCCGAGAGCTTCCGCTGGCTGCCCCGCCCCCTGACCGCTGCTTGGTCTCGCTGCCCCGCCCCCTCGCCGCCCCTCCCCCTCGCTGCCGCCCCG
>NW_008358363.1:0-268 GCF_000622305.1 Nannospalax galili | reverse complement strand
ATAAGACAATGTTGCTGAGCACAGAGCATATTTTGGACAAAGGACTCAGAGAAATGGAGCTGGAACTGACCTGGAAACCTCCTCCATGAAGGTTAGCTCTCATATCTCTAGAGGATACTATGCAAACAGCTAAGGAAGAAAATCAATCAATGGTCCAACCCCAGCTTTAAAGCCTAATAACTACAAAAATGACAAGCACAATAGACTATGTGACTATGTGGTACTTTTATCTTGGGGGTCACCAACAGGTATCTAATTGAACTTAAAG
>NW_008358362.1:0-587 GCF_000622305.1 Nannospalax galili | reverse complement strand
CTTCTTGGGGCATTGCAGGCACATGGTTCACTTGTATACATGCCGGCAAAATACTCAAACAAAATAAAATTAAATCAAAAGAATTTTTTTAATTAAAAAAATTAAAAGCTTTCCTTCTGGTGCTGGGGATCAATCCAGGGCCTTGCACACGGCAGGCAAGCACTCTACCTGAGCTATACACCACTCCCTCAATTTTTTTTTTTTCGTCTTTCTGAGATAGGGTCTCCCTGTGGCCCCAGCTGGCCTTGAACTCACAGAGATCCACCTGCCTCTGCCTTCCCAGTGCTGGATTTAAAGGGGTACACCACCATGCCCAGGCTCCTTTTCAAAAACAGGATTTTCCCCTCATAAATATAAAAGTCAAAATAAACAAGACTTAAAATAAAATGTGCTGGAGAGATGGCTCAGCAGCTGGAAGCACTGACTGCTCTTGCAGAGGACCGGGATTTGATTCCCAGCACCCACATGGTGGCTACAGACCATCCTTAACTCCAGTTCCAGGGGGATCCAAAGTCCTCTTCTGACCTCCGTGGCACTGCACAACACAGGTACACCCACATACATGCAGGCAATACACTCATACACAT
>NW_008358361.1:0-710 GCF_000622305.1 Nannospalax galili | reverse complement strand
TTGGGGTCTGCTGTTAATTTTCCCAATTCTATGCTGGGTTACTGTCTGGGAATCTTTTGGGCCACTCAAAAGAAGGTATCCCCTGTCTGGCATTGTTTGTTGTTATGTAGCCTTTAGATATGCATATGGACTCTTAAGAAATTATATTGAGCCCTTTAATCTTTGGTTATACTTTCCTTTTGGATGTTTAAGGCCATACAGTTGGCCCTGATAAACCAATTTATTTTTACTCTTAAAGTCGTTTGAGGACCTGTTCCTCAGGGGTCACATGAGCTTGGGAGGAACCCTGGCTCCTTTCTTTTACCAGTTCCATCTATGTGTGAAGATAAGTCAAAGGTCCTGCTCGACCATTGTTGGCTTCTCTTGGAAGCATGGAGGAAATGATTCCTTCGTATTCGCCCTCCTCTTTATAGACTGGACACTGGTTCAAGTCCATCTGGTGGGGTGTCCTTGGCTTCCTTGATCAAAAGGTCAGATGACCCACCACATTAGAGGACATTTTGCAAGATGCTCATAGTCCCTGGGAACTAATCGACCCAGGAGGGCAAGGAGCAAAAAGTGTCCTTTGAGTCCCTCTGACCCAATTAGTATAGGCCTCATAGTATGGCTGTTAAACATCCAAGAAGATTAGTTCTACCATTCTGGTAGAACTAATTACCATGTGCCATATAGATAAAGCTTGGGCAAAGACCAAATGCTCTCAGATAAAC
>NW_008358360.1:3375-5493 GCF_000622305.1 Nannospalax galili | reverse complement strand
ACAAAGGTGCATCTTGCGTGTCAAAACAGGAGTGTGAAAGATGTGTCTTAGGTTTTCATCCAGATGTCACAAATTCTTTTGAAATACAGGTCCATCTTGAGTGTCGAAACAGGAGTGTGAAAGATGTGTCTTAGACCTAAGGTTGCATGGTGATTCCAGGAATGCATTTAGCAGCATTACCATCTAGTGGCTTAGGAGTCTCAATCAGAATTAATAACTGAATAACATTAACAATTGAAACAACAGCATATGTAGGAAGAGTTCCAGATTTAAATCCCTGATGGTAGCCAGAAATAGCAGAATAGTTAACTCTAATCTATGAACCACTGATGGACATGGGTTCTCCTGGGCTCACCCTAGCCTGGGGAGCTTCTGCTCCCTCACAAGGACCACCTTCATTCAAATGCCACTGAGCTTGCAGCTCGGGCTGTCCTTGGGCAGCCCCCATGAGTAGCATCCTTCTGCAGCTGCCCATGAGGGTGATGGCCCATAAGCTCTGTGCAGTGGAAGAACTGACCAGGTTGGCCTGCAAAACTGTGCAGCTACCACAGTGGATTGGCAGGGGGGCTGTAGAGAGACCTGCTAGTCTGGTGTAAGCAAGAGCACACCACTGGGTGGATGCAGGAGAGTCCACCTGCCACCAAGGATAAGCCCATTCTGATTCCTGTAGAACTCGAGGGACCATAGAAGGAAGTGCAGGGCTCCCAGTAACGGTGCATGGTCCTTGTGGTGGTACCTACCTGCTGGGACCAGTGCTGAACCAGGGTTCTAGTCTCGAAGGCTCACGCCTGTGCAGAAGCTCGTGTGTTAGGAGAGCTGGGTGCTCCTGCCACTGTGAGATTCTAAGTTGGTCAGACTGAAAACTGGGTTCATTGATTTCCCTGACAATTCAAAAGGAGTAACAAATACTGCAAGTGAATGTAGTGGTAAAACTAAGTGCAAGGGATTGCTTTATAATGTTTAATAATTTATTATTATCCATTGCATGTTTGGGCATGATGGACATATATATAGATGCCTATGTTCATGTATGCAGTCCAGAGGCCAAGTGTGGAGTCCACGTCTTCTTCAACCTCTACATAGGATCAGGGATCAGATTTAGGTCAGGGATTGAAGGAGCTCAGAATTTTACCATCTGACAGGGAGACATCAACGTTTCCCACCATTTCCAAGGAACCTCACACATTGCCCCTTTGCTGAAAGGGACCTCAGACTTTCCCTCTGTGTCAAGTGCGGCCTCAGACCTATACCCTCTAAACCCCTGGCATACAACCTCCACACAAGGGGTGCTCAGATACTTCCCTAATGTGAAGGACCTCTCACACATTACCCCTATCCCCAAAAGCACATTAAAACTCCCACATGTGACCAGATGGTGAGAGTCAGCTGCTTCCTTATTCTTAAATGAGAGTTATGATTTTCTCCTGGTTTTAAGAGTAAGGTATGAGGCCCCTCAGGGAGGAATAAGAAGTTGTGAAATGTCATTTTCTACAAGTAAAATCTCCGAATT
Organism: Nannospalax galili; assembly: GCF_000622305.1. Taxonomy (NCBI): domain Eukaryota; kingdom Metazoa; phylum Chordata; class Mammalia; order Rodentia; family Spalacidae; genus Nannospalax; species Nannospalax galili. The sequence goes on along the minus strand of NW_008358360.1, from coordinate 3,983 downwards.
CCTGTGTCAGAAGGGAAGTTCTCAGGCTCCTCTTACTCTGCCAGCCCACATGGGAATTTTCCCTTCTCTAATTAAGTGCACTTCAGACTTCATCCTTGCCCAAGGGGACCTCAGACATTCCCCTTCTGCTTATTGTGGCCTGGATGTTGTCTCATCTACTCAAGAGACTTGTGACCTTCCCCACAGCCAAGGTCGACTTGAGACCTTCCCCTTGTACCTAATGATGATTCAAACATATTCTAGTTAAAAGGGCCTTGATCTTTCCCTTCTCACCAAGGAAACTACAGATCTGCACACTCTGATCAGAGGTACTCCATAATTTCCCCTTCTAACCTATGGGGTCTTAAATATGCCCACTCTGACCAAAGAGGTCTCAGATCTAACTTGGTCAACCTACTATGTGCATCTTCCCTTCTGACAAAGAGGGCACATAGCATGCACATTCTGACCACTGTGGGGCCATACACTGTGGGTGTTTCTTTTCAGTACACCTCAGGCTTTACTCCTATGAAGAAACGAGCCTCATACCAACTCCTATTGCCCAACAGGACCCAAAACATGGTCCCTCTAACTTAGGGCATCACAAGTTTTCCCTCACCAAGTATCAT
>NW_008358360.1:2398-3165 GCF_000622305.1 Nannospalax galili | reverse complement strand
TAGACAGATAGGTAATAGATAGATAGATAATAGATAGATGATAGATAGATAGATGATAGATAGATGATAAATAGGTAGGTAGATAATAGATAGATGATAAATAGGTTAGATAGATTGATAAACAGATACATGATGGACAGATGATAGATAAATTAGATTGATAGTAGATAGATAGGTGATGGATGGATGATTGAAGATACAAAGATAGATACATAGATAGAAGATAGATGCTAGATACATGACACTTCTGTATTTGATAGATGATAGATGACAGATAGATGATAGATAGATAGATTGATTGATAGATAGATGATAGATAGATTGATTGATAGATGATAGATAGATAGGTAGATAGATAGATGATAGATAGATAGATAGAGATAGATGGATGATTGATAGATAAAATCTGTGAATGTGTATATTCATTAAATGATGAACTTTGTTTTGTTTTTTTCTACTTTATGTTCACTAGTGTATTGACTGCATGTACGTAAGTGTATCCATGCCATGCAGTCATAGAGGTCAGAAGACGGTGTCAGATCCCCAATAACTGGAGTTACAGTTTTTGGCCACCACGAGGGTGCTGGGAATTGAACCTATGACCATCTCCAAGAAAAATCTATGTACTTAACTGTTGATCCAACTCTCCTATTTCAACCCCATCATCGACTTTGGAAACTTGCATAATATTTCATTATAACTATAGGTGTACATTTACTTAGTAAATAAATGTCCCTTAAATATGAAATATTTATTAGTAAAGTGAA
>NW_008358360.1:0-417 GCF_000622305.1 Nannospalax galili | reverse complement strand
GCAAAACTATAGAAAATAAAAAGATGAATGATTTCCTGGAGTTGGGGCAGTGGAAGAGGTAGAGATGAACATCAGAATAAAGAGGGAGGGGGCTGGAGAGATGGCTCAGCGGTTAAGAACACTGGCTGTTCTTGCAAAAGACCCAGGTTCGAATCCCAGCACCCACATGGCAGCAAACAACTGTATGTAACTCCAGTTTCAGGGGATCTGACAGCCTCTTCTGTCCTCCATGGGCACTGCATGACCCAGGTGCACATACCTTCATACAGGCAATATACGCATACACATAAAAATAATAAATAAAATGATTTTTTAAATTATTTATTTAATAACTACATACTTAGAAGAATCAATTCATTACATCACCATTGACATATTCATTAACAATTTTCTGAGCTAGGATGCATCTCTTACAAA
>NW_008358359.1:0-695 GCF_000622305.1 Nannospalax galili | reverse complement strand
ATAATTGAATAATTCTCAATATAGTGTACTAGAAAATGTTAGAAAGTGGATAAATAATAAAGGTAAGCAAAGTGAAAAAATGTGTGAATAAAGGAATGCATATCCATTATGATCTCTAAATGGAGAACAGTCGAAGAAAGAGAATGTATTCACAGTATATTCAGTGACTTTGTTATGAATAATATGCCCTGTCATAAAATAGAAGCAAATCATATTAATTGAACAAAAATTGTGCTATGTTCTTCCCAATTAGATGGTCCCGATAAGATGGGAAGGTTTTGGGAAGTGGTATGTGTATGGAGTGGGAAGTTAGTAAAAGTTCATCCCCAGTGATAACCAATGTGTTGAATGAATTGGTCCAGTGAGAGGGATCTTTTTATTTTTCTTTTGGTGAGCAAAGCGTTTATTTCATTTTAAAAATTTGTTTTTATTAAATTTTGTTGTATTTCATATAGAATATCTCAAACAATCTGAATCATCTTTATAACCCCATCCCTACCAGCATCCTCCCATAGCGCCCCCACTGGAACCCATATACTCTGTCCTGAGTGTTAAGGCCCACTGTGTCAAGTTAGTGTCTCCAGACATTGCCCAGTGCAGGTCTACCCAGTTGCAGTCTATTCAGATCCCTCTCAGACACTGACCTTTTTTCAAATGTGTGCTCTTTGAAAAAATTTTCACTCATTCTTGGAAGC
>NW_008358358.1:0-3864 GCF_000622305.1 Nannospalax galili | reverse complement strand
TTTAAACATGTGGGCTCATGAGTACTCATGGCGCCTAGTCTTTTTCAATGTGAAGATTTGTTAAAGGTTGTCCAGAGACTAGAAAATATTTTACTGGCCCTGGGCACAAACTGAGCACCCAGAGAGGGGGTATGGCCACTTTGCATAATAAAAGATGTGCCCCAGGTAGGGGAAGCTGAAAAGGCTAGGGAGGTCCTCGCAGATCCAGTTGCAGAGTTTGAGAGAAAAAAAGCAGGACACTTTAACTTGTGTAAGGTTCAAGGACTCAGAGGAAAAGACAGGTAATAGTAAAAAAAGAAGATGACCTAAAAATAAAAGTAGCTAAAGCTGCCCCTCAGATTCAACTATTGATACAAAAGGGAGAAAAGCTAACAGTGCTGTACCTAGGAAATACTCCATGCTGGAACTGTTAAAACTAGAAAAACTTACAAGCAAACAATCAGAGATCCCCTAGCCATATGACTTGTGAGAGTATGGGACATAGGATCAAATAACATCAGTCTAAGACCTTCAGAAGCTTCACAGCTGAGTTATATAACCACCCATCCATCCTTGCGATACAGGGTGTTCAACCTACGCCAGTGCATGGGGGATCAGTCCTTAATGGAGTGGCTGGTTGAAGGCATTAAAGATACATGGTCATCACCAGAGGAGACTAACATGATTGGCAGGGGCCAGAGGACTATAAAGGAGGGGTGGGCAGTACTGAGAGAATTAGGTATGAGAAAAGCAATATATGATGTCCAGTTCACTGGGAAAGATAAGAATGTGTTCACCAGAGGTAGAAAGGAAAGCTTAATTTAATTGGGACCTTGAGAATGGTATGGAGCTCTAATGGGTTTGCTAACCCCTTTAATACGACAGGATCTTTATAAAGGAAGAGAGGCTTTATCAGCTCTAAATGACTCTGACCAATGTGTGTAATGTGTCTGTAGAATAACAGAGCACCCTACAAAAGATATAAAAAAGACCAGACAGAAGAAATGGTCCTTTTGGGTTATTTGAAGACAAATGTGGCAAGACTTATGTCGAGCCCAAATTCCCAGAGAAAAAATTGATAGAAATCCAAATTCGATACTAAGGAGTTTCTGGAAGGCTTTAAAACCAGAAGAGCAGTTTACCAAAGGCAATCAAAGTATAAAAACTGTCCTAGGGGTGGTTAAGAATCCCCAAAGATTAAATAAATTGTATTTCCTGGTAAAGGCTGTACAAGGGGTGGAGGCAGTTTTCCCCATCAAGGCCTCCTCCAGCAGCTAGGTGTGGTCAATGGAGAAATGACAGATATGGCTACAGTCAGGAGGCAGACCCAGGGCCTGCTCAACTCAGGGAACCAACAGGTGCAGCGGGACAGGAGAAGGCCCCTGCCTCCTTAGCCCAGTGCAGGGTCAGGCAACTGGAGCCAACACCTGTAAGTGTATCAAGAATAAAGAATACAAAGAGACTCCATGTAAAATCCCCCAAGTGCAAATGACTTCAAAGGGATAATTAAAGATGGTAAAGAGCTAACCAAATTAATGCCTCATATTCATGCTATGGTACCTAACAAGGATCTATGGAGAAAACAGTTAATATGAATGGATAAAACCTTTCTATGCTGTGTTAGACCTTGTCTATGATTAATTTAATATGTGATGTTAATGTTCCTTCAAGTGTTTTAAAGATATAAAACACATTTAAAAGATACCTGAAGAAGGGCTGGAGGGATGGCTCAGCAGTTAAGAACATTGACTGTTCTTGCAGAAGACCTGGGTTCAAATCCCAGCATCCACATGACAGCTAACAACTTCCCATAACTCCAGTTCCAGGGGATCTGACAGCCTCTTCTGTCCTCCGTGGGCATTTCACAACATGGGTGCACTCACCTACATGCAGGCAATACATTCATACACATAAAATAAAAATAATAAATAAAATATTAAAAAAAAAGATACCTGAAGAAGCAAAGGCCAACTATAGCTGTAAGATTCTTGGGAGTTTTATGGTTGGGTAAGATGAAGACAGAGACTCCCAAAACTGTACAACTGTTAAGAAAAACTACAGTACCAGGGGTGGGTTGCTGCCTATGAGCTGCTGGTCAGAGAGGGATACTAGAGTTCCTCAAACTAACCCAGGCTATTGCCACTAATGTCAGCTGTACACTAGAAAGGTCAGTAAGGCCATGTTGCTGAAGACACTGCATGATGTGAGTGTGGGAGAAGAAGAGATGAAGTTGAGACTAAGCCCAAAACTCCATGTTACTGGTCTATGGCTTTCATGCTGCCAGAAGGCGCTATACAGATGGCTGGGGAAGAAGGGATCCTTTATGATTCTACTCAACAATGGACCCCACGTGCTGCACACTATGGACATTCCAAGCAATGCCTGCTAGTGCAATAATGGCTCAACTAACATACTTACAACTGAAAAATTTCTAAGTGGATAAGGCCTGCTCCTAGGGGTGGAACACACATCTAGTACACAACCCCTTGTGTAAGGGAAGGCTATAGGCCCCAGCAGGGGAACCATTGCAAGTATATTATTTAATGAACGTGGTACACCTGCTGGTATATCTTCTGGGCATTTATATTTCCATTCATGTTTTAGGATGCCCCATTTACATGTGGTGGTGGTCTTCTGCCAGGCTGTCAGACAGTGCCTGATTATCACACAGGAAAACCTGGCAGTTCCTATGCCAGAGGCCATGTTTTTGGTAGGGCATCTGTGGCGGCCACTTCAAAAGGTCAGTCAGGAAGAGAGTAAGAGACATCCTGCTGGGAAAAGGAGTCTCTGCATATGAATGCCGAGCCCCTTGGGCTATCCGGACATGGAGAGACTTCGACTTAACACAGCAGGGGTCCCCAACAACAACTGTTAAGAAAATTTACAGTACCAAGGGTGGGTTGCCCCCCCAGAGCTGTTGGTCAGAGAGAGATTCTAGAGGTCTTCAAATTCACCAAGGTATTACCATTAATGTCAGATGTACACTAGAAAGGTTAGTAAGGCCATGCTGCTAAAGACACTACATGATTTGAGTGTGGGAGAAGAAGAAGAGATGGAGCTGAGACTAAGCCAAAAAACTCCATGCCACTGGATGGATGACGTTCATATTGCCAAAAGGCGCTATGCAGATGGTTGGGAATGAAAGATCTCCTATGATTCTACTCAAAAATGGGCCCTACATGCTGCACACTATGGACATGCCACACAATGCCTGCAAGTGCAATAATGGCTCAACCAACTTACGTACAACTGACAAATTTCTAATTGGATAAGGTCAGCTCCTAGGGGGGGAACACACATCTGGTGCTGTAGACCAGGCCAACGCCTTGTGTTGAGAAAGGCTATAGACCCTAATGGGGAAGCCATCACAAGTATACTTTTTAATGAATATAGTACACCTACTGGGATATTGTCTAGACATTTGTATTTGCATTCATGTTTGTTTAAATATGTCTACTTCCTTCCATTTGTCTTTATAGTAGAAGAAACACCACTGAGATAGATCAATGGCCATGGCTTAAAGAGGAAAAATGGGGAGGCCCAAGAAGTCACTGTCTCACCATGATACAAGAGAGATCGCCCTACATCTGTCACCCCCTCCAAGGCTCAGGGACCTTAGCGGAAGATTGGTAAAAAGATTGTAAAAGCAGAGGAAAGGGGTGCGCTGTGTCCTGAAGAGCCTGTTTCCTCCGAGAGGCAAGGCCTGCTGAGGAGAATTGACTATGAAGAGCTAGCCATGGGAGGAGAGGCTTTCTGTTCCATCTTGAACAGGAGGCACAACTGAGTATGTGAAAATGATTGGCCTGACATTTACCTACCTGGGGCGAGACTATGGGCCCACGAGGCATGGGCGAAAGCTAGTTGTGACTATGGGTGGGCCGTGTG
>NW_008358357.1:0-239 GCF_000622305.1 Nannospalax galili | reverse complement strand
CATCTTTATGGCAGACAGGGCAGGTGACACGAATATGTGCACATCAGAGGGAGCAGGTGAGACGAACATGTGCATGTCAGAGATGGCAGGTGACACGAATCTATGCTTGTCAGAGGAGACAGGTGAAAAGACCATCTCTATGGAGAGAGAGCAGGTGACAAGGATGTGTGCACGTTAAAGAGGGCAGATGAAACGTCCATGTGCACGATTAAGAGGGCAGGTAACACGACCATGTGCAC
>NW_008358356.1:0-219 GCF_000622305.1 Nannospalax galili | reverse complement strand
CTCCCCTCTCCCATTCCTTTCAGCTCTCTCTCTCCCTCTCTCTCCCCTTTCACCTTCACTACTCTCTGCCAGTTCTCTTTTCACCTCCTTTCCAATCAAATTCGGTCACTCCCAGACCTCACTCATGGCCACTGGACAGCACTGATTTCTGCGACCATTGAACAGCCAGGCACAGTTACTGTGTCTGTCCACGCCCACCTGGGAGCCAGACCTGCCTCC
>NW_008358355.1:0-202 GCF_000622305.1 Nannospalax galili | reverse complement strand
AAAGTGTTACTTTTAAATCTGGCCGTGAGCCACCATGAATTACCAGGTGCTCGGCAGGGGCTTGTTAATTTAAATTTAATTTAAATTCTCACTTAACTGGTTTCAGCTGTGGTTTGAATGCCTGGGGCAGGGTAAGAGAGCTGACTAGAGGAATCTGCCTTAGAAGCTGACTTTAAGGAACTTTGGGGATTTTCCTAGCAGT
>NW_008358353.1:0-245 GCF_000622305.1 Nannospalax galili | reverse complement strand
TTACATTTACTGTAAGAGTTAGGGTTAGTTTAGAGTCAGTGTTGGGTTTAGCTGTAGGTCTAGGCATAAGTTTATGGTTATAATTAACATCAAGTTTAGGGGTAGGTTTAGGGTAAGGATTGGTCTAGGTCTACTGTTAGTGTTAGCCTTAGGTTAAGAGGTTGGTCTAGGTTAATGTTTTGTCTGAGTTACAGCAAGGTTCAATATTAGGGTTAGAGCCAGTGTTATGTTTAAATTTAGTGTTA
>NW_008358352.1:0-461 GCF_000622305.1 Nannospalax galili | reverse complement strand
TTACTCAAGGTATACTTACTTTTAAATATTGATTTATGGAATGATTGACAATTTTATGATTTTTATAATTTCATACTTGAATTTATTATAGGCAGCAATCCACTTTAATATTCTAACTGTATTTTATTTTTAATTTTTAAGTATATTTTATTTATTTTTTTTATGTGTATGAGTGTATTGCCTGCATGTATGGGACGGCACCTGTGTCATGCAATGCTACTGATGTCAGAAGAGGGCTTTTGATTACCCTGGAACTGGAGTTAAGGATGGTTAATAGCCGCAATGTGGTTGCTGGGAATCAGACCCAGGTCCTCTGCAAGCACATTCAGTGCTGTTAACCACTGTGCCATCTCTCCAGGCCCTATTTTTAAACTTTTAAATTTAAAAAAATCTGTCACCTGTTTCCAAACTTCCTGTTTGCTGTGTCATTTTCCTTGGTGTGTCATTTTCTACTTCTGGTT
>NW_008358351.1:0-360 GCF_000622305.1 Nannospalax galili | reverse complement strand
TTTTTCCTTTTAACAGCCAATCAGGCAAAATAGGTGTCCACCTTTTCTCAAGGGTCCACAATTCCTGGTGGCTTATCCTTCGAATACCTTCACAGAGTCACGTCTCTGAGTGTTTTAGTGAAAACACAAAGAAAACTCAAGTTCTTACAGGAGTCAAACCACACAGATTTTGCTGATGTTCTTTGCCTGACAGGAATCCCATAAGCACCTCCCTCTGTTTTGTGTAACTTTGCCCAGCTCTGACCTGGAGATAAGCCCAGTGCCTACAATCATATATGACAGAGATTGAGAAAATAATACCATGCCAGGGTTTCAAATGTGTTGTTAACACCAGTGATATTATCATTATCCTGGGAGGAA
>NW_008358350.1:2968-3583 GCF_000622305.1 Nannospalax galili | reverse complement strand
TTGTGATGGCACACGGGAGCAAAATAATGGCACATGGGACTGTAGTGCTGATATATTGGAGCATTGTGATATCACGTTGGATTATTTTGATTCATATTGTAGCACTGTGATGCCACATTAGGGGATTCTGAGGGGACATTGAGCACCATGTTTGCATATTGAGCACTGTGACGAAACAATGGATGTATGAAATAACACATTGGTGCATTCTGATGGCACAATGAGCATTATGATTGCACATTGGAAGATTGTGAAGTCATATTGTAACATTGTAATGGCACATTGGAGCAATATAGCGGCTCATGTAGCCATAGTGTTGGAACATTGATCATTGTGGTGTCATTTTGGAAAATTATGATGCGACATTGGAGCATTGTGATGTGACACTGGAGCATAGTAATGACACATCTGAGCATTGTGCTTACACATTGGAGCTTTATGATATGACATTGGCGTCTTCTGAGGGGACATTAAACGCCGTGTTTGCATATTGAGCATGATGACAACACAATGAATCATTGTAATGTTACAATGGTGCATTGTGATGGCAAAATGAGATTTGTGATAGCACAATGGAACATTTAGAAGTCATAGTGTAACATTGTGATTGCAAAC
>NW_008358350.1:0-1920 GCF_000622305.1 Nannospalax galili | reverse complement strand
ACACATTGTGGCATTGTGATGTCATATTGGGTAATTGTTTGGGGACATTGAGCACCGTGTTTGTATATTGAGCTTAGTAAAGACAAAATGGATCATTGTAATGAGAAAATGGTGCATTTTGATGGCACAATGGCACATTTTGAAGTCATATTGTAGCATGGTGATGACATATTTGAGCAATATATTAGCACTTGGGGCTTAGTGTTGGCTCATTTGAGCATTGTGATCTCACATTGACGCATTTTGATGACACATTGGAGACACTCACATTGGGGGATTGTGAGGGGACATTGAGCACCGTGTTTGCATACTGAGCATGGTGACGACACAATGGATCATTGTAACGACACAATGGCGATTGTGATGGCAGAGAGAGCATTGTGAGGGCAAAGTGTAATATTGGGAATTCATATTGTAACATTGTGATGGCACTCTGGAGCAATATAATTGCACATGGGGCCTTAATGTTGGCACATTGGAGCATTGTGATGTCACATTGGAGCTTTGTGATGACACATTAGAGCACTGTGACATCACATTGGTGGATTGTGAGGGGATATTACACACCGTGTTTCCTTATTAAGGTCATGACACAAAGGATCATTGTAATGACAGAATGGTGCATTGTGATGGCACAATGAGCATGGTGATGGCACAATGGAATAATTTGAAGTCATATTGTAACTTTGTGGTCCCACATTTGAACAGTATAATGGAACATGGGCCTAAAGTGTTGCACATTGAAGCATTGTGATGTCACAAAGGATCAGTGTGATATTACAATGGAATACTGTGAAGTCATATTTTAAAATTGTGAGGACACCATAAAGCATTGTGATGGCATGGGAAGCAAAAGAATTGGAACACTAAAGCATTGTGATGTCACATTGAAAGACTGTGACGTCACACTGGAGAATTGTGATGTCACAGTGGAACATTGTGATGGCACATTGGAGCATTGTGAGGTCATATTGGAGCATTTTGATGTCACACTGGATAATTGTGATGTCACAATGCAACACAGTCATGGCACATTAGAGCAATATAATGGCACATGGGGTGATAGGGTTGGCACATTTAAGCATTGTGGTGTCATATTCAAGGGTTGTTACATCACAATGGAATATTGTGAAATCATATTGTAACATTGTGAAGGCACACTGGAGCCTTCTGATGTCGAATTGGAGCATTCAGAATTCACAATGGAATGTTGTGAAGTCATATTGTAGCATTGTGATGGGATATTGAAGCAATATAATGGCAAATGTGGCGATAGTGTTGGCACATTGGAGCATTGTGATGTCACATTGGAACATTGCGTAGCCAAATTGTAACATTGTCATGATATATTGTAGCACGCTAATATCACACATGGCATTAGTGTTGAGACTTTGGAGCATTTTAATGGCACATTGGAGCATTGTGATTTCACAGTGGAGCATTGTGATGACAACCTGGAGCATTGTGATGACACAATCGAACATTGTGAAATCATAATGGAACATTGGGGAGCATTGTGATGACACAATCCAACATTGTGAAATCATAATTGTAACATTGTGATGGCACAGTGGATTATTGTGATGTCAAAATATAACATTGTGAAGTCATATTGTAACAATGTTATGCCAAACTGGGGCAATATAATGACACGTGGCTCGACAGTGTTGGCATATTGGAGCATTGTGATGTCACATTCGAGCATTGCAATGTCACAAGGGAATATTCAGAAGTCATATTGTAACATTGTTGGCATATTGGAGCAATAACTAGCACATCGACCCATGGTGTTGGCAGAATAAAGCATTGTGATATCACATTCGAGCACTGTAATTGCATATTGGTACATTTTGTAGTCATACTGTAACGTGGTGATGGCACCATGGAGCATTGTAATGTAACAATGAATCATTGTGAAGT
>NW_008358349.1:0-467 GCF_000622305.1 Nannospalax galili | reverse complement strand
TAAGCACTCTGGGGCCTCTTGTTCTCTGCACGTTGGACAATTGTGGGTTTCTGTGTTCATCATCATCTGCTGTACGTGGAAACATCTCTGGTGAGATTTGTTAGATGCATTCACCCTATGTGTCGAGGTTGCATTGAAGATGTATCAGTTAGGTTTAAGCATCTCACGGACATTTATTCTCTACATTTGGCCAGTTCTGGAACTCTGTAAGAGTTACCATTTGTTGAAAAAAGAAACTTTTTGATGAAGGGTGAAAGGTACACTTTTCTGTGAATAAAAGGATTCATGTTTAGAATAAAGAAAGAAGTTACATTGTTCTAGGAATGTAGCAAAAGTAGGTTTTTCTCTAGGATCTGTGACCACTCCAGCCAGGTGTATTTTGTTATGCTTACAATACCAAATAGGAGTTCCCTCCAACTGAGCAGGACTTAGACAGTTATTGATTACCTCCAAGATAAAAGTTTCAC
>NW_008358348.1:0-2845 GCF_000622305.1 Nannospalax galili | reverse complement strand
GAACTCTGACGTGCAGATGGTCGTGTCAGCAGACCCCTCTGACGTGCACATTGTCGTGTCACCTGCCCTCTCTGCTATAAAGATGGTGATTTCACCTGACCCCTCTGACGGGCAGAAGGTCAAGTCACATGAAACTCTGACGTGCACATGGTCATGTCACCTGCCCCCTCTGACGTGTAGATGGTCGTGACTCCTGTCCCCATCATCTGCAGTCTCTGAGGTGCACATCTCGTTTCACCTGCCCCCTCTGAAGTGCACATGGTCATGTCCCCTGGCCACTCTGACGTGCAGGTTTTCATGTCAACTGCCACCTCTGACGTGCAGATGGTCGTGTCACCTGCCCCCTCTGACGTGCAGATGGTCGTGTCACTTCCCCCTCTGACGTGTGCATTGTCATGTCACCTGCCCACTCTGAAGTGCACATTGTCATGTCACCTGCCCCCTCTGACGTGCACATGTTTGTGTCACGTGCCTCCACTGACATGCAGATTGTCGTGTCATTTGACACCTCTGATGTGCTGATGGTCATGTCACCTGCCCTCTCTGATGTGCACATGGTCATTTCACCTGCCCTCTCAGACGTGCACATGGTCATGTCACCTGATCTCCTTGACGTGCACATAGGCGTGTCACCTGCCATCTTTGACGTGTACATGGTCGTGTCACCTGCCCTCTCTGCCATAAAGATGGTCATGTCACCTGAACCCACTGACTGGCATATTGTAGTGTCACCTGACCCTCTGACGTGCAGACAGTTATGTCACCTGCACCTTCTCACGTGCACATGGTCGTGTCACCTGCCCCCTCTGACGTGCCCATGGTCGTGTCACCTGTCCCATCAGATGTGCACATGGTCGTGTCACCTACACTCTCTGATGTGCACATGGTCGTTTCACCTGCCTTTCTAACGTGAACATGGTCGTGTCACCTGCCCCCTCTAATGTTCAGATGGTCGTGACACCTGCCCAGTCTCATGTGCAGATGGTCGTGTCACGTGCCCCTCTGACGTGCTGATGGTCGTGTCACCTGCGCACTCTGACGTGTAGATGGTCGTGTGTCCTGGCCCCTCTGACGTCCAGATGGTCGTGTCACCTCCCCCCTCTGACGTGCACATGATCGTGTCACCTCCCCACTCTGACGTGCTCATTGTCGAGTCACCGGACCCCTCTGTCGTGCACATGGAGTTGTGACCTGCCCCCTCTTACGTGCACATAGTCATGTCACATGAACCCTGACGTGCACATGTTTGTTTCACCTGCCCCGTCTGACGTGCACATGGTCCTATCACTTGCCCACTATGACGTGCACTGGCGGTGTCACCTGCCCGCTCTGAAGTGCAGATGATGGTGTCACACAGCCCTGTGACATGCAGACGGTTGTGTCACCTGCCCCTTCTGACGTCCAGATGGTCCTTTCCCCTCCCCCCTCTGCCGTGTAGATGGTCATGTCACCTGACCCTATGACTTGCAGATGGTCGTCTCACCTGCCCCCTCTGAGGTGCACATGGTCGTGTCACCTCCCTCTTTGACGTTAACATGGTCGTGTCACCTCCCTTCTCTGCCGTAAAGATGGTCGTGTCATCTGCCCCCTCTGAACTGCGGATGCTTGTGCAACTACCCCTCTGACATGCAAACAGTCATGTCACCTGCCCCCTCTGACTTGCAGATGGTCGTGTCATCTGCCCATTTGACATGCAGGTGGTTGTGTCAACTTCACCCTCTGACATACAGAGGGTCGTGTCACCTGCCCCCTCTGACATGCACATGGTCGTGAAACCTGCCCCCTCTGACGTGCTGATGGTCGTGTCTGCTGTCCATTCTGACGTTCAGATGGTCATGTCGGCTGACCCTCTGACATGCACATGATTGTGTCACCTGCCAACTGTGACGTGCAGATGGTCTTGTCACCTGCCCCCTCTGACATGCAGATTGTCGTGTCACTTGCCCCGCTGACGTGCAGATAGTTGTGTCACCTGCCCCCTCTTTTGTGCAGATGGTGGTGACCCCTACACCCTCTGACGTGCAGATGGTCATGTCACTTGCCCTCTCTGACGTGCACATGGTCGTTTTTTTTTCTGACGTGCAGATGGTCGTGTCACCTCCCCACTCTAATGTGCACATGGTTGTGTCACCTGCCTTCTCTGATGTGCATAGGGTCATGTCACCCGCCCTCTCAGATGTGCACATCATCCTGTCACCTGTCCTCTTAATCGTGCTCATGGTCGTTTCACCTGCCCTCCCTGATTGCACATGGTCATGTCACTTGCTCGCTTTGACGTGCACATGGTCGTTTCACCTGCCCTCTCTGCGATAAAAATGATCGTGTCACCTGCCCCCTCTGACGGGAAGAGGGTCATGTCACCAGACACTCTGAAGTGCAGACGGTCATGTCACCTGCTGCCTCTGACGTGCTCATGGTTGTGTCACCTGCCCCCTTTGACGTGCACATGGTCATGTCACCTGCCCCCTCTGACGTACAGATGGTCGTGTCAACTGCCGCCTCTTTCGTGCAGATGGTCGTGTCACCTGCCACCTCTGACGAGCAGATGGTCGTTTCACCTGCCCCTGTGACGTGCAGATGATTGTTTCACTTGCCCCCTCTGATGAGCAGATGGTCGTGTCACCTGATCCCTCTGACGTGCAGATGGTCGTGTCACCTGCCCACTGTGACAAGCAGAGGGTCGTGTCACCTGTCCCCTCTGACATGCAGATGATCGTGTCACCTGCCCCCTCTGCCATAAAGATGGTCGTGTCACCTGCCCCCTCTGAAGGGCAGACGGGCTTGTCACCTGCCTCTCTGATGTTCAGATGGTCGTGTCACATGCTCCCTCTGACGTGCAGATGGT
>NW_008358347.1:0-254 GCF_000622305.1 Nannospalax galili | reverse complement strand
GCCGTCCTAAGGACTCTTAAGTGGCCGCTGCGTCACCAGGTTTTTATATTAAAAAGATGTTTAGATAGAAGGTCCTTTGTCTACACCTGTGCAGGCGATCGGGGTCCGTTAGGGGGTCAAAGAGTCCTTCAGCTAACGTCAGGGAGTAGCCCTGACCAGAAAGCTTCAGTTTCCTCCCTGTCCTTAATGGTCCCACGCGAAGACTAGACTGGAAACAAAAGGAGGAAATTAGAAGAGATTTGCCAGTCCCCAAG
>NW_008358346.1:0-477 GCF_000622305.1 Nannospalax galili | reverse complement strand
ATACAACCAAAAAAGAAAACTATAGACCCATCTCCTTAATGAACATAGATGAAAAAATTCTCAACACGATACTTGCAAACCGCGTACAAATACACATCAAAAAGATCATCCACCATGATCAAATAGGCTTTAATCCAGAAATTCAGGGATGGTTCAATACATGTAAGTCAATAAATGTAATAAATCACATAAATGGGCTCAAAGACAAGAACCACACGGTCATCTCAATAGATGGCCTTTGACAAAATTCAACATGCTTTTATGTTTAAAGTTCTAGAGAGAATTGGACTGGAGGGAACATACCTCAACATAATTGAAGCCACATATAACAAACCCACAGCCAACATCATTCTAAATGGAGAAAAACTGGAAGCATTCCCATTGAAATCAGGAACCAGACAAGGCTATCTGATATCCCAACTTCTTTTTAATATAGTATTTGAAACTCTTGCAAGAGCAATAAGACAAGAGCAGGAA
>NW_008358345.1:0-912 GCF_000622305.1 Nannospalax galili | reverse complement strand
ATAAGCACACATGTAGATATACAACACACACATGCAAGTAGACATGAAAATACAGTTTATAAAAACTCAAAAGTTTTTATACCTCTTTTAGGTTATATCTTTTGTCAGATTTTTTTTGACTCTCGATCTGACTTTTTTTTCCCAAAGCTCTAAGCAATATCCTTAATCTTCAATCTATTCTTTTAAAGGACTGACTCTTATTCTTTTGGAGGCAGATGCAGGAGATCTCTGTGAGTTTGAGGCCAGCTTGGTCTGCATAGTGAATTCCAGGTCAGCCAGGGCTACATAGTGAGACCCTGTCTCAAAAAATGAAAATAAATAAATATAAATAGATAATAAAGCCTTGAATCCCAGTTGAAACAAAAGAAAATTTATATCTCAGAGATAAAGTACCTAAAAGAAACAGTATTTTTTTAAAAAAACAGTGAAAACAAAGGCTTAAAAGTATGGGCTTGTTGGACTTGATTATTTTAAATACCAATCAGAAGAAAAAGGGAGTTGTCCTTACAAACAGACATTTCTTTTATGATGATTTTTAAAATGGACAAGGAAATATTAGAGTTGAACTTTGGGTATGTGCCCAGATAATTTTTTTTACTATAAATTTTATTTAATCAGATGTACAAGTCTCTGTGCTTATCTACCATTTTACTTTTGAAAACTTGTTCTCTGTGTTTTGTCAGATCAGAGCCATAGAAAATATCCCAAGAATGAGGATTCACAGGTTCGCATATGTCCTGGAAAATGGAGGCCTCCAGCCACATGCACAAACAGAATTTCTTCACTCTGGGTATCTATCGTGGGCTTTACCTCACAGATCCCTTCTGCACTCTTCCTTAAATCAGAAAAGGGCTAAGAATATAATCACTGGCTTTGCAGTGTGGGAAGGAGAAATAGGAGAGAAAGCTCTTA
>NW_008358344.1:0-608 GCF_000622305.1 Nannospalax galili | reverse complement strand
TGAGACACTAAAGGACTAAGCATCCCTTGAAGACCTTATCACCTACTCTAAAATATATAATTCATTGGTCATTGTATTATGGGATAGTTATATCATGTTATGTTGGGAGCCTGAGGCTCAGCCATTTCTCAAAACTGCTGACAGACCTGAGTTGGTGACTTTCCATTCTGTCCACCCTCCTCCCGCGGACATGGGAAAGTGCCCACAACCTTGGCTCATAGCCGGGGCCAGATAGCCTTGCTAGATAGCCTTGGCCCACGGCCTTGTTCTCTTTTCCAGCATCCGGTTTTATTCTTCTATAATCAGAGATTCCTCCCTTAAAGTGCGTCAGAGACCTTGTGCTCTGACTGATGTAATGGTTTGCAGTCTGTGTTCCTTTGTTCTCATTCTTTATAAAAACTCATGCTTGAGCTTCAATAAACGAGACTTGATCAGACTCCTGTCTTGTCTCCATTTCTCTTGTCGTTTGCCTCATCCACGGCCCCACCCCCCAATCCAGGTACTTCGTGGAAGTTCTGCGGGTCGGAACCGAGTCACATTGAGGGATGGCCTCCCACAATGTTAGGTGAAATTATGACCTCAACATTGTTTTCATTTGAAAATTAAGC
>NW_008358343.1:0-554 GCF_000622305.1 Nannospalax galili | reverse complement strand
TTATGCAGAGGTGTAAATTTAGGATTAGGGTTGAGGTTCAGAATAGTTCTACGATTATGTTTGTGGTTAGGTTTAGGTTTTGGCTTAGGGTTAGGGCTAGTGTTAGCATTAGGGATAGGGTTAGGGTCAGGGCTGTGGTTGTATTCAGGGGTAAAGTGAGGTTAAGTGTTAAGATTATGATTTTCGTTAGGTTTAGGATTCACTCTAGGATTAGGTTTAGGCATAAATTTAGGGTTAGGTTTAGGGTTAGTGCTTGGCGTAGGGTTATATTTATGCTAGGAGTAGGGTTAGGGTTACATCAAAGTTTAATATTACAGTAAGGGTGAGGTTTAGTTATAGTTTAATATTAAGGTTATTATTAGAGTACAGGGTTAGAAGTACCATTACAATTAGGTAAATTTTAGTGTTCAGTTTATAGGTCGGATTATGGCTCCAATTAGGGTTATGGCTAGGTTTAGGATTAGGGCTATGGTTAGGGTTGGTTTAAAGGTAGATTTAGGGCAAGGTTTAGGGTTAGTATTAGGACTGGATTATGTTTATGGTTAGATTTAGAT
>NW_008358342.1:1495033-1507703 GCF_000622305.1 Nannospalax galili | reverse complement strand
TTTTTTGAAAAAAAAAAAAAGAAAAGAAAATGCCAAAAATCAAAGTCACTTCTTTCTTTTTTAAATAAAAATTTGTCAGTGCTCTTTAAATTTAATTTGTCAACTTGCATTATTTAAAGATGATGAATCCAAATATCATAGAGGGTAAGTGACTTACTTGTCGAAGAGCACACAGCTCAAGTACAGTGACCATGGCTTAGCCTATTCACATTCAATGTAAATTATTTAAGATTTGTAAGATTAGTGAAGATGATTCAGACTAGTGCTTTTAGGGAGACGTTTCCATTTAAACAGATGAGTTAGTGAGGCAGAATACACACTAAGCGGATTGTGAAAAGGGTTGTTTTCATTTTACATCTTCCATAGTTCTGGGCAAAATACTTGTTAATAAACACTGTGATGACATAAGGAGAGAGTGGTAGACAGATGAGAAACTACAACAGGCACACAGAGGTAAGTCACAAATGACATAGTGTCTTCCAATTGGCTGGTTCCTCCAATGGCGGGGCCTGACATGAGCAAGAACTAGGAAGGGAAGCTGGGAGACATCTTGGGATGGAAGCCAGGAACCACTGGTAGAACGTGATGGTGTAGGAAACTCGCAGCCAGAGAAGCAACTCAAAGACAGAATGGACTGACTCCCTGTGGACCTGGGACTAGATCACTGGCCCCAGAGGGGTGAGTGAATGCTAGCGGGGCTATGGGCATGGCACAGTCTGATAAGGTGGGCTATGAGTTGCGGTGGCACAGGGCTAGGCACTGGGTACTCATTCCTTTGTAAATTAATAAACTAACATAAAATATATTATATGGTTGTCTGATCAGGCAGGAGACCCAGAGAGAATTCGGGTCACACATGTAAATAACCACTAAATCAGTGGCAAAACTTCACAAGCTCCATGAACTGGTCTCTGGAGCCTCCCACAAAGGCCCACATATAAGGTGCTCAATAGTTATGGATGTGATGAATAAACTTCCCTTCAATCCAAATAAATGCAAAGTAAGACTATAATAGTGTGGCGTTACTCATTTAACAGATAATCACAGTTTCAATTTTGCTTTTTCTCATAAAAAATTAATGTTAACAGAGTAAAGAAGAGTGTGATTCTGCCTTGCAAATGATTTGAGTAAGGAAAAAAATAATGGAGCAAAAAGAAACAAAGAGGAAAAAAGAAATGGAAGGAAGGAAGGAGAGACTAGATTCATCCACTCCAGCACTTCCAAATACCAAATGAAATTGTCACAATTGTCACTCACTCAAGATGAGATTAGTCTCTGCCCTCAAGGAACTCGCAGTCAAGTTCAGATACTGAATGGAGGTATCACATGAAGGTGTTCAGGGCACTCGCAGAAGCTGCAGCAGGGATCCAACCTCTAGTGCTGGCTCAGAGAGTGACCCAGAAGAAGCAATTCTGCATTGACAACTGGGACTTACACAGAGGAAGGTGCCCACCGCCAGGATTAGAAAGTTATTGATGGAGCTGGTGAAATGGTTTAGTTGGTAAAATGTTGGCTGTGCAAGCATGAAGCCTTGTGTTTGGATCCCTAGCACCCACATAAAAGTCAGGCATGGCAGTATGTGTCTGTAACCACAGTGCTGGAGGGAGGGATAGAGGAGTGGAAACAGGATCTCTGGAGCTCTCTGAGCAGCCAGTCTGTTTCAAATGGAGAGCTCCAGGTTCTGTAAGAGAAGCCCTGTCTCAAAAACGAAGGTGGAGAATGAGAGGAAGAAGACACGCGACAGAAGCCCATAGGTGATTGCACCTACACACACACACACACACACACACACACACACACACACACAGAAAAACAAAGAAAAGGGTCGGTAGTAGTACAACTCCAACCCTAGCATTGAAACTAACGTAAGAAGTCTATGAAAAAAAAAAAAAATGAAGCAGAGCCAGGGCTTTGAAAAGATCAATGAAACTGATATCTACCAAGATGAACAGAGAAAAGACACACGTTTTCATTTTCTCGAGAATAAAATGGGATATCACTGAAGACCAGGTAATATTAGAAAATTAACAAAGGCTGTACCAGGAAGGATCTAGATGACACGGGCCAATTCTGGAAAGTACAAATTATCACAACACACTCAATATGAATGAAACATTGAAAGAACCCTTAAACCATGAAAGAAGTTACGCTTATAGTTCAAAATTTTATCAAACAGAAATTCTCGAGTCTAGATGGTTTCAGCAAAGAAATCTTCCAAATGTCTAAAAGATGTATGCCAACTGTCCACAACTGCTTCTACAGACTGATGAACACTCAGTGGGAACCAGGCAGGTACTGCTCCCCCTACAGTGAATTGTCTTAATTCATTTAACCCTCTAAACAACTCAGTGAAGTAGGCACTACTGTCATTCACTGTCACAAAGAAAATGAATCAGAGTTCCATGCACACAGCCAGGCACAGCCCTGCCAGGACTCCAGTGAGACTTCTGGTCCCTAATCCTCACTCTCATCCACCACAACACTCAGACTTAAACTATAGAGCTTTGTTTAGAGCCACTCTCAATGAATATTTCTTTAATGTTTTATTTATTAATTTTATTTTGTGTGTATGAATGTTTTGGCTGCATGCATGTAAGTGTGCCCATGTCATGCAGTGCTGAAGGAGCCAGAAGAGGGCATTGGATCCCCTGGAACTGGAGTTAACAAATAGTCATTAGCTGCCATGTGGGTGCTGGGAATCAAACCCCAGTTCTCTGTGAGAGCAACCAGTGCTCCTTTTTTTAAATTATTTACTTAATAACCACATGATTAGAAGAATCATTTCATTACAGCATTCAATAACAATTTCAGTCAATAACAGTTTCCACAGCAAAGATGCATCTCTTTCAGTTTTGTCTGTAAATTTTTAGGTTAACAGTTGAATTAATACAGTTATACAGTATTGAACTCAGTATAAACCCTGTAAGACATAAAATTTAATGAGGTTTTAACCTTTAAAAATATCTCCATTTCATTATTAAAATATACTGTTTCATACAGAAAAATTCATTTTTAATGCTACTAACATGTAGATGTTTTCACATGCGTCTCTAATCACTATGCATCTGATTACTACTAGTCACAGTCAGTTACTTCCTGAGATCCACCTGAGAATGGATATAAAATCATCAGGTAGATTTAAGTGGTAATGTATTTCACCTCTACTAATTAACATGGAGCACATTTTTATGCTTCTTCCTCAACCATAACTCATTTTTTCTATTTGTTGATTTTTTATATGTATTTCATAAAGAACATCCCAAACAATCTTAGTCATCTATATAGCCATATCCCAAATGGCACCCTCACATAGTCTCCCCCAACCCACCCACTGGAGCCCATATACTCTGTAATCCCTGATACTGTCCACTGTGTTGGCAGCACCCCCAGCTGTTCTCCAGTGCTTGTCCATTTGCTGAATCTAGTCAGCCTATCTAGAGTTCCTTGTTTTAGAAAGATCAGCTCTTCCTCATCTAGCAGCAATCAGTTGCCAATATTCCTTTAGATAAGATTGGGGTCTGCTGTTCATTTTCCCAGTTCTATGCTGGGTTACTGTCTGGGAGTCTCTTGGGCCACCTGGCCAACAACTCAAAGGAAGGTATCTCCTGTCTGGCATTGTTTCTTGTTATGTAGCTTTTAGCTATACACATGGACTCTTAAAGAGTTATATTGATCCTTTAATCTTTGGTATTACTTTCCTTCTGAATACTTAAGACCCTAAAGTTGGCCCAGATAAATCAATTTATTTTTACTCTTAAGATTGTTTGAGGATCTGTTCCTCAGGGGTCACATGGGCTCAGGAGAAGCCCCTGGCTCCTTTGATTTTACCAACTCCATCTATGTGAAGATAAGTCAAAGGTCATACTCGACCATGGCTGGCTTCACTTGAAAGCATGGAGGAAACATTTCCTCTGTGTTGACCCTCTTCTTTGTACACTGGACACTGGTTCAGTGTCCACTTGATCAGGAAGACAGGTGACATACCACAGTTACAGGACATTTTGAGAGATGTTCATAGTCCCCAGGAGCTTAGTTGACTTACGAGGGAAAGGAGCAAAGATTGTCCTTTATGTTCCTCTAACCAAATTAGTATAGGCCTCAAAGTATGGCTCTTACACATCCAATAAGGTTAGTTCCACCAGTCTGGCACTTTTAATTACCATGTGCTTGGGCAAAGACCAAACGTTCTCAGATAAACCTTGCCTAGACATGTATTGCATTCCTTAAGCTAGTTGTATGTATAATTTGTCAGTAGGTTGTTCGATTAATATGGTTCCTTCTGGTTTTTTTAAAAACTAGCTAGGCATTATTTACCTCTCATATTGTCTAACCCTCCCATGGTGGTTTCCCTATTTACAGTGCCCCCAGTTTTCCTATTTCTCCCTTAATAATACCCTTCTCCTACAGTCCCACCTCTCTTGAGCTCCTTCTTTCCCTTTATCCTCAAGGTTCCTTGTTTAACCCTCCCTCCCCCTTATTTATACACCCCATTTTTCAAAACATTGAAAAACTGAGCATGCTCTATGTCTACATGAGACCATTTGTAACCTAAAAGCTACATAACAAGAAACAACCCTCCCTGGTTCCTTTCCATTATCCTGGTTCCTGTAGTTATGTCTGGATACATACTTATCAGGGTTTGGTTCTAGGATCCATATATGAGGGAGAACATATGTCATTTTCTTGTTGCTTTTTTCCTTTTGTTTTTTCTGTGTCTGTGTTACTTCACTTAGTATAACATTTTCTAGTTCCATCCATTTACCTGCAAATTTCATGATTTCATCTTTCTTTACTGTGGAGTAAAACTCCATCATATAAATGAACCACATTTTTATTATCCACTCATCAATTGAGGGACACCTAGGTTGCTTCCATCTCTTAGCTATTGTGAAAAGAGCAACAACAAATATATTGTTCTCTTGATCTTAGCCAGTCTGAGTGGGGTAAGATGAAATCTTAAAGTGGCTTTAATTTGCATTTCCCTATTTAATAATGATGTTGAACACCTTTTAAGATGCTTCTTAACCATCTTTATTTCTTCTTCTGAGAACGCTCTGTTCAGCTCCTTAGCCCATCTTTTAATTGGGTTACTTCCTTTCTTGATTGTTTTTTGAGTTCGTTATATACTCTGGATGTTAAAACTCTGTCAAATGTGTTGCTAGTGAAGTTTTTCTCCCATTCTATGGGTTTTCTCTTCCTTTCCTTGGTTGCTTCTTTTGATGTACAGAAGCTTTTTTGTTTAATGAGGTCCCATTTGTTAACTCTTGACCTTGTTTCCTGAGCAACTGATGTCTGGTTTAGAAAATCTTTTCCTACACCTATATCTTATAGGTTTTTGCCAATGTTTTATTCTAACAGTTCCAGAGTTTCAGGCTTTACATTGAGGTCTTTGGTCCATTTGGAGTTGACTTTTGTGCAGGGTGAAATATAGGGGTTTAGTTTCATTCTTCTACAAGTGGAGATCCAGTTTTGCCAGCACCATTTGCTAAACATGCTGTCTTTCCTCCAGTTAATGTCTTCTAATAGTTTCAGAGTTTCAGGCTTCATATTGAGGTCTTTGATCCATTTGGAGTTGACTTTTGTGCAGGGTGAAAGATAGGGGTTTGGTTTCATTCTTCTACAGGTGGAGATCCAGTTTTGCCAGCACCTTTTGCTGAACATGCTGCCTTTCCTCCAGTAAACGTTCTTGGCTCCTTTGTCAAATATCAGGTGGCTGAAATTGCATGTACTCATATTTGGGTCTTCAATTTTGTTCCATTGATCTCCAGGTCTATTTTTGTGCCATTACCATGATGTTTTTATGAATATAGCTCTGTAATACAGTTTAAAGTCTGCTATAGTAACCCCCCTACCCCCAGCATTGCTCTTAGTGCTCAGGGTTGCTTTGGCTATCTGAGGTCTTTTGGGCTTCCACATGAATCTTAGGATGATTTTTTACAACTCTGTGATGAATGTCATGGGGATTTTGATTGGCATTGCATTGACTCTATAAATGGCTTTTGATAGGGTGGTCATTTTCACAATATTAATTCTTCCAATCCATGAGCATGGAAGGTCCTTCCATCTACTGATGTCTTCCTCAATCTCTTTCACTAAGATTTAAAATTTTCACTGTAGAGGTCTTTAATGTCTTTGGTCAGGTTTATTCTGAGATATTTATACTTTTTGCAGCTATTGTGAAGGAGAGTGTTTCCGTGTACTGTTTCTCTGACTGCTTGTCATTGGTATATAGAAAGGCTACAGACTTTTGTGGCTTAATTTTGCAACCTGCCACTTTACTGAATGTGTTAATAATTTCTAGGAGTTTTCTGGTGGAATTTTTGGCGTCTCTTAGATATAATATCATATCATCTGCCAAAAGGGATAATTTGATCTCTTCCAATTATTACTCCAATTTCCTTCTCTTGCAAGAATTTCAGGCACTATGTTAAAAAGAGTGGAAATAGTGGATAGCTTTGCCTGGTTCCTGGTTGTAATGGGAATGCTTCCAGTTTTTCTCCATTTAGAATGATTTTAGCTGTGGGTTTCTTGTATATGGCTTTAATTATGTTGAGGTATGTTCCCTCCAGTCCAATTCCCTCTAGGACTTTGAACATAAATGTATGTTGAAATTTGTCAAAGGCCTTCTCTGAATCTCTTGAGATTACCATGTGGTTCTTGTCTTTGGGTTCATTTATATGAATTATGACGTTTATTGACTTATGTATATTGAACCATCCCTGTATCTCTGGAATAAAGCTGACTTGATCATGGTGGATGATCTTTTTGATGTGTGTCTGAATGTGGATTGCAAGTATTTTGTTGAGAATTTTTGCATCTATGTTAATTAGGGATATGGGTCTATAGTATTCTTTTTTGGTTGGGTCTTTACCTGGGTTTGGTATTAGAGTGATGCTGGCTTCATAGAAGGAATCTATAAGTTCTCCCTCCATTTCTTTTTTTTTTTTTGGTCTTTTTGAGACAGGGTCTCTCTATAGCCCCAGCTGTCCTGAAACTCACTTTGTAGACCAGGCTGGCTTTGAACTCACAGAGACCCGCCTGCTTCTGCTGCCCCATTTTCTATCTTTTTGAATAAATTACGTAGTATTGGATGTAGATCATCTTTAAATGTCTGGTAGAATTCTGCTGTAAACCCATCTGGTCCAGGGCTTTTTTTTTAGCTGGGAGGTCTTGCATTACTGTTTCAATTTCTTTATGTGTTATGGATCCTTGGTTTAGTTTTGGTGGTTCCCATGCTTTTAGATACCTGTCCATTTCTTTTAGGTTTTCAAATTTCATAGCAAAAAGATTTTTAAAGTATTCCCTTATAATGTTCTGGATAATTTTGGTGTCTGTTATGAAATTTCCCCTTCATCTCTGATTTTGTTGATTTGGACGTTCTCTTTCTTTCTTTTGGTTAACTGGGCTAGCGATCTGTCAATCTTGTTTATCTTTTCAAAGAACCAGCTCTTGGATTTGTTGATTCTTTGTATTGTTTTTTTGTTTCAATTCCATTAATTTCTGCCCTGATTTCTGTTATTTTTTCTTGTCTGCTGGGTTTGGGCTTCATTTGCTGTTGCTTTTCAAGTGTCTTGAGTTGCAATGTTAAGTCATTCATTTGTGTTCTTTCTGATTTTTTAATGTAGGTACTTAGAGCTATAAACTTCCCTCTAAGGACTGCTTTCAATGTGTCCCAGAGGTTTTGTTGTGTTGTATTGTCCTTTTCATTTAGTTCCAGGAATACTTTTATTTCTTTCTTAATTTCTCCTTTGATCGATTCATCATTCAGGCATGTATTGTTTAATCTTCATGTGTTCGTGTAGTTACTAGGGTTTCTTCCAGTGTTAATTTTAAGACTTATTGCATTGTGGTCTGATAGAATGCATTGAATTATTTCAGTCTTTTTGTATTTGTTGAGGTTTGTTTTGTGCCCCAGCATAAGGTAGATTTTGATGGGGCACTGAGTAGAATGTATATTCTTTGGTGCTTGGGTGGAATATTCAGTAGATGTCTGTTAGGCCCATTTGATGCATGGTATTGTTTAATTCCAACATCTATTAATTCTCTGTCCTGTTGACCTATCTAATGGAGACAATGGGGTATTGAAGTACCCCACTATTAATGAGTTGGGATTACTCTGGATCTTAATATCCTGTAGTACTGATTTTATGAAGTTGGGTGGACCAGAGTTTGGTGAATATATGTTCATGATTGTAATATCTTCTTGGTCAATTGTTCCTTTGATCAGAATGAAGTGGCCCTCTATCACTTCTGATTAGTTTTAGCTTAAAATCTACTTTGTCAGATACTAGAATTGCAACACCTGCTTTTTTCTCAGTACCATTTGCTTGGTATATTTTTTCCATCCTTTCACCCACCTTAAGGTAGTGCCTGCCCTTGAAACTGAGATGAGTTTCTTGCAGACAACAAAAAGATGGGTTTTGTTTCTTAATCCATTCAGCTGGTCTGTGTCTTTTGATTGGGGAGTTCAGTCCATTGATATTTAAAGTTATTAATGAAAGATATGTATTGATTACTGTCATTTTTATTTCTGTTCACATTCTTGGTGTAGCTGTGCATTTCCATAGTTATACCGTCATTAAGTTTCTTTCGGTAACACCTTGGGTATAGTCATTCCTTTCTTCAGCTCTGTGCATTACTTCAAGAACTCTCTGAAGGGCTGCTTTTGTGAACATGAATTATTTCAGCCTATTTATTCATGGAAGACCTTTCTTTCCCCTTCAACTATAATAGACATTTTGGCCGGGTAATCTAGGTTGACATCTGTGGTTATTTAGAACTGGGAATACTTTGGTCCAGGCTCTTCTGGCTTTCATAGTTTGCACTGAAAAGTCAGCTGTAATTCTGATGGGTTTTCCTTCATATGTGACTTGTTTTTCTTTTTCAGCTTTCAGTATTGTCTCCTTGTTCTGTACATTTAATGTTTTTACTATGATGTGCTGTGGAGAGTTTCTTTGCTGGTCCTGTCTCTTTGGTGTTCTATATGCTTCTTGTATTTGTATGGGCATGTCTTTCTTTAATTTTGGGAAATTTTCTTCTATGATTCTGTTGAAGATCTAGTCCATACCATTATCTTGGGATTCTTCTCCTTCCTGTATGCCTATGATTCGTAAGTTTGGTCTCTTTTTATGGTGTCACACAATTCCTGCATATTCCATTCTTGTGTTTTCCTTAAATTTTTCATAGTCTTTGCTTGAGTGGTTTAATTCATCCACTTTATCTTCCAGTCTTGGTATTCTGTTTTTCATTTCATTAATCCTATTGGTGAGGCTTTTTCCTCTCATTTCTAATTGGCTTACTGAGTGTTTCACTTCCTTCTTCATTTCAGCTTGAGCATTCTTCAATATTTCTAACTTTTTTTCTGAATTCATTCAGAAGTTTATCCCTATCTTCTTTCAGTTCTTTGATTTCTTTGACTGTGTGGTTCTTTAAATTCACTGAATTCTTTTATCATGTTAAAATTGTTCTTTTGATGTTCATGTCCTGTGTTATCTCTAGGGGGTTTGCATTGTACTCTTCTAGAGGACTGATGGTACTTGGTGGGGATATATTATTTTGATTTTTCATGTTATTATTTTTTCTCTGTGACACTGACATTTGGATTTCTTTTGCAGATTCTGGTTCTTGTGTGAGACTCAAGCCTTCCTTTGTTGAGTTTTTGTCTGCTTCTTTTTGTAAACTTTATGTGCCTTTGTGTTTTACTTGGGCATGAAAAGCTGGTTGGTCTAGGCTTCAGGTTCTTTTGATTTTATATTGGAGTGGCCAAAATGCTTTCATCTTGCTGCTCAGGAGTTCCCAGAGTCCCAAGTTGGATGAGGATCAGATGCTCTCAGGCTTTCTCCTAAGGTCCGGATCCCTCCAGGGAGGATAATGGCCTCAGGAATTTGAGGACTGGGATGGCCTGGGAGCTGGGCCCAGGAAAGATGCTGGCCCCAAGGGATGCAAAGGGAACTGGGGGAGAGAAGAGGCCTGAGGGCTCCTGGGGACTACAGGGAGGAATTGGGTTGGTCTGGACACAAAGGGTCAGGAAGCAGTGGGGATCCTGGGCTAAGAGGTCAGTCCATGGGTCTGGGGTGTCATGACAAGAGATGGGCCAGTGCCCCTGGTCAGAGGAGAGATGGGGTGGGAGAGCTGGGATGGTGAAAGAGGATGGAGGATTCAAGGTAGAGTGGGCGCAGCCAAACTTATCCAGGCAAGCTGCTGGCTGGGTCCAGGAAGCTGTGGGGCTGGACCACCCAGATACAAAGGCAGGTGGGGACTAGAAGGAGGAATTGGGTTGGTCTGGATGCAAAGGATCAGGAAACAGTGGAGAGTTTGGGGCAAGTGGTCAGTCCAGGGGTCTGAGGTGCCAAGGCAGGAAACATACCAGTGCCCCTGCTAGGAGGATAGATGGGGTTGGGGAGGTGGGAGGGCGAATGAGGCTGGGGAAGTACACAGCCAGTGCTCTTAACTGCTGCGCCATCTCTCCAGCACCCTCAATGGATACTTAAATCCAAACAATCAAATGCAAAGATTTCTTATCTATTAAAAAATTTACTTTCCATTTTCACTTTAGAAAATGGAAATTCAGATCTCACCAGGAAACAGTTTACACAGAGAAGCTGGGCACTACTCCAGTTTCATCCTCAATAGAAATGTATGTGCTATTAAATAAAAAGGAAAGTTATTCTTGCTGACAACTTCCATACAATTCTCATCCAGTAGGCAGTTAAGATATATCTGAGAGAAACAGCTGGAAGGGAGGTTTGTTACTGGAAAGGGTAAAAATCTCACAAAGGCAGAGGCAGCCGCACCACTGTAATTGCAAGAATTGAGAATCAAAATGGTGCTTCATTAATTTTTCTCCCCTTTTGTTTATTACTTTACACTTTCAAGACTAATTACATCCCTTCCTATTGATTTTAACAAGCACCCTATATTGAACACTGTAAACAGACTAACGGTTAGAATTGTGTGATACAGATAGAGCTGAACTGTTTCAAAACATCAGGATGTTGCAAGCATTATATTGACAAATAATGTTTTTCTGACTAAGTAAAAGAGGAAATATTTTTGCCAACATACACTACAAAGAAAAATAATTTCTAATTTAATGTTCAATGCTTACATACTTTCTTCTCAACTAGGAGCTCTGGCAACCAAGGTCTCTACATTAACTCAGTATTGGAAACAACTCATCATATGGCTAACGGCAAGGTTGGCCATGTTTGCTGCATATTTTTCCCATTCTCTTTCAAAGGACACTGGTCAACAAAGGCTGTTTCCAGGTTGTAAGGCTTATGCTGGAAGACATGGTATTTCTGGATGTTTCTGTGATTGACAGTGACTTCAATTAGTAATTCTCCAGTGTTTCCATGGACAGACACCAGACACCTACCAGCAGACCAGAGTCCTGGTGTGTTTGGGGACTGTACTGACTACAAGCACCTATACCAGACTGAAATACAGGCAACTGCCACTCTTTAGTTTGCTCATTAAGTTAAATCTCTTTTAACACTTGCTGTGAACATTACAAGCATTTCTAATACCCTCAATGAAACTCTTATTTTAATATCCAGGGTTACTTTGTTTATTCGCTTGTTTTCTTTTAAAATCTATAATCCATTACAGCTCTATTTTCTACAAAGTTATGGGGTTTTTTTTAATGTTAAAATTTTTGAGAATAGTAAATACTTCAAAAGGCTTCACACACCTCTCAGAGATGGCCCTAGATTTCCAAGGGAACAAGTACCCTGTTCTGAGAATCATGGGTCATACCCCTTAGGAAGAGGCGTCAGAGGCAAATCAGAGGAAAGATATTCTGCTCTCCCCAATTTTCTCTACAAGACCCTTCCCTTCAATAAGGCCTGAAACACTGTTAGCATTCATTTTTTCCAGGAAATGGTTCTTATACCACTTTTCAGAACAATTAACACCTAAGGAAACAAATTCCAAGGCTAGCTTCTGACTTCAGATGTACAGACTACTTTTTTATGCTAGACTGGCTCCAACTGTAACTTTATGTACAATGCTTAATCTAATTTAAAACTGTAATTAACCATTGTAGTTATCTAGTACCTCACATGTAGCTGCAAGTTTTCCAAAGGCAGACGTCCAACGAGCAAGAAACCAGTAGAGAACTTTTCTCTGCCATATCTAAAAATATGTTCGGGGGAAAAAAGAGAAAAAAAGGCCAAAACAGGAAGGCATGACTGAACAGCTCGAACCTCCAAGCCAGAGCCTGAGTCCCTGAAATGTATTTGCGAAAGAAAGTATCAGGCAATAGGGTTCCCTCACAGCCACTGGAATCTAATCAGCCACAGATACGGCCTTGATAGCGTTTCCCTTGCTCACCCTGTATCCCATTTCCATTATAATAAACCATACTCTGGGGTCATTCACTCATTAAATTCTTTTTCCTTTCTATCATTGTAAGGGCTTTAAATCTTAAGAAAACAACCATTTGCAGCCTTGTTTTGAAGGGTCTCAGGTCTTTCTAGAGCTTTCTAAAGGACTTTAAACCTGAGCATTTTCTATATTATTTTATATTTCTAGAGGGTTTTCCTTTTCTAAAGCTCCTATGCTACAAACCAGTTTTCTTTTTTCCTTTTTTTTTTTTTTTTTTTTTTTTGTACTTGTTTCCATAAAAAATTTTTTTTAAACAACGGGATTAAAAACAACACACAAAAAA
>NW_008358342.1:1476589-1495000 GCF_000622305.1 Nannospalax galili | reverse complement strand
CTTTTTTTTTTTTTTTTTTTTTTTTGGACTGATTGACAGAACAACTTTGGTTTCAAAAGATGGGACTAATAACCACATCCTTAAAGAAACACAAACAACAGCAGGGGCTTCCATCCAGAAAGAAATTTCCCCTAAACCTATAGAAAAACCAACAAGGAAGCAATTTCCAAGTCTGAGCAATTGTGAACTTCAGAATTGAAGGAGACACCTAAACTCAAAATGGGGAAACAAAGACATGCAAACAAAGAGTTAGTATTCTACCCTTTGCCATCAGATCTAAAAGTTCATCCTGGCACCAGCACAATAAAGTCATGATTCCATCAGCAGCTGGCAGATGGCGGGCACGAAATGGCTCTAACCTTCTCGGAGAACACCAGAGAATGACTCTGTGGAGTTTAATTTAGCAGGATGGTGGATGCTATTTTCTCTCTGCCACTTCTTGCACAGCATGCCTGTCTACAGTTCAAAAGCTACATCTTAAGGTCCGGCAGTGCAGTGACTGAGGTTAACCCTTTGAGATAAGCAAGTGTCTGGAGCTAGTCATGAGACCCTTTTTCTACCTGGGATCCTCTTCCAGCAAGTGCAACTTTGAATTTCTGGTCATAACAAAATGGCTGCCTATGGTGAGGTATTTTTAATATCTCTGTCCTATTAGTATTTAGAGACATTGGAGCATTTTTCATTAGACATAAATTACATTTTTTTACTAAGGGACTTCAGGTAAAACCCTAGGAGAAATCTACCTCAGACTTCCTCCCCCAACGAGATTCTTATGGTTACTATCAAAGAGAGAACATTACAGTCAGTGGGACTCACTATCCATAGCTTAGATCATCTGTGGAGCTTCATGTAATCCTAATGCAAGGCCTACAATGCAGACTAATGAACCAGAGGAAATCTCCAGGGCTAAGACCTAGGCATCGGCCATTTTTAAAGGTCTCCAGATGGTTTATAGGGCAGGTAAGATATGAAAGAAATACTCATTTTAAATTTCTGTGAGTTTTTATAAGTTGATATACAGAAAGTTAACTTCTGTTAATTAACTTTTATTGTGGGTCAGTCTCTCCAAAGTTTGTGTTAAAGTTCTGGAGGTTAGTCTGAAATGGTTGACATGTCATCCTGTCCCCACACCCCAAAGACATCAGAGAAATGCTGTTGATACCGAAACTCTAAATTGGGAGATGTCTTCAGACCAGGCTGCAAGTCCAAGCCTGACAGGAAGAGGACCATGCTTGAGTGTGCCATGCCCTGCAATCACTGTGCACTGTGAAGCTCCTACCAACTGTGGTGAAGTGATCACGTGAGGGTGCACCACCCTTCTGTCTATGAGGCCAGATCTATAGAGCTGTTATCTTCTAAGGTACAAGTCACCCTTCATTAACTCAGGTGCTATCCACAACTGTGCGCTACTGAGCTTTGGGACTGCCAACCTACATATTTTTGTGCTGATCTCTGCACAGTGCATCTTATGCTGACCTATAGTTGCTGATTAGTAGTTTCTGATTAGTAGTTGCAAAACCTAAGAAGTAAACGTATCAGTCTCGCTGTCAATTGATACCTAGCACTGCCATGTCAGTATATGATGCTTCAAGCCTTCTAGTGACCCATTGGATCAAGTCAAGAGATGATGAACCCAACCTTTCTCTTACACACAGCAAGCACTCAATAATGTTGGCTGAACTAA
The DNA here is from genome assembly GCF_000622305.1 of Nannospalax galili. Classification (NCBI taxonomy): domain Eukaryota; kingdom Metazoa; phylum Chordata; class Mammalia; order Rodentia; family Spalacidae; genus Nannospalax; species Nannospalax galili. Next base: position 1,493,316 of record NW_008358342.1, on the reverse strand, counting down.
AGACTGTACTACTAAAAGTAAGGTCATCACCCACCCCACCCTGGCTCAAGCAGAAGAACAACATCAGTAGGGTTTGGACTGGCACTTCAGCAGCAAGGCATAAAGATCCACTTAAAGACAGCCAAAACGCAAACAGATGAAAGTGAGTCTCAGAAACAACAGGCAGGAAGCAGTGCAGAGGCTCTGATCAACAGAAGCTGCCCCACCCTTCCTTTCCTTTCTAGGGCCACCCGCCTCCATGCTGCCACTGCGCTTCATCTATTTATTCCCCCAGAGGTCTCTGGTCCTTTGCACTTGGCCCGTCTGGGTCACCAGGTAAGGGTGGCCTCCTCTTCTCAGAGAAACTTTATTAGCTCATCTTGGGGGAGGAAGGTGTGAACATCTTGTTATCTAACACCTTCCTGTGGAGCAGCTGGGGAGAAGAAGGACTTCTACAACTGATAAACACAAATTGTGCCCAAAATGACATCCCCGTGAAATTAGTGTTCGCATACAAATATTCATTGTAATGACTTTATTTCAGAATGACTGCAGCATGGAATTTTATGGCTCTAACTCACAATAACTGAATTTAAAACACTTCATCCTGTATAAAAACCTAGCCTGAGAAATTTTCATTTGAGTTTTAATCAACATTAAGTTTTGCATTATGAAACAGAATACACAGTAAAATACTAACACAACTATTGCAACAAGGGTTTATGTATACATCAAGAGAAATGAGTTCCAGCCACATGTCACTTATCTTGAGGTCATAGATCTGACAACTGCAGTTGAAATCAGGAAGTTAGAGGATGGCTGAGCCACTAAAATAACGTCCCAAATCAATGCATCCAAATTCACTCATTCGAATGTGAGAAAGTCCTCCCAAAGCATCATCAGATATTGTTCGCTGCTACTGGACACACAATGCACAGCCATATGGCCTGCCAACTCCACGGAAAATGAAAGGAAGGCTTCTGGAGGCTGACACAGAAATGACAGCAGAAAATGACAGAAAATTATGCTGAGAGAAAAGAAACTCAAAAAAGCACTATGGAGTTCAAAAAGCAGACCAGTAGATAGGAGTTTTACCAAACCTGAGAAGGACCCAAAGGAATTAAAAATATGATGATGACTCTGAAAGGAGTTTTCTTTGGTAAATTCAGTTTATAAAAGCAGGAAATAAGTAATTTTTTAATTTTTTTAATTTTTTTTAAAAATTTTATGTGTATGAGTGTATTGCTTTCAGGTATGTAAGTGTACATGTGCCACGCAATGCCTGCTGAGGTCAGAAGTTGTTGAATTTCCCAGGTACTGGAGTTAAAGACAGTTATTAACTGCCATGTGGTTGCTGGGAATCAAACCCAGGTCCTCTGCAAGAGAAGCCAGTGCTCTTAACCACTGAGCCATCTCTCCAGCCCCCAAAAAGTTATTTTTTAAATCAATTTTAAATCAATGTAAATGGTTGAAATAAATATAAAAACATGTGGAATTGAACAGTGTCAAGTTGTCTATACTATGTGCCCCACAGTGTCTGAGAAATGAGATATCAGTCCACAGGCACTGATTATAAAATGTCCAAAGTAATTGCTGTAAACGAATACAGTATCTTTTCCATCCATCTATGACTGAAAACATAAGCGCTCTCCCTCCCAAAGGAACCTCTATCATGTGGGAAGTACTCAAGTCAGCACCCCTCTACATAAGAACCTTAGAGCTCCAGGCTGGAGAGATGGCTCAGTGGTTAAGAACACTGGCTGTTTTTGCAGAGGACCCAGATTCAATGCTCAGCACCCTCATGGTGGCTAACAACCATCTTTAACTCCAGTTCCAGGAAAATTCAATGCCTTCTTCTGACCTGTGCAGTGTTGCATGAAATGGGTGCACTTACGTACATGCAGGTAATACACTCATACACAGAAAATTTAAAACATATATATTTTTTAAAAAGAACTTTAGAGTTCATACTGAGTAATCAACCACAATGATAGGTGAACTCAACTGATTTGAAACCTAAGCACAGGGACCAAGTGCTTAGTCCCAAACTGTTTTTCTCAAAATGTGGTCTATGTTATAGAACCACAAATGTCCTGGAGAACTTGCTTCAAAATGCAGATTCTGAGTCCCAAATGAAGTTGTAAGAATCATAATCTGGGGGCTGGAGAGATGGCCCAGTGGTGAAGAGCAGTGGCTGTTCTTGCAGAGTACCCAGCTTTTATTACCAGCATGTACATGGTGGCTGACAACCATCCATAACTCCAGTTCCAGAGGATCTGGACTCTTCTGACCTTTGAGGGCATTGCACAACATGGGTGCCGACAATGCACTCATATACATAAAATTTAAAAAATAAGATATTTTTTTAAAAAAAGAATCACAATCTGTGGGGAGCCTACACTGTAGCATAGGTCTCCAGAGGTGTCTAGTCAGTCTGAGCATCATGGTACAGCCTTACCTTGAAGTATAGGCTCAGTGACCCAGTCAAGAAACTAGCCAGGTCTGTAAAAGAACCCTTTCCACTAAAAGTGCCTACTGTGCCCACTAAAACCACATTCCCCACTTTGACATTTCTTACCCTACACAGTAGATAACAAAATTAAGTGTGGATTTCTATAATATATACATAATTAACCTCTTAAGCCCTAGTTAATTTTTAAAAGACTACGATTTTAGGATTTCTTAAAATATTTTATTATTTTTATTTTATGGGTATGAGTGTATTGCCTGCATGTAACTAAGCGCACCCATGTCATTCAGTGCCGTGGAGGTCAGAAGAGGGTTTCGGATTCCCCTGGAACTGGAGTTAAGGATGGTTTGTAGCCACCATGTGGGTGCTAGGAATCAAACCCGGGTCCTCTGCAAGAGCAGCCAGTGTTCTTAAACACTGAGCCATCTCTCCAGCCCTTATTTTTATTTTTAATTATATGTATAAGTGTGTGTCTGTGTGTGGGTTTGTTGTACATGAATGCAGTGCCCTTAGAAGCCAGAAGGCGGCACTGGATCCCTGGAGCTGGACTCACAGGAGGTTGTGAGTCATCTAACATGGGTGCTGTGCATAGAACTTAAGTTCTCTGCAAGAGCAGCATGAGCACTTAGCTGCTGGGCAATCTCTCCAACCCCAAGACTGCAGGATTTCTAAAGCAAATATGTTAACATAAAAGCAACAGATGGCTATAAAGGGGGAAACACTGGATGAGGAAAGGTTCGATGCAAGTTCAGAGAATCAATGGGGAACGAGGAAGGAAAAACACCTAAAAGCTGTCTTGGAAAGAAGTCACAAAGCAGCTGATATCTATGTCTAGAGTTCCAAAAAGCAACTATGAAAGTCTCCTATAATATTTAAGCCAGTCCTTAAAACTCTGGAAGCGCAGGCTCAGCAGTGCTGGCTGGCAAATACATATGGCCAACAGAAGATTTCAAACAATTCTGAAGGTGTTGCCAACATAAAAACTAAGAGATTTCGTCTCCTCCCACTTCTCCCTTGTCTTTTCCTGGAAAGTTGAACATTAAAACACCAAATCAAGAAGCCACATGCCCACTGGAGCTGGGCAGCAGCTGTTTGCCTTCAGCCAGGCGTGCCATGAGGCCTCTGCAGGCTTGGCCTGCTTCACTCATCACGACAGCGGCCAGGACACATTTGCACTGACCACCTCAGCTTCAAGGAATCTGGTACAAATTCAACTCTCTCTGCCTCACTCCATTCCTAGTAAAAACTCCTGCCACCAAGATCCTTTCCTACCTCAGACATGTCGAGAAAGAAATCAAGAACTGGAGATACTGGTAGCCACTTATACTAGCTGAGGCAGGAGGATTGCCACAAGTTGGAGGCTAGCCTGGTACACACAGTGAGTACCATGGCAGTCAGGGCTTCATAGTGTGATCCTTTCTCTAAATAAATAAGAAAAGAAAAAAGAAAGAATTTGAATATTGTACACAAATTACCCCAGAATTTAAAGTAAAGTTTCTGTCCTTAGATGCCCCCTGGGAATACCTGTAGAGCTTTTACATGATAGGATTCCTAGCTTCCATGTCCAGAGAGTCTGATTTCTTGGACTGGGATGTACCTTAGGCCTCAGGATAGCATAAGGTCCCCCAAGTGATCCTAAATGGTAACCGAAGTTGAGAACTCAAGCTTTGAGAAGGTGCAAGTTTTTTGAGTTTTTGTTGTTGCTGTATTGTTTTTGTTGTTGTTTTGTTTTTTGTTTTTCAAATATTTTTATTTATTATTTTTTATTTGTCCCTCAGTGCTAGTGTTAAAGGTGTACACACACACACACTATTTTTTAAAAAATATTTTATTATTTGTATTTTATGTATATGCACATATTGCCTGCATGTAGGTAAGTGCACCCATGTTGTACATGCCTGTGGAAGACAGAAGAGGCTGTTGGATCCCCTGGAACTGGAGTTATGGGCAGTTGTTAGCTGCCATATGGGTGCTGGGATTCAAATCCAGGTCTTCTGCAAGAGCAGTCAGTGTTCTTAACCGCTGAGCCATCTCTCCAGCCCCTGTATTGTTGTTGTTTTTTTTTTTTTTAATGGAAGGTTATGTCTATTCCAACAGCAACCTCCAAATAAAAATCTTTGCCTCTCACTTCCATAATTCACTTACTTTTAGAAAAGGGAAATTATTCCAGAAGCCGACTAAATGCCATTTACAAGCTGGAAAACAAGGTCAAAATATGCTCTGATTTCTACCATTCATTTTCCCTCCAACAGAACTGAAGAGTAAAACACTAAGGAAATGAAAGGAAATTATCCCAAGAGACAAAACTCAGACTTCACAAATAGCTCAAACACAATAAGAAGAGGCTCGCAGTGGCAGGCTTGTACAAAAAAGTACAATTGCTTTGAAATTCATCATTGCACTAAGTAGAAAAAAATTCAAATAATAAAAAAAGAACAGTTTCCCTAAGTCTTTCTAGTAATGGCCCAATTTTTATCTTAAGATGAATTCCAAATTATTACTTCTCTTCAAGCTTTCTGCTAGATAGTATGCATTTATATTTTGGCTTCCCATCATGGGAAATGCAAACTAATGTCATCTAATTTTCAAACACTAAAACCACCTACACTACAGGTGAAAAGCAGATGCTTGGGGCTGGGGATGCAGCTCAGATGGTAGAGTGCTTGCCTAACATGCACAGAGCCCTAAGTTTGATCTCCAGCCCCACATAAACTAGGTGTGGTGGCAGCTGTGCCATCTGTGACCCCAGCACTCTGGATGTGGAGACAGAAGAATCAGAAGTTCAAGATCATCCTCAGCTACATAGAGTTTGAGGCCAGCCTGGGCTATATGAGGACCTGTCTCAAAAAGAATACAAAATAAAAAGAAAACAAAAAAGTAAATGCTCAAAACTGATCTCACATAATAATGGATCCTATTTACTAAACCCCATCATGCACCAGTCCCTATGCTACGCAATTCCTGCAAAGGATCTCTCAGATCAGTCCAGCAACCTCAGGGTTAAGGCCGTCATCTCATTTCAAAAGTTTTTAAAAATTAGCTTTGGAAAGATTCAGAATGATGTTCATGGCCACTAAATACTAGATGGTAGAACCTGGATTCGAGCTCCTGTCTATCTGACCAGCTCCAACCCCATGCTCTTCAAGCTAAACCACCTTGTTGTGTCATCATAACTCGCAGGCAGAAGGACCTGTGCCTGATGAATCCCACTTTCCCAAGAAAAAACAGATCTGGATGGTTCACTCCATATCACAAAACAAGTCAGCGGGAGCCACAGCCAGACACCCTGCCTTCTGTTCTCCACTCAGTGTTCTTGTAGAGGGTCACACTGTTGACATGTTACCTCATAAAAGCTGACTGACTCCTGAGAATATCAAACTGGTACATGTGGGTTAACTTTACCATGGGTCTGGTGTATCACCTTTCTATTTCAGCTCTCAGGAAACAGTAGCAGGTCAACCAGATCATCTGTCCCAGAATCCTCTCGTGGATCCTGTGAACAATGATGCTGATAGCATACAAGCACAGGTCCCTCCCCAGGCCTTTATCCTGTCCTTGGCTGCCCTGACACCATCACAGAAGAACAGTAGAGCACCTTGTGGAAATGTAGATACCATGTGCGGATTTTTCCCCCTTTATTCATAAAACTGTAAAGAGATTATGTCATAAAAAAGTCATTTTAAAAGGTCTCATCTCCATGAGTCCCGCTATTTGAAGCAGGGTCCGAAGTGTCAGTTTATGCTCTGGCAGGAAGGTCTCCTCTCTAAGACACCGACACTGTATCCCGAAGCCTGTATCCTGAAGCACGCAGTGGCCAAGGAGTGGTTCTTGGGGAAAAAAAGTAGATACAACAGCAGTTTCCCTGCAAGAGAAAGAAAACAGGTTTTATCACCTAATAAACATGTCTCAGCAATCAATACTTATTTGCCCTCTTTTCTCAAGCAACTCCTGAGAGTCACTTGAATTCTATCACTATGGATAATTCTTGAAGAAATTGCATTCCTACCTCCTAGTGATCTTTGAACAAAGCAAGCACCTCATTTTATTACATCCAACTACCCACAGAAGCTAGTTTGGAGAGGAGTTTAAGATGTAGCTAAAACTGAGGTCTTAATCATGCTGCTGTGATAAACTCTGCTATGTTATCAAACCTCACCAAGCCTGTCTCCCAAATGCCAGTGGCAAGAACAAACAGATGTCAGGGCTATTTGTTTTATTCAAAAGTGACAGGAAATCAAAAATCTATCAAATGGATATGTCAGCAGCAATGCCGCAAGCACATTGGTTAGTGAGATTTATGTGCCTCCATTTTAGCTCATGACAAGATCACCTTCTAAGCTTTCTAATCTTCTTCTTCAAATGCCCACTTGGACATAAAGGTTAGAAAGTTCGTGGATGTTACCTTTAATGCTAGGTATCTCATACAATGTGGGCACATGCAATGTGAATTAAAATCCTGTAAATTTGAGATGTGGTATGGCATACAGATAGTAATCCCTCCTTGTGCACATTTCTGAAAATCCACAGAATGTCTCTTAAAAATTGAGAACTGAGCTGAGGAGATGGCTCAGTGGATAAAGTACTTGCTGCCCAATTATGAGGACCTGAGTTCCAAGACCCAGAACCTATGCAAAACCAGACACGGTAGCATGTGCATCAGTAACCCCAGCGCTCACAAAAGGAGATGGGAGATAGAAAAAGGAGACTCCCCAGAAGCTCAGAAGTCAGCTAGCTTGTCATATGGGTGAGGGAAGAGAGACCCTGTCTCAAACAAGGTGGAGGGGACAACCAACATCCAAAGTCTTCCTCTGACCTCCACACGTGTGCCATGGCAAACATGCCTGCATCTACACACATGAGTGCACAGATGCACACACACACACAATACAGAAAAAATGAGAATTACTAAATTCCAAAGTTGGTATGTTAACTAGGTTATTAACAGCACCTGTACTATTACCATGCTGCAGTGACATTTTATGTATTTCTACTGCCTGAGCACTGGAACTTTATGAGTGATTCTAGTGATGCTGTTCCTGGTATTTTTGACTTCATTGTTATTGTCATTTTAATATTTATTCATGCCTTAAGATAGAATCATCCAAGTTTCACTAAGTGAAGATGTTAGAACTAATTCAGGGGAAATAAACTGTCAAACAGTTTGAAACAAATATATGGTATGATCAATGCTACAGTTTTAAAAGGCCACACAATTACCACAACAACCCTAGATGCTAATTTAAGACAATAACTCAGGTGGCAACAAACTTTTTCCTTAAAGGAACAAACAGTAAATAACTTGGGCTTTGAAGGCTACAAGGTCTCTGTCACAACTTCTCAAGTCTGCTGTTTTGACTTTTAACATAGCCGGGAGCACAGCTGTGTTCTACTAAAAATTTATAAAAGCAGAAGCACCCTCTAACTATGGCATGCCCCCACAGATGTGTATATGTGTGCACATGTGTAGATGTAAAGGTTAGAGGACATCTTGTTTGTGGGAGTTGTTTCTATCCTTCCACTATCTGGGTCCCCAAGGTCAATCTCAGGTTATCAGACTTGATAGCAATCACCTTTTTCTGATGAGCCACTTCATTAGCCATTTTTATTTTTGAAACAGGGTCTCACACTATAAGCCAGGTTGGCCTGGAACTCACTCTGTAGCCCAGGCTGCTCCTGAACTCATGGCAATTCTGAATGTTGCCCCTTTCATTTAGTGTAGCACGCTACATCTCATAAAACACCTGCAACTATCTCCTTGTTTTCCATAAAGCTACTTTTGAGAAAGTAAAAAAAGTTCCTTCAAGACAGAAGCATGTCAAACTGCAAAAACTTTGTAAACATTGTCAAGAAAATGGGGGACAGAAGAATAAGGTGGAAACACGACCACAACATGAAAACCTCAGAGTTTTCCAAATCTCATTTGTGGTAATGATTACAAAACTACATATTGTAACTCACAAAATAGTATACTACAAAATGGACAAATCACCAATTTAGTTACATGTAAATAATACCTCCATGAAGCTGATTTGGGGAACACATTAAAGCTTCAATAGTCATCTTTAGTGTATAATAATTATAGGTTTATATGCAAAAAGTATATATCCCTTACCTTTGCTCCTCTGAGAAATGTGAGAGTGAGTTGTGTACATAATGGGGGAATTCTGTGGCATTGGATGCTACTGTCCCACACTGAAGTCCTGGCCCTATCCAGACTTCTGTCACCTACTTAAGATGGAATAATCACCTTCCATACACTGTACAAAACCCAAGTTCATGGCTCAGCTTCGCATGGGTAAAAGAGAAAGAAGACTGACAATCTAAGTGTGCAACCTTTTGACAATGAAAAAAACAACATTATCATCTGCTCAAGAATCGCATAATGAAATCACGTGAAAAAGATGCAAAAAAAAGCCTCATAATGTTTTAATATTTTAAATGCGTTTACAATTTTGTATTGGGCTCATTCATAGCTGTCCTGGGACAAGTAGCCACTGGGCCTGAACGACAACAGGCCATGTGGTAAGTTTCTTTAATTTACTTATCATTACTAACAAACTTTAAATACAAACTGGTTGAAAACCACACGAGCCTTGCCTCCTCCTTTCAGGGGCATTTGATGCAGAGTGAAGCTGTACATTCAAATAATTAAAAACTAAAAACTATAAATAAATAATAAATAAATAAATTGGGGACAAGACATAGAATGAAAATCATCCTTCTAACTGACTTAAAGTTGGATGAATACACAAAATGTTAAACCCCCTAGTATCAAATCTGTCTCTACCCAGAGATTATAGGAGCCCACCCCAGACTTACTCAACCAGAATCCCAGGAATGGGTCCACTATTCTGGGCTTAACAAATCCTCTAGATGTTTCTGTTGTTCACTAAAGTTTCAAGACCACTAACTTGAAGTTTGGAAAATAACAGGTATATGCCTTTCCAGTGTAAGTGAAGGTGCCTTAACTCCCTCACATAACTTTGAGCTGACTTCAGATCTCCCCAAAGAGGAGATCTGTGCCCAAGTACATAAGCATTTAGTGAGAGTGAGGTCTATTATGACTGAAAAGGCTAAGTAGAAGCCATTAAAGATGCCTCTACCTGGGAAAACAGTGAATCAAAGCCAGTATCACATTTAACTCTATGTGGCTGTGCAAAAAATAGTTGGATCTTGGAGAATGACAGTTGATTATCATAAGTTAATGATTTTGCTTAGGCTTTCCAGTAACATTGAAATCTATTAATCTATGTTAAGTGTACAGAAGCTAAGTGTTAACCAGAATGGAATCCAACTTGAAACCAAGCAGAAACACAATCTCCAACTGATGTCTGTTTGTAGGCCTGGCATGCATGCTCTGAATGTCAAGATACTTGTGTGTGAGCAATCCTTTTGCTTCTTCTTTGGTTAACTGCTCTCCAAGTTTATTGCACATCTCAATTAGAATTCCAGGTTGTTTATACAAAACTATGTGCAGTGTACTTTTAAGCTGGCATAAGGTAATTCAGAATTATTAGCCTGTGCCCATGGCAAAATTGCCAGTCACTCAAGGCCATTCAACCCAGAGTCTAAAAATTATTCCTAAGACTCAAAAACCTTCAGACTAGCATTTTAGACAGTGGGAGAAATGCACCTGTTGAGTATCCCTTATCCAAAATACTTGGGATGAGAATATTTGGGATTTAGGAATTTTTCATTTTTTAATATTTGCATATACATAATGAGATTTCCTGAAATTAGACTCTAAGTATAAACATGACATTCACTTAATTTTCATATAGACCATATACTCATAGTCTGAAGATAATTCTATACAACAGTTTTAGTTCACCTTCTTTTGACTGCTACCCACCATATAAGGTCAGGCACAAAATTTTCCACTCATAGCATTATATCAGCATTCAGAAATTTTCAGATTTGGGAGCAGTTCTTATTTGGGGTTTAGAGATTAGTTTCCAGACTAATAAGACATATTTGTTTTACTGGCCAATCAACATGTTCCTTTCTTGTGATTCTTTCTGCTCCAATTACAGCTTTAAGTCTCTCTGTTTATTGTTCGCATAACAATAAAAGTAAGCTGCAGTTAATCCTGAGTGCAGTCTTTACAAATCTCTGCCACCTTGAGGGCCTCAATCATGGGAGATTATGCTGAACAGTTTAAGCAATCTGAAAGCAGTTGTAACTCAGTGCATCATACAAAACTGCTCTGAAAAATCAAAGCACCAAGCAAATAAAGCTGCAGAACAGATAACAAAACACCTGTGAAATAGTATTGTATAGGTATCACTAGGAAACGGACTGTGTGAATAGCCCAGGAGGCTGATTCATAATGCCAGGCTTATAAGCATAAAAACACGGCTTGAGTAAATAATTCTGATTTTGTTTTTGGTACCTACTGAAGATTCTTTATTCAGCTAAGGGGGCACCACACTGTTCCTTTAGCAGCATCTCCATTATTCTAATTCCCTACAGAGAGAAGAAAGAAAAATCAAAATGTCATATTTCATAGACAAGTACTTTTACATTTATCACAACCTTTTCCCTTCAGGGAATCCAGGTACCAGCAATATATTCATTTCAGAAAAGCGGGCACATGTCATCCCTGACATTCTTATAATATTTTACTCAGCGATCCCCTTCCACCTTCTCCACATGTGCTCAGAGCTATTTGGGAGGTGGGTAGAGCAGCACTTGGGACCTGCTTGCAACATCAGCACAGCTCAAGAGAAGGTAAGCAATGGCTCCAAGCAGTGCATCTTGCCAGCGTTGGGATAATGGCAACTGCAACTGTTTGCTGAACACTGACAATTGTGCTGAGTTCATTGCCAAGGGTTCATACTTGCTTTCAGGGGTAGTGGGTGCTGCAGCATCCCACTGACATCCTCCAAGGTGGAGACACTCCTTCCCCAAACACCAGAACCTACTGTGGACTGCTGTAGGCATGTGGGCACCAGAGCCAAAGTAGGCAACCTCACCTGAGCTCATGTCTTTTCTCCAGGGCCTGCCCATAGCCAATGACCGGTGGGTCTGGAGGTATAATGGCCCTCTTCCCTCAACTGTGAACATTAAGGGATATTGCATTCCCCGTAGCTCCCCATGAGATCAGCTGAGACCTCTGCTAGGACTGTATCACAATCAACATCACTTGCTCCTCACCCTGCGTCCCTCCTCCCCAAAGAGATATCCCTCAGAGTCCTCTCCAAAATACTCCATGGGCAAATTTCCATCTCTGAGTTAGGTCTCCAGAGCTCACAGAGGACACCTGTGTGACACAGACAAAACTCTCAGGCAACTACTACTCTCCCTGCTCCTTTACTGGTGAGAAAACATATTCAAAGAGGTTTAAACCGTGCCCCAAACTATACAGCTACGATGTAGTGATGCCAGGAGCACACAGGCACGCCACACCGGTTTCAGTCACACCCCCAGTCCTCTGCACTGGTTATTCTGACTGTTCACGCCAGCCCACCTATCACCTATCTTTGGGGAAAGAAGAAGGCAGATACTCCTTTCCTCCTTCAAAGACTGGTTCTGTAGATCAGAGAATAAACCTTCCGGTGGAAAGATGGAATAAGATTATACTTATGAAATAAATGTCTCAAAGCTAGATCCAAAGGAAAGGGTCTGCTGTTCTCAGAGACTAGAAATGTTTGGTGAGAATTAACAGCAATAAAGAGAACTGTAGAACAGTTTCCCAGGCCTCTCCTGGGAATATTGGCTTAACAGGACTCTAGCAGGTCCCAGCTTATCTTTGACAAGCTCTCATGTGATTAAGATCAAGCAGGGCTGGGGAATACTGAGTGGGCTTACAGAAGAAAGGCTGGGACTTCTCATTAGGGTTCACTTGAGAAAAAGGACAGGATGGTGAGGATTCAAAAGCATCACTAGTACACACAGTAAAATATCTTGGGGCCTGGGGAGATGACTCTGTCAGTAAAGTGCTTACTGTACAAGCATAAGGACCTGAATTTGGATCCCAGCACATGTTAAAAATGAAAAAGAGCTGTCCTGTGTTCCAAGAACCAGAGAGGCAGAGACAGGCAGATCCCAGAAGCTCACTGACTAGCCAGTCTAGACGAATCCATGGGCTCCGAATTCAGTGAGAGATCAATCTCAAAAAAGATGGGGGGGGGCTGGAGAGATGGCTCAGTGGTTAAGAACACTTGCTATTCTTCCAGAAGACCTGGGTTTGAATCCCAGAACCTACATAGCAGCTAACAACCATCTATAACTCCAGTTCCAGGGGATCCAACACCGTCTCCTGGTCTCTGTGGACACTACACACACCTGATACATTTACATAATGTAGGTAAAACATTCATGCATATAAAATAAAAATAATGAATAAAATATTTTTTAAAAACAGATAAGGAGCTGGGCGTAGTGGCACACGCCTTTAATCCCAGCACTCGGGAGGCAGAGGCAGGAGGATCTCTGTGAGTTCAAGGCCAGCCTCGTCCACATAGTGAATTCCAGGACAGCTGGAGCTACAGGGAAACCCTGTCTCAAAAAAACCAAAAAAAAAAAAAAAGATAAGGTGGGAAGTGATCAGAGAAGACACCTAACATCAACCTCTGGCCTCCACACACATGAATACACTTGTGCACATGCACATGCAACTGTATGCACATATGCATACCCACATGAACACACCATACATAACACACATGCAGATACACAAAAATATATCTTTAACACTAAGGCAGAGCAAATGAGAAGATTCAGAAGGCCCTTCAGATTCTGCCAGGGCCATCACCCCAGATTATGATTCTGCTTTAGAGAGAAGCAGCAGTAAAGGTTCCTGATGGGGGCTGAAAACTATGGATTATGAGCTGAACCAAAGCAGCAAACCACAGGACCAGCATCCAGAGATATAAGACCTATTCACAGTTCACAGCCTTTCTGCTAGGTACCTTAGTCTGGACACTATTGCCAGGCAGTGCCTTAGACTACTAAGGCTGGGTGACTGCAAAGCCAGCTACACTAGGGCCTTCTATATGCAGCATACCAGAAAAATTAATGCTGTCTATAAAAGAAAACACAGATTTCTGAGCCCTAAGAGTGACTCCAGTCAAACTGTGAGGCCAAAAGCTGGCATTTGTGCACTGATAAAACACTTCAAGCAATTATGAAGTGCAATTAGCTCATTCACTAGAATTTATAAATAGCAGTTTTTTAATGCATCTGAGATATTTTCCAACTCTGCCTATTTGGGAAATAATGAAATATGTTCTCCTTAATCATACCTGGAGATGTCATAAACACTGCTCTTAAAACTAGCTTCCTCTTGGGGCTGGAAAGATGGCTCAGTGGTTAAGAGCTCATGTTGCTGTGTTCCCAGCACCCACATCAGGTGCTCATAACCAATTAAAACTCCAGCTCCAGGGGGTCCAATCTTCCAGTGCCCTCTTCTGGCCTCTTTAAGCATCTGCACTCACACATACTCACATGCACATATCCACACATTAGACACACACTTATACTTAAAAATAAAAACAAATCTTAAAAACATAGTCTACTCTTAAAGGTTGGGGAGAAATAACAGACCATGGGCACAACAACCAGTGGAACAAACTCTAACCACAGTCTAAGCATCAGACCCAGCTATGCTCACTTCTGTTTTCACTCATTCAGCAACCAATCCAATGGACAAATATATTATGTGCCTACTATATGCACTGGATATTAAACGGCAAACAACCAAGACAAAGTTCCTGCCCTAGTAGAATTTGCAGGCAATTTTCTTTCCCATTTCAAATTTTTGTTGAAATTCAACCCCTTAAATAATTAAATGTCTTCCTATTTTCAGGAAGAATAAAAACTGCTGTATAAATTATTTTTCAAACATCTCTTTTCAGAGTAGATGGTATGTCTCTGAAACAAGAAAAGCACATCCCTTCCTAAGGAAGTGAGAAGCAAGCTGTGAATCCACCTATCCATCTAAATTAAGACTGCCACCACTTATTGAGCCACTAATTGACATAAGTGAAGATTCTGAGGTTCGCCTTGGGAATTCAAAGACATTATTTATTGAACCAATTATGTTCACAATGTGACAGTTGATTTTTCTTTCCCTCCCCCCCCATACCACTTTAGTCTTTTTAAGAACAGTTAGATACAGAAAGCAGAGAACGAGGACAGAGAAAGAGGTTTATAAAGTGAATTAAGAAAAGAAAAGGCTAACAGGTAGGCCAGCCATTATTTAGCGCCTCTCTTTGGTAAGGAGGGACCAAATCAAAGCTCAATAGATAGTCCTTTCAAATAAAGTTCATTCTAACACTCAAATCTTGCCCCCAGGAGATCAGGCTTAAAGAGGCTAAATTCACACCCCTTATCACACAGTGATACACACACAGAACACACATTAAGTAAATGCACTTTTTAGATACATCTTAAAAAACTTTTGGATTGACACACCATAAACCAGCTTGACTTTATTATCTCTCTGCCCCTCAAGAATGTTTTTTCCACTATTACTAAGCTATCCTTCTCCATTTGTCAATGCACAGATAAGTAAGCCATCTCAGGGCCTCACTTCCCTAATGCTGGGCAGTGCTGCCTAAGGTAATTTCAGCTCGGGAGTCTTTTATTTTTTAATTTTTCAAAAACTTCATTAAGAATTTCATACATGTATATAAGGTGTTTTGATCAAATCCATGCCCACTCTCTCCCCTCCAATATTCCCCCCTCTGAAGAGGTAACCCTAAAATCTTTTAAGGATTAGATACAAGCTCCCAAATACTTTTGACCTTTTTGGCCTTTGGAAGAGAGTTATTGCTAACAGGCCCAAGGAGTCCCTTTCAAGCTCAAGTCCCTTCACAAAGTCTCCACTCTGTTTATGAGAAACAGTTGATTGTTACTGTAAGAACAAAATGTGTCTTAAGACGAGTTAGAACCGACAATGACTAAATCCAGACAATGTGTTTATTTTGTCATCAGACACTTCCTTAAGAAGCTCTAATTTAGCTAGGAAGCTCCAAAGGGAGTCATATTAGACCTTACAAAAATTAGACTTCTAAAGCAGTTCTTCAAAGGCACATCCATGTAAAGAACTTTACAAAAGAGAACTACTCACTTAATTATCACGGTGATTTAAAAAAAAATGGTGTTGAAGATCCTGCTAGAAATAAGTCCTTCTTGTGGGTCATAGCTTTGGGGCCAACATCATCCAGAGCACCAGCTGTCACTGTGTATACCGGCTGCACTGTGTATACAGGCAGCCTTGGGCATAGAGATACACCAGGACGTGACACCCCCTGTCCTGGTTTGTTTCTTCATTGTGTGACAAAACACTCTGACCACTGCCAACTTGGGGAGGAAAGGGTTTATTCAGCTTACAACTCCCAGGTTCAACAGGGAGCCCAAGGTAGGAACTCAGGGCAGGAACCTGGAGGCAGTAGCTGGGGCACAGGCCATGGAGGAACACTGCTCACTGGCTTGCTTCTCTGGCCCCTGCTCAGCCTGCTTTCTCATGCAACATAGGCCCGCCTGCCCAGGGGTGACACCACCCACAGTGGGTTGGGCCCTCCCACATCACTCATCAAGAAGATGCCCCTCAGATATGGCCACAGGCCAGTCCAATAGAGGAAATTCCCCAATTGAGGTTCCCTCAACCCAGGTGTATCAAGTTGACACTAAAGCTATGCAGCACAATTGACCCCTTGTCAACTTGACACACAAACATCACTATTAAACCATAACTTTCCAATTTCTGTCCCCAAGATATGATGTTACCATCACAACCTAAGACAGAACAACTTAAAAAACCCCATAGTCCTTAAAAAATCCAAACACTTTAAAGTCCATAGTCTCTTTTAAAAGTCTCAACTATGGGTGGGCTTCTGTAAAATCCAAAACGAGTACTGTCTTATTTCAAAGGGAAGATTCAGGCACACCTAAGCAAAACCCAAGTCCAGCAAAGTAGCTTGAGGCTGGACATCTGGGATTCACACAGTCTTCTGGGCTCCGAAGGGTACTGGCAGCTCCACTGGTCTGACTGCAGTCCACAGCACGCTCAGCTCATCTCACAGACCCAGGCCAGCTCCATTCCACACTTACTGCTGTCCTTGGTGGTCGTCCCATGGTCCCAGCATCTCCAAAAAGCTGGGGTCACCACTGAAACTGAGGCTACACCTTCACCAATGACCTCTTCTTGCCTCTTGGGGTGCAAAGCCTCAGTTTCTCTCCATGACCCCTTCAATTCTGGGGTCTTTGCTGCAACTGAAGTGGTACTTTCACCTATGGCCTTTCCTGGCCTCTCACAGTGCCAAGCCTCAGC
>NW_008358342.1:1461844-1476554 GCF_000622305.1 Nannospalax galili | reverse complement strand
ATGCAGGAGACTCTTACACATTACCAAGTCTTGCTTCCAGCTTGAAATAGAGGTGCGGGTCCCCTCTGTGTGCTGACCCTGAGGAAATACTTCCCAGAAGGCTCCACCACAGTGATGCTGGTCTCTTGTTACTTACAGCTGATTTTTCAGCCCCAGCTAGCCAGCATCAATTGTCCCAGTAAAGCAAAGGTTTTGCTTCAGGTTCTGGTCTTTTCTTAATCACAGCTGATTCTTCAGCCCCAGCCGACCAGAACCCACAGATTCTCAATCTAAAATCTCACTCGAATAGCCCTAATAGTCTCCACTTCCCTTTAAGCTTCACAAGCCAGGCCTCCATTGTCTACAGCTCTTTCAGCATAACTGTTCCAAGCTCCACTGCAACAAACTCTGAGCACGCAATGGCTTTTCCAGCCCAAACTTCCAAACACTTCCAACAGTCCTCCCCAAAACACCAAGGTCAGGTCTGTCACAGCAATGTCCCACTCTCTGGTACCAAGAACACTAAGAGACACCTCCCTCACCATTTTGTGGGCCTGTCAGGAAGTCACAGGATCTGTATTTGAGTGTGGACTTTATGACACAACTGTAAATGTGGGGCGCCCACTCTTCTGTAAATAAACCCCTACCCTATGCTCTATTAATAATAATAAATAAAATATTTAAAAATAAAAGAAAAATGCACAGGGCTTTCATTGTGTAAAGTAGGGAATAAGTGAAATGGTTTATTCTTACTGGAGACAAACACACATAAACATTTAATAATTACCACTTCTTACATAAAACAACGTAGAACTTTGAGGTGAAAATAGTCATTAACAAAAATATATGAAGTATGGCATTGTGCAAATTTTAAAAAACACATATGGGGCAATATTATGAAATGTTTATGAATATTAATATAAAGAGAAAAAAAGTCTGGAAAAGGTGTGAATGTAGTACACACAACTTGAGAATAATTACCTCAACAAAGAGGAAGGGAAAGGGATGACTGAGCGACTACAGATTCTCAGCCTCTCCAGTGTGGTGCAGCCATTGTTGGACTACTCGGACTCTATCCTGTGAGCTAAGCTGATAAATCCTTATACATATTCATTCTACTGGTTCTGTTTCTTTGGAGAACCCTGACTAATACACCCCCACTCAGGGGTCATTGGTCTCTTGGCAGGAAATCGGAAGAATGAAAAAGACCTGAAAGACAAGACGTGTCTGAGAAGTGCTGAAATGGAGAGACGCAAAAAGAGTGAGGGAAGAAAGGACGTAGAGGCCAGCCCTGCAGGAAGGGAGACTTACAGAGACAACTGGCAAAGGAGGGACGTGAGCAAGCTGCAAAGTCTGGTCATGAGTCACAGACACTGGTGAAGGGAAGAAGGAGCATAAAGGGGCTTAAGAAGAAGCATCACACAGCACCTTCTCTTTTAACTTCCATGAACAGTGGGAAGTTGGACTGAGTGTAGAAGGAAACAGGATGATGATACTTCAAACCTTTCAAGCTCACAGTGCCCCACCCCTCCCTACACTACTCTCTTCTTAGCTCTGCCTCTTCCTGGAAGAGATGATAGCGCATAAAACCTCTCTATGTAACCACAAATGGCGCTGTAATTGGGCAATGACTCTATTAGACACATTTAGGGTCCTGTCAAGCCTGCAGTGAAACCTTGTGCAAGATCTCAAATGCTGTAAAACCTAAACTGCCTCATCTTTGAATAGAGATAGTAATAGGCTTGTCCTAAAATTTGGGTTAAGTCATGCCTAATCTGGTTATCATGATTTCTAGTGTTAAAATACTAGTTTGTGGCAAATGCTCGGTAATTACATAGCTGTTCTTCATCTATTTTTTTTTTTTTTTTGTAATCCTGTGGGGTTGGAGATGTAGCTTAACTGGCTGGCTGGCATGAACAAAGCCCTGGATTGGATCCCAGCACCACTCAACCTGGGTGTGGTAGCACATGCCTATAATCCCAGCATTGTGGAGGTAGAAGCAGGAGGATCAAAAATTCAAGGTCTTCAGCTATACTCAAGTCCAAGACCTGCCTGAGACACATGAGACCCTGTCTCCAGAAAGAAAAGGGTGTATCTGGACTGGCAAGATGACTCAGCAGGTAAAAGCACTTGCCACAAAAGCCTAACAGCTTGAATTTAATTCCTGGAACATAGGTTAAGGGTGGAAGGAGAGACAACTGTCCTGTGACCTCCACACATACTCCATGGCTGTGAGTGCACACACATACACACAATAATAACCCCCCTATGGAAGAACAGAGGTGTATCCTGTGAAAGAACAAGGGCCTGCAACATAGAAGACAAGTCATAAATGTCCACTGAATGAATGAATGAATGAGTCCACCACTTAACCAATCAGTCATCAGTTTGTATTCCTACCCCATTAGATAGTAAGGTGCTTATTTAGGGCACAAATTTTGCTTCTGCATGAATCTTAGTATCTTCAACAGAATTTAGCACACAGTAGGTACTCAGTATCTATGGTTTTGAAAACTAATCAACTGATGACTTGTGAATGCTAGAATGATGCATTTAGAATGAACTAAACTGAATTAAATCTGCCTAGTAGTCAGCATCCTTGATATGTGGATATAAATGTCAATATTATAAGATCTACCACAGAGATGAAAGGACAAAATAAGGGAAGGACGAAGGCATGAGAGGAGAAAGGAAGAGGGAACGGTGTAGAAAGAACCAGTAGCACAGGCTGGGTCCAGAGGAACCTGGATTTGTTTACAAAGTGAGATATTTTCCAATGTTAGAGTTTACATTATAAAACCACTGGCCACTTAATAAAACATGTGCATCAAAGTTTACTTCAAAAACCTTACTATTTTTTGGCTCTCATTTTCCATTAAGGTTGTTCAGAATCTTCTTGTTGACAATCAGAAGCATGAAGACATGAATTAAAGATAGAGTAATAACATGTTACTCCACTGCCTCAACTCCTATGGCCCTTATGCCCACCAGGCTCTGATCTGTTTGCATCCAAGTCCTCCAACCACAGCTACCTGCATTCTTCTCTGACCACATCATGCACACAGGCCTGCTTCTTATCCAGTAACACACTCTTGTTTTCTTTCCCACCCACTGGTCTCTCTGAGGACCATCCCCAGATCTTCAAGTGTTGAGCTAGGACCATCTAACACCTTGCAGCATTCACAGTTCAACTAATCTAGCTCTTCCTCAGAGAATACCTGATCCTGTGCTCACCGGACTCAAACAGTCTAGCCAGTCTAGACCAAATCACCAACAACATCTTTAGGACATTTCATCCCTGTAAGTAATTCTCATGCTTATAAAATATCCTGTCCTGACTGTCACACCCACTAGATGGTACATTCCATGAGATGTTTTAAGTTCCAATGAGTGTCCTCTGCTGAATCCCACCTACAATGGAACCCAGCAGAGTGGTATCATATAGGAAGGAAAAAAGAGAAGGGATAGAGAGAGGGACAAGAGAGGAAGGGGGAAAGGAGGGAAGGAGGAAAGTGTCTGCATCCAGTTTTTTTTTATCAAAATATGAGACACACTAGGCAAAACTCCCCAGAAAGAGCTTTTTGCCACGTGGGCTTAGACAGACACAGCAACTGTGCCAGACACTCATCGGTCACAGAGGCCTGTGCTTCCCAGTGGCCAAAGTTTGTTGGTTTGGTTTTTTTGTTTTTGTGTTTTTTGTTTGTTTGTTTTTGTCTTTTTGAGACAGGGTCTCCCTGTAGTCCCAGCTGACCTGAATTCACTATGTAGACCAGGCTGGCCTTGAACTCACGAGGATCCGCCTGCCTCTGCCTCCCGAGTGCTGGGATTAAAGGCGTGTGCCACCACACCCGGCTCGAAAGAGATTTTTTATCACAGTAAAGTATCTTTTAATCTGATGCTGTCCAATCCTTTTAAATTTAGGTCTTCCTCATCTAAAAAAGTGGGATACGCCAACTAATTATAACAAAGATGTATTAGAGCATGCCCTGAGCTGGCATAGTGTGAGGGCTCCTCCTGCATTAACCTGTTTGACCCTTCTATCTGCCCTAAAGATTGTTACTTGTGTACTTGGATAACACCAAAGCTCAGAGAAATTAAACATCCTCGCCCAAAACCACAAAGTAACTAAGTGTAGCAGAGCCTCATTTGACTCAAGGCAATCAGGCAGAAGGGCCTAGAATTACCGATCTTACAGCACAAGGCTGGCTGTAAGTTGAAATGAGAATGCGAAACCCTATTTCAATGCTGGGTACATGGCAAGAGCTTTTCTTCTTTCCCTATTAACCATGTTCAAAATGCTGATAAACAAATGAGATATTTTAGTCTCATTCCCAAATAAAAATCTCATGAATTGTAACATGAATCAATATCTAATCACATCTATGAATTTACCTTAAATACGATACTTTTCAAGGGGGAACAGCTGGTAGAATGTACAGCTTCGACATTTTTCCCACAGTAGTTAATAGACTCTTGAGTGTGATTCATTTTTATTTTCATTAATAACCCAAAATCTTTAGGTATAACTGCAGAACATTAAACTGCTGTAGTGATTCAAAAATCATTACTTCACATTACAAATCTTTGTCCTTAAGGAGACTATTTAATTCTCACAACTTGTGACAGAAAAGAATGTATTCGCAAATAATAAAATCTAAAAATTGGAAAAGACCTTATAGTATTGAGTTCAAACGTGAAATTCTTAGCAAAGGATAGAAAGTGGCTCGTCTGATTTAGTGAAATCTACACTCAAATATCAGAAGGCCAGGTGACAGTCTTTTTCATGACTCCCAATTCTCCCAATAAACCCCAACCTGACATAAGCATTTAAGTCACTGCTGGTATGTTTCTGGTATCAAGTTCTTCCTTCATCCTCCAATATGACTCAATCCTTTTAATTTTCAATGTCTAAAAGCATGACCTGGGGACAAAAAATATAGTTGGTAGACAAGGCACCAGTTCACAATTCAGAGCTAGAGTGCTGTTATTGACAGCAGCATGCACACAGTGACCGCCTTCTTCATACAGTCTGTGGAGCAATACACCAGTAGTCCACGGCAAGATTAAGTAGTGATCTTTTTAAATTCCAAGCATTTCTCATTACAAATTAACCAGCTCAGTCAGAATAAAAGCTATATATAGGAAAGCTTCTAAATGATAAAATAAAATATCTCTGTGATAAATGCAACAGCTGTTGACTGCTTATTTATTTGGCTGGTTGGTTGGTTTTGATGTCTGTCTGCTTGTTTTTTAAAATAGGGTCTTGCTATGGAGCGCAGGCTGGCTCAGACTTGAAGTTCTCCTGCCTCAGCATCATGAGAGCTGGAATTATGCTTGTATTTCACTGTACCAGGCCCACCTGTTGTCTTCCAGTCAACTACTTGCAAAGGACAAAAATGCCTGGCAAAGCTTAAATAAGCTGATGCTTTTAAAATCCCCAGGTCGTATAATAAACTAATAAGTGGCAGAGCAAAGCTGAAGAATTGGATGTAATGGTGACAGGGTGAGACTTTTTAAAAATCACTGCACCATGTCAACTGCTAGTTAAATAAGAATCATAACTCGGTAATCCCTAGGATCATATCCTTTGCCTGGTCTCAGATAAATTCCTCCATGGATTCACAACTCTTAAATAGATGAAGTTATAAATCTGCCAATTGTCTTTAATGTGAAACAATATTATGAATTTTTTTCCTTGAGCTGGGTGTGGTGGCATACATCATTAATCCCAGCACTCAGGAGGCATCGGGAGGCAGGCTGATCTCTCTAAGTTCGGGGCCAGCCTGATCTAACATAGTGAGACTCCATCTCAAATATTTTTTAATTTATTTTAAATGCAAGGGTGGGATTACTTTTAAAACCAAAGACTGAAAGCAATTCCAGCTCTTGTGTGGAAACTGATACAAAATCCTCAAGGCTGGGGGATAAATCTTCGCATCTATGTACTGCTTTTGGAATTCAAGTAGCTACTTCAGGTTCTCTGGGAAATGATTTGTTAGACTGATGAAAAGGGGTGGGCTGCTGTAAGGGTGAAATGAGGGAGAATTTTCCCTATCTTAAAGCAATGTAGCCTAAGGCAGGAAATGTAGCTCAGTGGCAGAGCACTTATCCGGCATGCACAAGACCCTGGGTTCAACTCTAGTACTGTTAAGACCAAGATCACAATTTGGGGGGCTGGAAAGATAACTCAGTGATCAAGAGCACTTGCTGCTCATACACAGGGCCCAGATTCAGTTCCCAGCACTCACATGGTGGCTAACAACTATCTGTAACTCCAGTTCCAAGGGAACCAATGCCCTCTTGTGGCCTCTGTAGTCACTGCTTATGTGTGGTGCACTTACATACATGCTGGCAAAACTCTCATACACACAATCTTTTTTATTGAGTTTTTGTGCATCTTATATAATAGATCTTAAACAAATGTAGAGCCCCTCCCCGATCTCAGCCACCCCATAGCCCCCCACACACACACACATACACACCAGATTTCATGCATTCTGTCTTCTACAGTGGAACCTCTACACCTAATGCTCATGGAAAATAGTGCAACAGGGGGTAGAGAGAATACTAAAACCTCCCTCAACACTCAACACTGACACTTTCTCATACAACAGAGTGTGAGGCACACACAAGGCCACAACTAGCTAAGTTTTAGAGAATAAGAGACTGCAGAGTACATATCCCCGGATATTAAACCTCACCCACCCATGGGTCAGGGACCACTGCAGAAGAGGGGGTTAGAAAGATGACAGCCAGGGCTGGTGCATGAACATAAGGAAACAGAGGCTTTCAGGCCTCTGGGAACTTGCAACAATGGTGACAGCATGCACAAGACCCATGCAAACTCAATCAAACAAAAACCCAGCATAGAACTGGGGAAAAAAGCAGCAGGCCCCAATCCTAGTCAAGGAACTATTGGCAACTGATTACCATAGGGTGAGGCAGAATAGATCTTTAAGTGAGTGACTCTAGATAGGCTGACTAGACTTTGCACTTAGGGACATCCGGGTACAAATGCTTGACCAGATAGGACATAATTTTTTTAAAAAACTAATTCTAATGCTGGGCATGGTGGCACATGCCTTTAATTCCAGTCCTCAGGAGGCAGAGGCAGGCAGATCCCTGTGAGACCAGCCTTGGTCCCCATATAGTGACTTCCGGGTGGGCTGGGACTAAAGAGACCCTGTCAAAACACTTTTTTTCAATTCTTTTTAAAATATTTTTATTGATTATTTTTATGTGTATGAGTGTATTGCCTGCATGAGTATAAGCACATCTGTGTCATACAGTGCCAGCAGAGGTCAGAAGACGGGGTCGGATCCCCTGGAACTGGAGTTACAGATGGTTGTTAGCCACCATATGGGTGCTGGGAATCAAACCTGGGTCCTCTGCAAGATCAGTCAGTGCTCTTGACTGATGAGCCATCTCTCCAGCCCCTTAATTCTTTAAAATGATCATAAATTGTGGTAACAGTATAATTTTTTTTTAATTGAGAAGCCATACAGGAAGCCTAGTCATCAAGCACTCAGACTGAGGTCTGGTTTGAATATGGCGCTACCTCCTGCCACCTGTGTGGTCTTAGGCAAGGTAAGTCACCTCTCCGAGCCTTCTTGTGTATAACATGCTGATAAGAGTTCTCTCCACAGATAACTCTTGAGTCATCTGAATGAGGCAATGCATGTAAAGTACTCTGGATACAGAAAGAAGTACAAAGGTTCCTAAGTCAGCATACCACAGAAATATTTGCACATCCATGTTTACTGCTTACTATTCATAATAGCTGAGAGCCATCCTAGAGGTCCATCAATAGATGACTGGAAAAAGAAACTGGTACATACACAATGGGGTTTCATTCAGCCCTAAAGATGTGCAAACTTTAGTCATCTGCAGGAAAATGGATGGAGCTAGAGATCATCATATTAAGCCGAAGTCTCAGAAATACAAAGATGGTGTATTTCATCTCATATGCAGAATGTAGATTTAAATTTAATACATATTTATAGATATTTGTGTATATGTAGGCCATGAAAGCAGAAAGGAGACTAAGAGAGGAAAGAAAAGGTCTAAAGGGTAGGGAACAGGGGACCCAGAGAAGTTAAAGTAGTATGTATGTCATGAAAGCAGAAGGAAGAATGGTTTCTGTTCATGGGAAGAAAGGGACCAAGAGGACAGAGTGGGGATGAGGAAAGAGCAGTGTGGGGCCAAATAGGAACACATACATGAAAATGCCACAAGGTAGCCCACTTCTTTGTATACTAACTAAAAATTAATAAATGATCTAATAATAATGGCAATAAAGAAAATATTAGAGTGAAATATGACCTGTGCTTGATAATATTGTTATCTTCCCATTGTTCCTGTGCTTGACAAGAAGTTCCTTTGCTTTAAGATTATAAAATAGAATAGAATCCTAAAAGTCTTGCTAGATCTAGAAAATAATATAATAATAATATGTTCACTAAGTCACTAACTAGCCATTGAACCCTGAGGAATTGCTGAGCCCTGAGAATAAAGTAACGAGTTCCTTTCAGAAGTCACTCAGTGTGAGAGATAAAAGACACATTACAAATATCAGGGAAAAGATACATAGATAGATATAAATATATATGAGTTCTTCAGTGAATCTTTTCTAAGGTAATGGTACAGAACATGAAAGGTTCTGTGTATTGTGTCACTTGTAACACCATAAGTTCGAAATAACCTCAACATTCAGTTCTAAAAAGTGATATAAATTATGATATGTTGGGATAAGTCAGGAGTGCCTGGAGTGTAAAGTATGGCCACCAGGTTGGATACCTCCTAGTGAGGGTGGCAGGAAACTGGCCAGCTCCATTCTAGACACACTGTCTCTTACCCAACAACCCCCAAGCAAAACTATTAGGCCTCTAATCCTTTAATCCTAACCAGGTCTCTGTAGATTATGCGACCAGAGGACAGGACAAAGGCCACATAGCATTAGAAGCTCCCTCCCTCCCCCTACCTGCCAGCCTGCCAGAAAAACAACTCCACCTCTTTGCCTACGAAGCTTTCCTATATAAACCTTTGCTTCCACCATAACAAACAAGCTATCCACTGACACAGCCTCCCGGTGACCTTCTGGGATAGGACCAGTGTGCAATGGTCTCCTGATAGCAGCAGAGTTTGGGCCAAGGAGAGGCTGACAATGATAAATACTTAATGAAACACTATACAGTCATTAAAATTATGGCTTTGAATTTATGTTGTTACTGTAAAAGGCATTTGTGATAAAATATTGCTTGAAAATGTAAGATATGAAAGTGTAGTCATCACTGTTTAAAATCTGGACATAAAGAACTAGAAGGAAATATGCCAGTTTGGGCTTTTAGCTTGGTTGTTCCAAGCCAAAGTCTTGCTATACAGTATAGGACTCGGATAATCATGATTCTCCTGCCTCAGCCTCCTGATGAATGCTGGGATTACAAGCATGCACTACTAAGCCTGACTCCAATATGTGCTTTAATGAAAAGATATCAACGATCAGATCGCTTATGCAGCATATCCTGTATACCAAAGGCACTTTAAGCACTCTCCTTTACTTCTCATGCTCATGAGGTAGACATCATTATTCACACGTCACCCAGCAAAAGGATGGGCTCCACGCTGAGGAAAGGGCTATGAGCTGTAAACCCAGGACAGGATGGCTCCAAAGACAGGCTCATTATGAGCACTAAACATTTGTCTGCAGTGCTCTAATGGGGAAAATAAGTTTTTGCTTTTAACTTCCTTGCACTTTGCTTTTTAAATAATGACAATACAACAAGTGATCATTTGCTATATGCCAAGTCCTGACCTGAGTGTTTTTATAACTCATTTGCTTTTCCCAAGGACTCTCTGAAGTAGGAACCAACACTGTCCTCATTTTACAGACAAGGAAAGTGAGACCCGGAGCTGTTAATGGCTTGTCCAAGGTCCCCCAGAAGTTCCTTGCAGGGCGCCCTGCCAGTTTCAAGGGAAGCTGGGGCAAAAGAACACAAATGGCTCTACAAAAACTCAATTTAAGATATTTATGTTCATGCAGTAGTTATTCAGAAACTTATTTTTAAGTCTTACAGAAATTTTTTATAAAGATTAAAAGAGTCTTTGGGGAAGTAATTCCATTAAATTTGAACCATTTCAAATATATCAAAAAGATTATAGACTAATAGAAAAATCAGTGGGTTTTAAACAAATGTTAATATCTTTAAAAATAACAAAAGCTATATCTCACTAAAGGCCACTGATCAAGAAAAATTTCAATTATAGCATTTAAATTCTACTTAAACTGGGAATCAATATGAAAGGAGTAAATTAACTGCAAAAGATACCATTTTCTCTTGCTCAGAAAATTCAAGAAAAATAGAAATACTTTAGGACTGGGTGTGATTGCCCATGCCTATAATCCCAACACTTAGAAGGCTGAGGCAGGAGGATCCCCATGACTTCAGGGCCATCTTGATTGATACAGTGAGTTCCAGGTCAGGCTGGGCTACAGAGATTCTGTTGGGCGGGGGTGGGGAGAAAGGAAGGATGAAAAGTTTAGGTAGCATTTAAGGAAGACAGATAGCTAAGGACTAATAAAGACTAAAAGTATGTCAAAGACCAAATCCTGGACAGCAATGGGATTAAAGACAGAGCCCTCTGAAAGGCAAAGGGCCAGCACTTCACAAAACGCAGCATCAGGCAGACACTAAAGCCTCTTCCAAGTCACTTTCCTAGGGCTCAGCCCTCGGAAACTAGGTACTGCTGGGCCCGGCAAAGGGTGGGCACAACAAAAGGGGCCCAGCAGCAAAGATGAAACCCTACCATAGAGTAACTGGGCGAGTCCAGCTTTAAAAATCACCCCCCAAAGAGAGAAGTAACCAAGAGAAACAACACTTCAGGGAACCCAGGGAGCTTTTAACTAGTGTGCCACAGGGTGTAAGCACACAACCGCAGCCTAACTACTGGACTACCATTAAGAAATGCAGTTATCATTCCAATCCCAGTAGCTGTAATAGATTTCTGTATTCAACTTCTAAGCTAAGATGACTGAGTAACATTTTCTTTTTGATCAAACTAAGAGTCTTAATTTAACACAAAGAGCTTAGTTGGGTCCAAACCTCATCCTCTAAGTAGTAATTTTAATCCACAGCAGATCTGCACCTCCAATGCACTTAGTCTACACAATGCACAAGCACAGTCCATAGTCTTTTCTCTTTTTTATACTTCAGTGCAGCCTGTTTCAGCTTTCAATTCTGTGCCTGCCTCAGGTTTATATGGAGTAGGTTGAGATTTATGGTGGCCAAAAATTCCTGTTTCCATTACCTCTGTATTTGAATTTAGCACAACAGAGTGAAAGAACAGTCTTGGAGAATTGATATATTGATGGGAGATTTGATACAGAAGAGTGGAAAGAGCACAAATCTCCCAGGGCTGCTGGAGTAAGACAGACATTAAGAAAGAGGGTGTCGCAGTAGAGCTAAAAGGCAAGGGCACTTTCTCTGCAGTCTAACAAGCATCTACCTCGAGGTCATAGGTACGCCAGATCTGATACAGATGGGCCATACATTTGTCTTATCTCCTCAACCCACGCTTTCTGAGGGAAAGTCTTCTGTCTTCCACATTGGCAGTGTGGGCTCTGCAATCAGACCACCTGGATTCAAATTCCAGCCCCACCAACTTACAGGCTGGAATTTGTACAACTAAGTTAATTACTGTATGCCTCCATTCCTTGTCTGTTAAAGAGGAAAATGGGAATAACAGCAGCTTCTTTTCAGGTTTGGGGGAAGGCTAAATGTTCATGAAACTACTTGGATCACAGGGCACACTCAGTGGTTACAGTACTGTCATTATAATGTCTGGTCTCCCCTAAAGTTTCTAAATGGTGCATTTATAGAAGGTGTAAATTTAAAATGAGCCATCATTACCTATTACTAGGGCCAACATTTCAAAGACCTACAAATCTTGGTGATATGAAGTTCAGATGACATGAATAGGATTATGCAAAAGAAAATTGTGTAAACTCTCCTACATGCTTGCTACCTCTTCTGCTAACTAGCATTTTTTAAGAACATGCTTATTTTTAATTATTTTATTGTCTCCTCAAACCTTAAGCCTCTACTTTTAAGTGAATTATCTCCGATGCTCTTCAATTCCTACACACATGAAACTACTAAATTTCTATGCATGCTTAAAGACTAACAGAAAAATGTTCAGATTTAGAGATAAAGAGAGGTGGGAGAGAATGAAAAAAAGCATATAATTTAAGAATTGAAAATGACTTAATTCAATCTGATTTACAGAAAATGGCAGTGAAGCTGAGAGTAACCAGAAAAGGAACATAACCCTGGGCCAAGGAGGGCCCAGGCCCAGATTTCCCAACTTGTAGCTGGGTCAGCATGCTCAACACTACACAGTGTAAACAGGTTCTTTCCCACATGACACAAATAATGACACCCACATACCTGAACCTCAGGAGACCATTTTCTGCCTTTGCAAGCAAGAACTTAACTTCCCAGGCTTCACCTGGTTTCAGAAAAGACACGTCCCAGAATTTCAGCTGACTGATTTAAGGGATTCCCAAAAGCTTTACCACTGAGCAAAGTCTATTACAGCCCAGATGAATTCAAATGAACCATCGATGGATTTTTGGATTTCTAGGCCTCATAGTTAAGGCAGAAAACCTGTTATCATTCACAGAATATTCATTTTTCTCCAAGATGCTTTCCTTCAAAGGCTATGTATCCAAAGACTAAGACTAGTGGCGAGCAATAGTATCAGCTGAGCTGATGGGGAGGGCCCCTTAGGAGGAAAGACCTATCTAGAAGTAAGTTGTTAGGAATTAGCATCCTTGGTAGTCTTCTCATAGCACTGAATGAATAGCCATCACCAAAATCGACCTGAGCACTCAAGAGTGGCATTAAAAACACTATCAGCAGAGGTTAATTTAGGACTGGGGAATAAGCCTCTGGAACTGAAGAGAGAATTCGTATTTGTCAGTTCTTTCAAGTGGTTCATGTAATGTAAAGAATCTTAAAATAATGTAGGAGCAAGCAGGGAGTAGAAGCCTCCAGCCCTCAGTCGGCATGCTAGCACACAGGGTGTCTTGTGTCACGCTCCTGACTTTTACTTATTCTGTTGAACGACACTCTTACCTGCTCTTTTCCTCTATCTTGGAATACTGATTTTGACACATCTACTCTTTTTTAAGAATTGGGACTACCCGTGCAAGTGTGTACATAGGACACTGAATTTTCAGTTAAGGACCCGGGTATCACAGAACAGCCACGTCTTCACACAACATAAAAAACGTGGAGGGGGACTGAGGTCAAACAATGTGTTAATGTCAGAATGGGTAACTTTTCATCATTTCCAGAACAGATGATCAGAGGATAGGAGCTCATAAGTTTGCTTCTTCATCATAATTCTATGATGTAAAAATAATCAACCCAATTTCTTATCAAAAAGCATTTCTAAGTAGTTAAGTCATTCATTCAAGTCATACTGTAAGAAGTCCAGGGATGCCTAGTACTCAACTGGTGGAAGCTACAAACTGACAGAATCCTTTCTATAAGAAAATTTAGTAATATGCACAGAAGGTCTTATCCCAAGAAGCAACCAGAAATGTACACAATTATACTTAAGGATTTAACCCAATACTATATATAATAGTGGAAAAATAGAAAACGATAATAAAAGCTACTATGCCAATTAGATATTGTGCAAGATCAAAGACCAGGCTTTCAGGAAATATGTAATGTCTAGGCATGGTGATGCTCACCTGTAATCTAGCACTCAGGAAGCAATGTCAGGAAGATCTAAAGTTCAAGGCCAACATTACTAGCATGAGCTATACAGTAAGTTAGTGGGAAATTGGTCTATTTGTGAGAGCCTATCTTAAAAATTAAAAAATAAAAGCTAAAAGAATGTGTAATGACACAGAAAAACATTGGCAATATGTCCATAAATGAAAAGGCTATTCTGAATAACTCCAACTTTGTTTTCTTTTAAATAAAAACCACATATCAAGGCCAACATTACTAGCATGAGCTATACAGTAAGTTAGTGGGAAATTGGTCTATTTGTGAGAGCCTATCTTAAAAATTAAAAAATAAAAGCTAAAAGAATGTGTAATGACACAGAAAAACATTGGCAATATGTCCATAAATGAAAAGGCTATTCTGAATAACTCCAACTTTGTTTTCTTTTAAATAAAAACCACATATATATATACACAGAGAGAGAGAGAGAGAGAGAGAGAGAGAGAGAGAGAGAGACATGGAAAGAGCTACATCAAAATGCTACATGTAGATACATTCTTAGAATTATTTATATTTAATTTTGTTAGTCAAATTTTATAATTTAATGGGACTGGAGGAATGGGTCAGTGAGTGGTTAAGAGCACTGACTGCTCTTGCAGAAGACCAGGTTTGATTCCCAGCAACCACATGGCAGCTAATAACCATCCAGGGAATTCAAAACCCTCTTCTGACCTCAGGCATTGCATGACATGGGTGTATTTATATACACACAGGCAATATACTCAAACACATTTTTAAAAAATTATAAATTTTTGCAATTTATAATTTAAGAAAATTTTTGAAACACTTTAAAAAGAAAACAACAGAAACATTCCCTTTACCATAATGTATCTAAATTCTTACCCAAGGCTGCAGGTACAGCTCAGTGAAAGAATGTTTACTGAGCATGTGCAAGGCCCTAAGTTTGATCTCTAGCAGCACAAAAAAAAAAA
>NW_008358342.1:1438291-1459614 GCF_000622305.1 Nannospalax galili | reverse complement strand
TGAGAGATAATACTGGTGATAACGATCTTGTCATGGAGTGTCTTTTTTTAGCCAGTTTGTCGCCATGGTTAGAGATGACTACAAATGCTGTGAATGCAAAGCTCTCATTATACAGTCACACAGTACGTGCTTTTTTAACAAAATTTGTAAAATACATTTTCAATGTGTGATAAAATAATTTGTTATTTCAACCTCTCCTGTAGAAGGCCCCATTATTAGTTCCATCATTATTCTTACTGTGTTGATCAGAGGGCTGAAGCAGAGAGATTGGATTCAACAGCTTGTGAAATATTTGTTACTGAAACAATTGTGGGCAAGTCAAACAATTTGAACATTACTTCGCAGGTCTGGCTCTGGCCTGCTACATACAGCTGAAGAATCTGAACACGTCAGTTTAGGATATGTACTTGTTATTTGGGACTTTTAAAAAAATCCATTATAACAATGGATAGTAATTTCCTAGGGTTGACAAAAATGTGATATGATATGTGTAGCCCAAATGGGCATCTGAAAACTACTGGCTACTATTTGGTTGCATGACTTTTGCCAACCAACTGTATTGGTCATTTATTGCTGTGTAACAAATGACCTCAATTTTGTAGATTAATAAACATGTCTCTACTATCTCTCTCTGCCTGTGTGTGTCGGTAGCCTGGGCTCAGATTCCATTATACAACTGTATAAGGCTTCTCAAATTGAGGAACATACCACACAGCACACTCACTAGTGCTCACTGGCTGAGAACTCTGTATACATGTACTCTATTGCGCATACTTGAGAAAGATATGCAGTAATGGTACAATCCATGGCTGTCCTGCACAAAGCTAAGTATCTGTGTAAGGAAGAATGGCCTGCTCTTGCTACTTCTATTAAACATACTAGAAGTCTAGCAATTAGACAACAGCAAGCAGTAGCAGGCATTCAAACAAAAACAAAAAGGAAGAAAATTGAGTATTTGCTGATAATATAATCTTACCAGATAATAGTCCTTAAAAGATTCAACTAAAAACTTGTTAGATCTAATAAATAATTCAGTTAAGGTTCAGAAAACAAAATCAATGTGTAAAATGAGGCAGTGATTCTGTATACTAACAACCATCTAAAACACTTTTTAAAAAACTGTAACAGCTCAAAAAAGAAAATCACATGTGAAGAAATATAGTCAAGAAGGTCAAAAATCTCTGTTCTGCTGTTTGTGTAAGGGTGTGTGCAGGTGTATGGTATGTGTGTATGTGTATGTGTGTCTGTGTGTCTGTGTGTGTGTGTGTGTGTGTGTGTGTGTGTGTGTGTGTATGTGAATGCAAGAGGTCAATTTCATGTGTCTTTGCTCAGGAGCCAGCTGCCTTGTTTTGCTTTTTTCAGACAAGGTCTCTCATTGGCTGCAGCTCACTGAGTAGACAAGTCTGGTTGGCCAGTGAGCCCCAAGGATCTACCTGTTTCTGCCCCCTCAGCACTGGAATTACATGCATGAGGTACCAAGCCCAGCTTTTCTAAAATGAGTTCTAGGGAATTAACTCATGTCCACATGTTTGCATAGCAAGCACTCTTCTGACTGGGCTATCTCCCCAGGCCAAAAGATCCCCGCTCTTAAGATCATTAGCACTGGCCCTATCCTTCTTCCCTGTTCCAAGTTCTTCCATCATAGCCTTGCTCCTCACTCATGCATTCTTTCATCCTCACTGTACACACACCACCCTTGTCTGACTATTCTAAGCAGCTAACAACGGTCTGTAACTACAGTTCCAGGAGATCCAGCACCCTCTTGGTCTCAGCAGGCATTGCATGTCTGGGTGTACTTACATGCATACAGGCAAAACACTCATGTACATAAAGTCAAAAAGAAAAATTAAAAGCAAAGAAAACATGTTTTGTATGTGTGACTTGTACCTCAATTATTAAAAACGTTCAAATATAGCTTTCACATGCATCTCTGAAAATGTATTAAAATTCCTCTTTGGTGTATAAACAAACTTAGGGAGACAAACTTAAAGGTGATAGGAGAGCACACAGCAGCCTGTGTGTTCAGAACAGCTCCTTTCGTAAGGGCACACCTGGGGTTTGGTGCCCAAGGGAGAGTCACAGTTCCATCCAATCCAAGGGGAAAGTGACTTCTGACCTGTGTATGAAAAGCCAGCATGTGTGTCACAAAGGGCCTCAAACTCCAAGCTGTATCAGAGTAGTGAAGGGAAAGAAAAAAATGCAATTGAAGAAGTCCCCAGAAGCCTGCAAACACAAGTGACCTCAGCCCAGGGATCCACACTGACAGCCACACTTTAATTTACAAACACCAAAATAGAAAGCTTGTGAGTACCTAGTTTTGCTTTTACTGAGGGGAAAAAAATAGATATCAGATCCCACCTTTACCACTACTAAACAGCCTGAAGGGCAAAGTCTGAAAGTGAAAATAAAGTCACCTGAAACACTCTTGCAGGCTCTCGGCAGAAGCCATTTATGCAGGCTCAGCTGTGAGGTTTGCCAGGAAGGCAGGCTGGTACTGGAAAACATCAGCACTTGGATAAAAGGCGAAAGACACTTAAGCATGAATGCCTTCTAAAATTGAAAAGCTAATTAAACTTAACATCTTCAAAAAGTAAAGTGAGAAAAGGCAAAAGCTAGCCACAAAGTATTTTCTTACTTTTGAGAATAACAAAAAGGATAGAGAAGAATCATTTGGGTTCATCACTTTAAAATGTTAAGGTCATTTGATTTTTTTCCAGTGAATATTCATCAGGAGCCAATGAGCACCTGTTCTATTTCCCATCTATTTCCACATAAATTTACCAAGCACTGTCTAAGGTATTACAAATTAGGCAGGAATCAGGATTAAGAGTATAAGGCTGGGGCTAAATAGAAGGCTCAGTGGGTAAAAGCACTTGCTGCACAAACGCAAGGCCCTAAGTTCTGATCCCAGCACCCACATAAAAAACCGGGCATGCCCACACACACCTTTAACCCCAGCACTGCAGGGGGTAGAAACAGTAGGACCCCTACGCTTGCAGCTGCCAACCTAGCTTCAGGTTCAGTGAGAGATAAAGATTAATAAAGTCTTTTCCCCCAACTAGGGAATACATAATCTACTGTGAGAACACACCAGAAACAAAAACAGCTTTGACACTATCTCCATCCCCCAGTCTTTTCTGAGAGGGGACCTCAGCTCTGACCCCCACAGTCATGACAGAGGATGGATCATGTTTGCACAGCTGTCTTTCAACCTTGTAGTCCTGCATGATCTATGGAAAGTGGACACAGGCTCCTTCCAGGGACATTAGAAAGAAAAGAAATAAGCAAGTAGTATTATTGTTGGCCAGAATGTTATACAGCACACACAGGGACAGTAGAGGCCCACAGCCCACCAAACAGACAAAACGAGACTGCAGAGAAAGAGCAGAATGGAACACACATGGTTTTACAGAATGGAACAAGGTGGAGAGGGACTCCCACGTGGATGCTCAGTAGCTCTCAACTCACAGTGCGGATCTTCTGAAGCTGGCCAACCTCACCTCCCGTGCATTGTTACAGTGATCCAACCTAAAGTGAGTTTCGTTATTTATAACCAAAGAATCTCGATAAATAGGACAAGAGGCTTGCAATACCAGTCTACCTCAGCACAGGTATGCTTGTGAAGTTCTCGGTGCTAAGAAGTAAGGCCTCCCTGACTCCCCATCCACCTGAGGGCTTAAGAGAGGGGCAAGAGTGAAGGCCTGCTGATGAAAGATGGGATTTAAGTCAAGTCTAGACTGATTTACTGCTTCTGTGGTTGAATAAATCCATTTCACCAACATTTTGTACAGTGCCTATTTTGAAAGTGGGTGTTTCTCTGTAAGAAAGAAGGTTGGCAAGCAGCACCCATATATTAGATGAGCTATGTCACCTCTCACTAATAAAAAGGGAATGCAAATATTCACCTCTGCATTCACAGGATCAAAATGCTATCAAAAGTTATTAACAGGGGGACTAGAGAGATGGCTCAGTGGTTAAGAGCACTGGGTGCTCTTGCAGAGGACCCGAGTTCCATTCCCAGCATCCACATGGTGGCTAACAACCATCCACAACTCCAGCTCCAGGGGATCTGATACCCTCTTCTGACCTCTGCAGGCATTGCACAACACGGATACTCTTATATACATGCAAGCAATATACTCACACACATAAAATAAAAATAATAAATAAAATAATTTTAAAAGTTATTAACAGGTTCAAATTGATGGGCAGATCAAATACAAACTCACTTGGGCTAATGGAACGTTTATTTATCTAAAGCAGGGATTGACAAACCTCCAGGCCAAATCTAGCCTGTTTCCATAAGGCCCGCCAGACAGAATATTTTTTTTACAAAAGAATAGGTGCAAAATCAATTTGATAATAAGGAACCCTAACTTTTAAATGTTATCTCTCCCAAAAATGATTCCATCCTTCTGATTAATAGACTTGTATGCAAAAAAAATTATAGTCATTTATTATTATGATTTTTATAATGCAGAATTTAATAGATGCACAAGAAGTCAACTCAGTCAGGCACAGGTGATAAAATTAATTTTCTCACCAGGGGCATTATATTTAGAATGCAATTTTGCAGATGATGGGACTTTTTGTTCTTAGTTTTGTTTTTCTATAGATGCACATATTGTGATATAGCAGAAAACAATCACAATAATGTCTCAATGAGCAAAGGTGACATCAGACCTTCTAAAAGTTTAACTATTCCCTTTCAGTCTAGGCTAAGCCAGTTTGGATTCTTGCTAGGAACCCCCTCAACTGGACCAAGAGCACATCACCACACACTGAGGTGCTTCCTGGATCATATCCAGACTGGCTTAGCCTAGGCTCAAAGGGATTCTTTAAACTTTAGTTTATACAGTATGTTTTATTCTCATCTGTTCATGACACTTTCCTATTATGTCTATTCAGTACCCTATTGGAACCTCCATGTTTTATTAAAATTAATGTTGATTCAAAGTAGAAACAAGCTTACCTTCTGGGCTCCCTGTCTTAAGAATGCACTGGCAAAAGTTTCCAAAATGCAGTTGAGAAATCCAGCCCCTGTGATCGAAATCCTGCCTCTTTGAATGAACTCTGTCCTGGAAAAAAAAAATTCATTCTTGTGGCTATTTACACAAAATAAGACAAATAAATAAAGCCTTGGGAGTGGGAGGTGGGGGCTAGGGAAAAAGGGAATCAGCAAGAGTGGAAGGGATGAGGAGAGGTAATGGGAGGTGAGTGTGATCACAACACATTCTTTACTTGCAATTGTCAAAAAATATCATTTTTGATGTCATTCTGCATTTTCCTATATTAATTACAGACATTTCCAGCAGTGTAATTACCATTCGTTATCAAGACAAAAAATCCATAATAATTGAATAATTACCTATTACAACAAAAGATTCTGTTTAAAGTTGACTTACAGTTACATAATACAAGCAATAGTCATTTGAATTAAAGAATAGTCATCATGATGCAAAGTGCCTCTTAAAGGAGAACCTCCTACTAACATTTTGCTAAATTGATATAGTATCCCAGCCTTCTAAATACTTATCCTAATACCCAGATATTAGTGCAGTTCTCATCCCACATCAAAGATAGAGGCTATTACAGAAAACCGCAACTGGCCAAAGTGCCGAGACTAGAGAATAAGTGACTGTGAAGTGTTCAACCCTAAATGCAGATCTATGACACAACTCCCAAGGCTCAGGAAACATCACAGAGGACCAATGGAAAGACTGTAAGAGCCAGAAGACCAAGAAGATGGCTGCCAAACCACATCTTCTAGACATGTCAGGGACGGTACATCCATGAGATCGAAATAATTGTGGCTGCCTGTACAAGACCACACCAGTCAACATTCCTGCATGGATGGGGGTGGGGAGGGCTCACAGGCTTCAGCCCTAGTTAAGCAGCTGCAGGTAATCTACAGCATCTGAGGGGAAAGGGTAGGTGTTCTTCAGAGATAAGTCTGCTGATAGGTC
The DNA here is from genome assembly GCF_000622305.1 of Nannospalax galili. Lineage (NCBI taxonomy): Eukaryota > Metazoa > Chordata > Mammalia > Rodentia > Spalacidae > Nannospalax > Nannospalax galili. The sequence continues at coordinate 1,453,648 of NW_008358342.1, read as the reverse complement.
ACCCATGCCCACGTGTGCAGCCCTACGCCCATGCACATACTGGCAACACTGATTTGACTCAGTAGGGATAGATAGAAAAATGACAGGGCTGGAGAAATGGCTCAGCAGTTAAGAACATTGGCTGCTCTTGCAGAGGACCTGGGTTCAATTCCCAGCATCCACATGGTGGCTAGCAACTGTCTATATCAAAAGTTCCAGGGGATCTGACACCCTCTTCTGACCTCCACTGCCACTGAATGACATGGGTGCACTTACACACATGCAGGCAATACACTCATACACATAAAATAAAAATAAATAAAATGTTAAAAAAAGAAAGATGACCAAACTTGACATAGTGTCACATGTTGGAGTCACAATGCAGATGCACTCAGGTACTCTTGATAGATGATAGATATAAATAGATGATAGATAGATGATAGATAGATGATAGAGATAGATAGATAGAGGTAGATGATAGATGATAGATATAAATAGATGATAGATATAGATAGATAGATAGATAGATAGATAGATAGATAGATAGATGATTGATGACAGATGATAGATTGATGGATGGTAGATGATAGATAAGTAGATGATAGATAGATAGATAGATAGATAGATAGATGACAGATAGTGATTGGTTGATTGATGATAGACACATAGATAGATTGATATATGATGGATGGATGGATAGATAGGTAGATAGACAGGACATGAATTTGAAAGGAGAATGGATCAGGAAACACAAGAGGAGTTGGGGAGAGGGGTGGGTTTGATGCGAATGCATTGTACTTGTATATGAAATTAAGAAAAAAACATTAAAAAAGAACTATCACCCCAAATTTGCAAATGAGGGGACTCCAGTCCAGTTAACATCCACAGACTTTTCTTTTCATGGCAATCAAGACCAAGAGCCCTTCTCGGTATATGACTGACATGAACTTTCCTCATGACAATAAATACAATTAGTTTCTCTCTTTTAAAAAGAAAATGTCTCTTAAAAATTGAATCCCAGACAGTTTTCAGCTTCATGACCTTGGGTAAATTATTTATTCTCTGTAACCAATTTTCTCATATAGAAAATGAGATCATAATATCTTCCTTTTATTACTATTATGATAAAGAAATTAGCACGTGTAACAGAAATATGAAAATGACTGACATACGCTAAGGATTTACTGAATGCTAGCCACTATTGCTAAAGAAAGATGGGCAAATAAGGGCAGAGACTACAAAGCCAGAAGTCTGAAATCTTTACTAAATCCTTGACAGAGAACAGGGGTGATGGGGAGCAGATCTGTGGACACACCTACCAATTTTCATTATCAAAGTTCTACCAATATAAATTCTCTTCACCTCATACAACAGAGGTTTGTATTACACTTGAGAATGATGTAAGATGGCTGAACAGAAAGCCCAAGCTCCTAGCCTTCCATGAAGACACAGATTTAACAAAAATATGCTAACCTAATTGCCTTTATGAGAACTTCCAAGACTGAGTAAGAGGTGGAGCACACCCAAATGAAGGCAGAAAACAGCATGTCAAAGCAGAAGGAAAGAGGGTTGCCATCCATAAATCCCGTTCCAGGATGTTCTTCTGACCTCTGCAGACATTGCATGTCAAGAGTGCACACATACATACAGGCAATACACTCATACTCAAAAATATAATAATAAATAAAACATTTTAAATTTTAAAAAAAAAGAAAGAGGATTGCACTCACTCACTGTATTAGTAACTTCAGTTGTTGCTGTAACAGAATACCTCACATAAGCAACTTAAGGAAGGAGAGGTTTATATTTTTCCTGTTATTATTGTTTTTTTGTTGTGACTCAAGGTTTCATGTAACACAAGCTATTGTTCTCAAACTCACTGTGCCGCTGGGACTGGCCTTAAATTGGCCAGTTTTCCTGCTTCCAACTCCCAAGGGTTGAGATTTCAGGCATGCACCACCCTGCCTAGCTTGTAAGAGAAGCATATTTCAGGTCAGGGTTCATAGGATACAACATATTGTGGTGGGGAAAGCCTGGCTGAGGGCAGCTCTGGTCCATGTCTTTGAGAAGTTGCTTTGCTAACATCTCAGTGGATCCTGGAGCCAAGAAGAAGAATCGGCAATAGACCAGCCCAGCTTTCTCCCATCACTCTGTCCATCAACACACACCTTTTTTTTTTTTTTTTTTTTTTTTTTTGCTAGTGCCTGTCCTTGAGATGCGTCTCTTGCAGGCAACCCACAGATGGATTTTAGAGCTTAGTGTAAAGTGGCTTGTGACAGCTTTCTTGAGACTTTTTATTTTTATTTGTCTTTTTGAGACACAGTCTTCCTGTAGCCCCAGCTGGCCTGGAACTCTCTGTGTAGACCAGGTTGGCTTTAGACTCACAGAGATCTGCCTGTCTCTGCCTCCCAAGAGTGCTGGAATTAAAGGTGTGCGCCACCATGCCCGGTGATGTCCCTTTTTTTTTTTTTTTTTTTTTTTTTTTTTTTGTCTAAGTCCTCAGCCCATAAAACGGTGCCACTCACGCAGGTCTTCCCAGACTTAGGTAACCACTCTGGAAAAGCCCTCTCAAACATACCCAAAGTTAGGCCTCACTAATGCCCTAGGTGTTTCTTAATCCAATCAAGCTGACCACTGAGCATCTAAATTAACCACACATTCAAGATGCTACCTCCCAACCAGTACAGTACAGTACAGCAGAATGGGAATTAAACTCTCAAGCCCTAACTTCTCCCTCCAAAGGTTAAGAGAAGAGATAAATACACATTCGACATTGTAGCTTTATCGGACATTATCTAGGGACACACATAAAGAATCAAGGCTTGAGGGGCAGTTAATATTTAGACAACATGATACGGATTTCCAGCATGAGCCAAGATGGCTGTGAGTCAGCACAAAATAGCTGACACCAGATGTCCAGGGACCCCTAAAGTAAACAGTGATGGAATCTGTTATATAACCAGTTTGGGCAGGAAGCCACTTTGTGTGATTTCCTATTTAAAAAAACCTTGGGTCCAAGGACACATGTGCTCTCACCAGATATCCCCTTGCCCATCAGTTTGTATGCCCTAGCCCAGAGAACCTCCTGGGCTCCTCCCATCTCCTTGTTCCTAGGCCCCCAGACTTGGCCCCCATAACATGGCTCAAAGGACAGAAGGAAAGAACAGTATACCTTAGATGCTTGGCAGTCACAGAGAAAAGCCAGTACTGCAGGATGTTAGAGCAGTTCTGAGTCTGCTATACCACAGACACAATACCAGCAGGAACAAAAGATTAGGTGCTCTTAATTACAGGCCATACTTCTACAACTGAGAAATCATGCACAGTCCTAGAGAAGACATTCAGGAAACATTTGAGAGGCCTGAAACTCTCTACCTGGGTTCTCTGGTGAGCTCCTTCTATATGAAGCCCCGACTTCTCCCTCCAAAGGTTAGGAGAAGAGATAAATACACATTCAACATTGTAGCTTTATTGGACATTACCTAGGGACACATGTAAGGAATCAAGGCTTGAGGACCTGTTAACCCTCTACCTGGGCTCTCTGGTGAGCCTCTTCTATATGAAGCAGGCCCCTAACAAGTGGCTATCATTTTATTTGCCCAAATTTCACAGAAAGATGAGAGGGGAAGAAAACGGCCCAGTCAGAATCAAATAAATCTCTGAATTACCTGACAATGAATTTGACTTTGAAGTAATTGTTTTTAAGATGTTCAATTAGAAAAATAAAACCTACAAAGAAAGAAAAAAAAACAAAATGACATCAGAAAACTGATGCATGAACAAAATTAGAATTAGTTAATTAGCCTCAACAAAGAGAGACTACTTAAAAGACAGAAATCAAGTCAGATGAGCAAAAGGAGTTTGAATGATGAGAGCTCTGGGGACTTATGACATCATGTGGATCCTTTGTGGATCACGGGAACCTCAACAGGAGAAACCAATGAGAAAGGAGAAGAGCCTACATAAAGGTATAACAGCCCAGGCTGCTCAAACCTGAAACAGGAAAGCTGTGCACAAAATTTTAAATCTCAACAAACTCCAACTAGTGTACATCTTCTGAGATGTATACCAGACTCGTTGTAAACTGCCAAGAGTCCCAGAATATGAAAGTAGTAAACGAAGAGTAACTTATCATGTACAAGGAGCTTCTGTAAGGGTTCTCATTTGTTTTTCAGCAGAAACTTTGCAGGCCAAAAGGGAATGAGATTCATATTATTCAGCACGCTCAAAGAAAAAAAAAATACTACAAACTAAGAACTCAGCAAAACTACCTTCCCCAAAATGAAGAAATTAAGAATTCCCAGATATACAAATGCTGAATATATTCATCACCACTACAGATTTGGATTATAGTTAACCTGGCCTAATTCATTTGCTGAAAACATTGACTGCACAGTTACTATATGTACCAAATATAATCACACAAAAAATAGCACAGGGTTAAGGAGATGACTCCGTGTGTAAGAGTGCTTGCTGTGGGTAAGAGTGCTTGCATGAGGACCTGAGTTCAAATCCCCAGCACCCCACCTTAAAAAGCTGGGCATAACCCGAACATGTGCCTCTAATCCCAGGGCTGTGGCAGGTGGAGACAGAAGAATCACTGGGGCTTGATGGCCCCCAGCTTAGCTTCAGGTTCAGTGTGAGACTCTCAAGGGAGTAGGACAGAGAGTGATAGAGCAGGACACAGGATAAGTCTGTGCTACCAAGCAACATTTTCAGTTAAGGCACCTGCTAACTTTGGGCTTGCCTTTCATTTGAAGACCCTTCCTTATGCCACCTCTTAAGTTTTCCTCTCCCACACTATATTGAGTGATAGAGGCCATGGTGAGATGACATCTGTCCTCCAGGATTTCATTGTTTAACAGGAAAAACAAAGTGACAAGTGGATGGGTGTCAGCCTCAGCTAAGGAGGCAAGAAAACCCATAAATGCCCAGGCAGGAAGCACTAAGTAACAGAGAATGCGGGAGGAGTCACACATCCTCTGAAGATGCCCGTACATGGCACAGGCTTGATCAATCTTCCTATGATAATCTCGGGAATACATAATGTCTGAGATGAGCATGAAAAGACCGAAATAAGTCTTGAGCTTTGGAGTCAGACAACTTTATCCCGAGGGAAACAGACTTCTTGAGGCATAAAGTAACCTACACAGATGAACAGCTGTCTGTGCACCAGTGACGAAAGGGCTTTGTAGATGCTTTCAGACAATCTCTTATGCCCCATTTGCAGCACAGTTCTTATACTTAATGAGTTCCCTGAACATTTGTTAAATGAACTAGTTTAAAATCTTAGCAGTCAAAAATACTCAATATAGAAAAGATTTTCTCTACTTCTTACAGGTCGAAAGAAAGGAGACAGAACCCTAGTCTCCTGTATTTATGTGTATGTGGACACGTGTGTGTGGATGCGTGTGTGTGTGTGTGTGTGTGTGTGTGTGTGTGTGTAATCCTGAGCACATGTACTGCCAGACACAAAAAAAAAATTCTGAGAAACACTGGATCCAACAAGATGCAAATTTAGTCAAAATTGCTATGATGCCCTTTGTTTTTGGTGCTAGAGATTCAAGGCTTCATGTAACCTAGGCAAGTGTTCTGTCACTGAGCAACATCTGCAGTTCATAAACCTTTACTTAGATCATCTAACGGCAGTATCCCTACATTTAGATCAAGCAGATAGCAAAAAATCCTTCAGAACTCCCCTCTCACTCCCTCCAGCCTTTCTCTTCTTACACACACACACACACACACACACACACACACACACACACACACCACAGAGTTATCCGACCCAATATGACATATATACGTCCACCTAAGTAGCTTCTTAGAGTTAAGCCTATTTAAAATGCTTTGCTCATGTAAAACTATATCCCAGTGACACTAATCTTTCCTGTCTTTATTCTGGATTAGTCAGAGTAGGCTTTTTCAGTGATTCTAATATTTGAAAATGAGAAGCTGAGCAGTCTCACACTCTTGGGAGAGATGAACTTTTCAGTCCTCAAGCAAGTGTAGGTGAGGGATTAATAAAAGTCTCTCTTACATCATATTCTAACCAATATTTCTTTCTGCCACTTTGAGGAGAAGTAAGTCCTCAGAAAAGCATACTCAGGGTTCATCCACACATCAGAGAATAGCTGGGCAGGAAAGGAGGTCATGCCCTTGCCATCCATAAGATAAGAGCTTATCCTATTATATCTTAAGACTGTCAGAGAAGAAAATGTTGCGCTCAAAATCTCAAAGCACAATAGACATTTTCTTGATAAGACACAGAACTAACCCAAATCCCTCTCATCAAAACAAGCTTCCGTTTAAGTCTCTGAAAACCACAGCTGGTTATGCAGCACACAATTTAATGTCAGCTGTTTTCCTTTGTTTTGTTTTAATTAAGAAACAGGAAAGAATTGGATCTGAGGAGACGGCCTAGTGGGTAAACCACTTGCTGCACAAGTTTGAGGACCTTGTTCTAGTTTGTTTCTCCCTTGCTGTGACAAAATACTCTGACCAATACCAACTTGAGGAGGGAAGGGTTTATTTGGCTAACATCTCCCAGGTCACAGTTCATCACTAAGGGAGCCCAAGGTAGGAACTCAGGGCAGGAACCTGAAGGCAGGAGCTGAAGTACAGGCCCTGGAGGAACACTGCTTACTGCCTTGCTTCCCTGGTCTGTGCTCAGCCTGCTTTCTTATACAATACAGAACAACCTGCCCAGGGGCAGCACTGCCTACATTGGTCTGGGTCCTCCCACACCACTCAAAAATCAAGAAAATACCCCATAGACATGGCCACAGGCCAGTCCAATGGAAGCAATTCACCAATTGAGACTCCCTCTACCCAGGTGTGTCAAGTTGACAACTAAAGCTATCCAGCACAGACCTGAATTCAAAAGCCCCAGAACCCATGTGAAGCTGGATGCAGTAGCTCATATCTATAATTGCAGCATATTTATGGTAAGATGGGAGTCTGAGACAAAAGAATCCCAAGAGCTCCCCAGAAGCCCATGAGTCAGCTAGACTGTTGTACACAGTGTCAAACAAGGTAGAAGGTAAGGACCAACTTCCAAGGTCACATACACACATACACATACAGAGAAAGAGAGAGAAGAGGGAGAGAATTATAAAAGAAACAAAAATGGAAAGAAAAAATAGATATATCTTATATGGGTAGATGGATGGATGGATGTACAGATGGACAGATTGAGCAGAAATGTTAACTAACAGACTCTGGGCATTAGAATCAAATACTGCTTATTTACCATGCTTTTCTGTGGTTTACAGATCTTATTAATGAGTATGTATTACTTTGGCAATCACACAAAGGCCATGAATGTTGTATGATATAAACAAAATATTTTGAATAGGTTCTGTGCAACCAAGAACCATTTCCAGCAAAGGCGAAGTTCACTTTGGGCTCGCCCTTCACCTCAAGTCACCTCTGCCCTCCTTTTCCTCCACTCTGAAAGCTCTTTCTCCCCACCCTGCACTTGAATGGTGTTTCACTCAGGAAACATATGTGATGGTGACTGAGGTTTTCCTCCTGCCCTTCATCTCTGTTAAACCTACAGAGAGGACTGCATCATGTAGATGTTACACATGCAGGACACACACACTCCTCAAGACTCTCTGGTGCGTCAGTGCTTCACAATGTCCTCAGAGGCTGCTGGGCTTTGAAGACTATTTCCTCCACATATACATGAAGAAACTGTAGTAAAGAGTCGCTGAGTAACTTACCAGATGGGCAGACATCTTGATCACATGCAGATCCATCATCCGTCACCTCAAATTCCTCCCCTCCTCTGACCTTAGCTACTGAGAACAGCCTAGATCAGCAGTTACAGTTCCCTCTCTATAACTAACACAAGTGTCTGTCAGTAACCGGATTGTGCTGTTTACTTCTACTGACCCCCGACGAGCCGTGTCATTCTCTCCCCTGCTCCTGCCACTGCCTGATACTCACACAGTCCTTTCTCTTTTTCTGATTATGGCAACTGCCTCCCATTGGGGTCCTGGTCCCTAGCAAGGAATTTCTCTACTCCTTCCTGCCCCAAATCAGTGATCATGCCCCTGCCTGCTCACTGAGTTGCAAAGAACAAAGCTACATATTCAGACTTTCTCTTACAAGGCACCTGAGTGCTGTTGCATTGGCTGTACACTGTTTTCAATGCAACACCATATTCTACTCTTTGAAAACACCCCACCTCACTTATCCACTTTGCTGAAGATAAAATTTAGAATGGGTGGGTGATTTTAATGTCAAATTGCCACAAATTAGAATCACTTGAGTAGACAGCCTCACTTGAGGAATTGTCCTGATTACCTAAGATGATGTTGGGAAGACCCACCCCAAATATGGCTGACACCTTCGGTTAGCAACCCAGATTTTAAAAGGGGCATGGCAAAAGGAAAATTATTTTCCTTTATCTCGCTTGGCCTAAGGTGCTGCTAAGCTGATTCCCTCACTGATATCAGAACCAACATTTCCAGGCTTCCGTTACTGGTTAAGGATCAGTGGCTATCTAGGAACCCTCCAAGTTTTTGGTGACAGACTGGATTGTGGAGGCACCCAGCCCTATGGACTGAGCAATTATCCACCTCTCAGTCTTTCAGGTATGAGACAGCTATTGTTTACTATTTCAACATAAGCTGATTTAATAAATTATTTTAATATGTATTTATACAACATAAAGATAGAGATATAAATTCATCCGATCAGTTCTGTGATATGGCACCTTCTTGACCATAGCTACATCATGTTAAAGTTTAGGCTGACTCTAGTCTCTGAAATTATCAGGCAGTTGGCCTAGGGTATGGGAACACATGTCAGCAGGACCCAGTTATCTTGGGAACAGGTCAGTGTGTCCCAGCGTGCACCTGCTAACCAGATTTATGGCTTCTGTAGGTTATGTTTGGCTTGCTTCTTCAAAATAGTAATTGTTACTTAATAGTTGTTTCTATTTTTAATTCATTACATCCTCAATTTCAATTGCAAAAACTGGTATGTGGTAGGAAAACTAAATGCATTAAGAAGGAAAGGATGAAGAACAGGAAGAAGGGTAGGGAGGGGAAAGGGGGGCCACAAGATAGTAGTTCGTCAGGGAAATTGTCCACCTGCTAAGGTCAGTAGGGGGCAGCCTTCACCAGCTGAGAGACAAGCCAGGACAGGCAGCTTCCAAGTGAAGCTTTCCTACCCAGGCAGTGCCTGGATACTATTTATTCCTCTTGCTCTCTCCACAAACAGACGCTAATTCAACATACAACACGCCAGAATCCCTACAGAGTATACACAGTCCAAATCCCGGAACTCTGAGAAAATTAATAGCAGTTTATTTAACCAAGATTCCTATTTTGAGGTCATTTAATTTTCCCTTCTAAATTTAGGGGTAGAAAAGAGTTCAGGGAAAACATGGATGAGGACGTAATCCCCAGAGCGCACAGCCACTGCTTCGAAAGCTCAAAAGGGCAGTTTCCCGAAGAGCAAAGTCTTCATGCGATCCAGTGCACCACTGTCTGGCTAGGTGTGGCAAATCTTGTCTAATTATTCTCATGATGGAAATTTAATTAAAGCATCTTTAAGGGAAGAGGGAAGAGTGGCAATGACAATTCAGTTCCAATCACAGAGTTTGGGGTCTTCTGTAACCACACAGAAAGAAGGGCGCCCCAAAGGAGACATGGAGCAATGTGCTCACTCCCTGCACAATTCCCTGCATCTAACACTGCTGCAGAGACCCCCAGCTGAGATTTTCACCCACAGCACACCAAACCATGTAGTCTCTCCCATGCTCTCTGCTGAGCCCATTTCTATAACTGTGTTTCCTTGGAGAACTCGTGCAATTTACAGAGCTTTCAGTACCATCCTGTTCCCAGCCTTAACGTGTAAATTAATGTTGTATTTACAAATGTGATATGAATAAAAATATTAAATAAGCTCTATGTACATATTTGTGCATAATCTATGTCTACCTATTAGAAAGACATAGCTATAAGCCAGGGATTGGAGAGGCGATTCCCAGAATTAGAATTCTTGGATCCTCAACTTATTTCACCCTGCCTACCCACCACATACATAAGTTCCTGAAACTCTGGAAGTTTATCTCCTCTGAAAAATGAGATTAATACCTGCTGCTTGAATTGTCCCACAGTTGAATAAGGTTATCTGTATAAAATACTCTAGATAACAGACTAAGCACTCAACAAATGTTGATAAATCATACTAACAGCACTAGCCATACTAATAATCCTATTCCTTCATCACCAGCATTGCTATTCCCACTTACAGATGACCAGCAAAGGGCTGGGAAGTCAGATGCTTACAGTGCAAACCCAGTCACAGCACACTCCCTTAACTCATTAACTTTGGAGTGGTTACAATCACTACAGACCCCTTGGCAATGGGGACCATGAGCCCCTCTGTGATCCTCACACTCAAGAGATCTGGAGTGGGACCCTCCCATCTTCTCAGCCTCCTCTCCCAGCGATTACCAGATCAATGGTCACCCTCTGCACAGCAATCCCATGAGACTATATACCTGCCACCCTCTCTAGCCTCCTCTGTCCCTCTCAGCTGCTCTTTTAACCTCTCCAATAACCTAATTACCACAGTGGGCATCAGCAGAAGACTACAGTCAGACTTAGGAGGATTCGAATGATGGACTCTCAGAAGCCCAGCACTTTGCAAGCAGTCTGGCTCCATCTTTTTAAAATGTAGTGTTTAAAAAGAGATAATAAGTTAATACTTTAATAGTCTATCACAGTAAGGCATTGTATTGAGTTTTTAATATACATGTATTTTAGTTTATTCTTATAATTTCATGAAGAAGGCAATACTCTACCATTTCGAGTTTTTCTTTCTGCTTCCTGCATGTGCTTATGGATGTAAGCACTCAGTTTTCTTTTCCAGTCACCTCTGCTGTCATGCCTCGCCCCCATATTGGACTCTTACCCCTCTGGAACCATAAGCCTAATAAACTCTTCCTTCTATAAGTTGCCTTGGTCACACTGTTCTATCACAGCAACAGAAAAGTAACAAATGCACAGGGTTTTACTAGGTAGCCCTTGCTGGCCTAGAATTTGCTATGTAGACCAAGCTGGCCATCCGTGGCTTTACCTTTGGAGTGCTGAAATTGTACAGATGCACCACACAACTGGCTTTACCTCAGTACACTTGATACCTTTTCATTGATAATTCTCTAAACTCTGGTGATGCCCCATCCCTGGGGAGCTTTCTGGAATGCTGGGAATGTGCACTTCAGTTAAGTGACACCTAATGAACACCTCCAACAAACCCCATAAAATCTGCTTCTAACAATGTGCCCTCAGTCAATAATTCTGTATGATGGCTTACAGCAACCTATAAAGAGACTCATCATGTCATTAGACAGGGGGCAAGTGATTGGCAGCAATGCAAGTGCCTGATAACTAGGACGCTGAGCAAAACAAATGTGTCATTTTACGCAATGAACACCTGAGCAGACATTTAAAAACCTCTGAAAATGATAATTACTAAATAAGGAAAGACAATCCCAAATATATTGTGAAGGTAATGTAGAACCCAGAACATGTACAGTATGAATCCACGCTTGGGTGTTTGAATGGTTTTCCTGCAGAATGAGGAAGCAAACTGTAGCAACTGCATTATGTGCATGCAGCACATTAATACTACACAACCACAGAAAAAGAGCACATTTTCTCTTGTTTCTCACAAACACAATGTTGAGCAAAGGGATTCAACAATGTGAATACTGTATAATTCCATATTTGGAACCCACAAGAAGCAAAATTAACCCATCAGGAAGGAGGTCAGAGTATTGGGTTCCTCTCCAGTCCCTGGCTAGGAAGGGCACAGAACTGAAGAAAGGAAGAGCATAGCCCTGTTTTGTGACTGTTCAACAGGCAAAGTTATTTAAAAAATACTTAACAAGGAATTCAACTAGCTATGTGTGGACTAGAAGATTTTCCTGTCCTCACACAAGAGGCTGTCAAGTCAGTCCTGAGGAATGGGGAGGATCAAACAGCACATGCTAGGATTTACCAACCAAATTTCTTTTAATGCCATAAGCCTCTTCAGATCAGACACATGTGAAAAGAAACAGCTTTCACCTCCAGCACAGAAAACAATTCAAACTGCAGCCATGGATACAAACCTGGGAAAGAAACTTAGCTTGCCAATTTTATTCTCCGTCTCATTACTTAGCTACTAATATTAGCCCTTGCTATGGTTTGGATATGAAACACCCCACATGGCTCTGTGTGGAAGACTTAATCCCCAATGTAATATTTAAATGTAGGGCTTTTATTATTGGACCGTAACAGGTCTGACCTAATGAATGGATTAATCCATTGAGGGATTCCTAAATGAATGGATAATTAGGAAGTAGTAGAAACTATGGAAAGGTGGGGCCTGACTAGAAGAAGTAGGACAAATGGGCGTTTGAAGGGCATAGTTTATGTCCCATCCTTCCTCCCCTCTCTCCCTCCCTCTTTCTCCCTCCATCTCTCCTTCTCTCCCTCTCTCCCTCCCCTCTCCCCCTTCACTGTCCCCTCTCCTCTCTTCTTCTCCCTCTGTTCCTCTCTCTCTCTCCCCCTCCCCCTGCTTTCCCTCTGCCCCCCTTTTCCCTGTCTCCCTCTCTCTCCCTTTCCCTCCCTCACTCCTTCCTCCTCCCTCTTTCTCTCCCTCTCTCCTTTCCTCCCTCTCTCCCTCTCCCCTACTCTTTCCTGGCTCCTGTGAGGTGAGCAGCTTTTCCCTGGCATGCCCTTCCTCCATGATGTGTATACCTTGCCATAAGCTTGAAGCCATGGAGCCAACTGACCACTGGTTGAACTCTTTGAAACAATGAGGCAAAACAAACCTTTCCTCCATTAAGTTGGTTTTCCTCAGGTGTTCTGTCACAGTGACAAACTTCTGGGTTGATGTGCAGCCTGATAGAGGAGGCAAATCCCAAGCCTAGAGAGACATCACCATGTTCCTCTTGATTGTCTTGGGATCTTTGGGTTCTGTGTTACATCACTGCTTGGTTGATAAAATACTATCACTTTAATGCCTAAATTTGTATTTACTATAGATGCAAAATTGACACAAAGGAAAAAAATGTATCCATCTTGCATGTTCCATATGAGCAGAGAATACCACTCATTTTCCCATGCATCAGATGCACTTAAGTCTCACTTCTTTACCCCTTCCTGCCATCAGTCATTCCCCTCCCCTACATTCCAGGGGGCCCTAGAGAGGCTATACTTTGGCTATACTTTTTAGCAGGATGTTTTTGCTAGAAAATGTTTACTGTTTGCTGGCGAGCAAGATTATCAACTTTTCATGCTTTACAAGATTAACAAGAACTTTGCCAAGAAAAGAGGGAGGAGTTCGAAAAGGAATGCCAGCTCTGTGTCTGTTTATCAGTAGGCCACAAGACAGCGACTGGTTATCAGAAGCTTCCAAACATAGCTACTAAGCAGATTCACCTAGAGCCACTACAGAACTAGACTCACTACAGTACTTTTTAATTCCCCTTAAACCCTGGACTAAGACACAACTCCAAAGCAAAGGAGGATTTAAAACATCAATAGCTATCCACCAGGATACTTCAAAGCCTATTATTGTATGTGCCATAGAATGTTCTCTTCACTAAGCATCATTGTTTCCAACTCCACTATCGCCTCCCTTGTCAATAAAACAGCTTAGCCCACTCTGCACACAGAGTGCCTTTTAAGAGCCACCCAACTTTAAAAACATTTATTTTCCATCCATGACAATTTAGATGTACTCTACTTTATCCCCTCCAAATGTAGAGTGCCTCCTACTCATGACCTGATTAACTCCTTGCATCACTCTGTGAGGGAGCACAAACCAACTTTTCCCAGAGTCAACAAGCACACAGGTGACCAACAGAGAACTGAGAGATTCAAAAGACAGCACCCCATATTACTGCTCAAGATCCCTCCTACCAACCCCATCAGAGCTTCCCAATTTGTTCTTGCCCTCTGCCCGGTGTCATCCCTTTCCCCTTCCCTTGCCCAATTCCCAACTTGGACCAGAAGGCACATCACCTATATCCCAGGAACATTCATCATTCGTCACAGGGCCACAGAGCATCTTCTGAGTCACACACTATGCTTGAAACTGGATTACAGCAAAAAAGAATATGACCTCAGGGCACAATCACCACAACACAGTAAGTAAAAGAAGGGAAACCAGAGGAGACCCTCAGTCTGTGGCTACAAACATAAGAAGGCACCTTTGGGAGAGTAACCATGTGAAGTCAAAATAAGACTCCACTCAGATGCTGAGTTTGGGCAGAAAGGGCCTGTGGCTCAGCTAGCCATAACTGGCAGTGTACTCTACTAATTGCTTGATCATCCACTGATGTACTGTAATCAAGGTCAATATGAGCACAGGGAGTTGTGTTTTAGGACGAATACAGTAGTACTTATTCAGGCTATTAGATAACTATACCCTCAAGCCCTGAAGCACCATGAATGAAGGTCAGAAATAATTCCTAAGTGAGGTTAGTAGAGCCAAAGAATGTTAATACTTGTGTAAAAGTGAATCTGAAAGCTGTTTTTAAAGGTCAGTGCCAGCCTTAAAAATACACATTAGTTGGGGCTGGAGAGATGGCTCAGTGGTTAAGAGCACTGACTGCTCTTGCAGAGGACCCGGGTTTGATTCCCAGCACCCACATGGCAACTACAAACCACCCTTAACTCCAGTTCCAGGGGAATCTGACACCCTCTTCTGACCTCCGCGGAATTGCATAACACGGGTATACTCATATACATGCAGGCAATACACTCATACACATAAAATAAAAATAATAAATAAAAAAAAATATGCAGGAGTCATCCAACATTTGTTGCTCAAACAAAAATAAAGACTCCAGAACAGGAAGAAGATACACAAAGAAAACTGCCCAACAATTATCTCTTGAAAGGCATAAATTATATTTTGTGATTTATCAGATAATTATGTGAAAGTTGAGATGTCTCAGCCAAGAAGTTTAAAACTGAAAACTTCAAAAGTCATATACCTATTTCTTAAAATTAGTAAAATTTATCTGGTGAATATTAATGATAATGAAAATAAACTGAACTAAGAATAGATGTTCAGGAACATACCTCAACATAATTAAAGCTATATACAACAAACCCATAGTGAACATCATCCTAAATGGAGAAAACTGGAAGCATTCCCATTAAAATCAGGAACCAGACAGGGCTGCCCACTATCTCCACTCCTTTTCAATATAGTGCTTGAAACTGTTGCAAGAGCAATAAGACAAGAGAAGGAAATTAAAGGATTACTAATTGGAAAAGAAGAGATCAAATTATTCCTATTTGCAGATGATATGCTATTACATTATACATAAGTGATCCCAAAATTTCCACTAAAAAC
>NW_008358342.1:1396722-1437804 GCF_000622305.1 Nannospalax galili | reverse complement strand
TAGTCATAAAAACAGCATGGTACTGGCACAAAAATAGACATATAGATCAATAGAACACACTAGAAGACCTAAACATGAGTTCATATAATTTCAGCCACCTAATATTCGACAAAGATGCTAAGAACACACAATGGAGGAAAGACAGCATCTTCAACAAATGGTGTTGGCAAAACTGGATCTCCACCTGCAGAAAAATGAAACTTGACCCTTATCTTTCACCCTGCACAAAAGTCAATCCCAAATGGATCAAAAACCTCAATATAAAGCCTGAAACTCAGAAACTGCTAGAAGAAAACACGGGGACCACCCTCCAAGGTATTGGCGTCGGAAAGGACTTCATAAATCAGACACCAGCTACTCAGGTGCTAAAGTCAACAATCAGTAAGTGGGACCTCATTAAATTACAAAGTTTCTGCATAGCAAAAGAAACAACTAAGGAAGGGAACAGGAAACCCACTGAGTGGGAGAAAATCTTCACTAGCTATATATCTGACAGACAATTAATAGCCAGAATATACAAAGAAATCAAAAAAGAAAGAAATCAGAATATAAACGACCCAATAAAAAGATGGTCAATAGACCTAAACAGAGAGTTCTCAAACAAAGAAATAAAATGGCTAAGAATCACCTTCAAAAGTGCTCACATCCTTAGTAATTAGAGAAATGCATATAAAAACCACTTTAAGATTCCATCTTACCCCAGTCAGATTAGCAAAGACCAAGAGAACAAAAGACACTAAATGCTGGAGAGGATGTGGAGAAAGAGGAACGCTCATTGACTGCTGGTGGGAATGCAAACTAGTGCAACCACTATGGAAAGCAGTGTGGAGAACCCTCAAAAAACTAAAAATGAACCATTTGATCCGGTGATACCACTCCTTGGCATATAACCAAAGGACTCATCATACTGTAGAGATACCTGTACGCCCATGTTTGTTGCTGCTCTCCTCACACTAGCTAAGAAAAAGAAACAACCTAAGTGGCTCTCAACTGATGAATGGATAATGAAAATGTGGTACATTTACACAATGGAGTTCTACTCAGCAGTAAGAAAAGATGAAATCTGCAGGTAAATGGATGGAACTAAAGAGTGTTATACCAAGTGAAGTAACAAACACAGAAAAGCAAGTGATGTATGCTCTCCCTCATTTGTGGATTGTATCACCAATCCCTTATATGTAAATACATAAATTCTGGCTTTTGGGTTTTTTTTCATTTTGTTTTATCATTTTGAGGCAGGGTCTCTCTGTAGCCCCAGCTGGCCTAAAACTGGCTATGTAGACCAGGCTGGCCTCGAACTCACAGAGATCTACCTGCCTCTGCCTCCCTAGTGCTGGGATTAAAGGTGTGTGCCACCATGCCCAGCTAGTGAATATATAAATTCTGATGTAACACCAGGAGCCAGGTAAAGGGAAAGGATATATGGAGGTAAAGGAAAAAAAAGCAACCTGAAAGGGGATAGTAGTGAACAGATGTTACCTGAGGGAAATGGAAAAAGTGGGAGTAATCGGCAGGGAGGAGAGGAGGGAGGGGACATGCAAGGGACCATGGTGTGGGGGAGGGAGAGAAGTCAAGAGAGGAAAGATGGCGGGGTTGGGAGGTATTGGGAGTAGTGGAGGGATTATGGGGGCACTGTGACTAGGGAAGGAGGGAGGAGGGAAGCCAGATAGGAGAAAAAGGAGTGGAGATGAGTGAAACTTGGGTGGGGGCGGGGGGGCTAGGAAACCTAGAGGGAAAATGATGCCCTAGAAACTCTATGAGAAATGTACATAGAGTGTCTGAACACTGATGTATATGTATCCTAGGAGCTGCTTGGTAGGGAACACAGTGCCAGATAGAAAAGACCTCCCTTAGAGTGACAAGCATGTCGTACAGCACTCAGCAAAGAGGCTTCTTTTTGCAACAGATGGAGGCTACTGCAGAGTTACACATCTGGTCAGGCACAGAGAACATATGCCTGGGAGATGCCCAGTACTAGGTGACACATCTGCAGTCAAATCTCTACAACTAAGGCTCATGGAACATAGTGGAATAAGGGGTAGAGAGAGGGCTAATGCATCCCTCAACTCTCACCAGTGAGGCTTCCATGTACATCAGAGTGTGATACACACAGAAGGCCACAACTGGCCAAGTTTTAGAGACTAAGAGACTGTAGAGTGTAGGATGGGACTCCTATATGGAAACTCACCCACCCACAGCTCAGGGACCAGTGAGGGAGAAGAGGTGGAAAGATTGTAAGAACCAGGGCTGGTTCATGAACACAGGGTGGAGGCCTCCAGGCCACTGGAGGCTTGCTCATGTGAGCCTGTGGCAATGGTGGCATCAAGCATGGGACCCATGTCAACTCAACTAAACAAGGACCCAAAGGGGATGTGAGAAGTAGTTGGCAGGCCAGCACTAGATTGGGAACTATTTGAGACTGCTGGGTGAGGGAGAGTATGACTTACATACGACCACTGGATGGGCTGGCTAGACACCAGTGGACGCATGTCTCAATTTTTTACTGTATGATATCCACTTCTCCCTTTAAAAGGATGTCATTAATTTATTGAGCAAACTGACTTTTGATCTGCCTTATGTTGCATATTCTGGATTCACCCTAGTGTGCATACCTTGGTAGCAGCATGTCACTCTATTTCAAAAAGAATGGGAATTCCATTCCATAAAAATTACAAGAGGAAGACATTGGATGAAGTTAGTAAGGAAGAATGTGTATTAGCAATACCTAGGTGTATGAGAATACAGGCAGGAGCAACAAATGTCACCGCTGTGGAGAGGTCAGTGGGAGTCAAATCAGTTCTAGATATGCGTACTAAATTTACCATTACACAGAGAGCAAGGATATTGTTGGGTCTACAGGAAATCAATCCGTCTCCAGCCCATCTCTGAACTGAGCCAACAGGCCATGTACAAGGACAGAGAGACATCTGGCTTCTCATCACACACACACAGACACCCACACACACACACCCCTACTAATCACACAGCTTGAAGGTCTCGTTTTAGAGTCAGCAGATATGACAGAGTCACCCCACACCTATCACTCCCTCCAAGGCTCAGGGACTTTTTAGGAAAAGGTTGGTAGAAAGAATGTAAGAGCCAGAGGAAGGGATGGAGTGTTAATTAGAAGTGTCCTCCTATCACTATGCTGGAAAACTATAGTCACACCTCCTTCCCAAGCTCAGCAAGGAGTCAATGGGGGAGTAAATTGCCCCTCCCACCCAATCAGGTGACCTTAGCTGCATGTGGGGGAGGGGTTGAGGATATATAAGCTGAGAATGCCATGAGGCACCTCTCTCGCCATTTTGTGCAGCGGTTGGGAAGTCACAGGATCTACATTTGAGTGTGGACTTTCTGGTGCAGCCTTAAATATGGGGAGAGGTGCTCACTCTTCTGTAAAGAAAAAAAAAAAAACTCACCTTATGCTCTGTTAGCAAACCCAATAAACTCATTAGGATTTTCAAAACTAAAAAAAAAAAAAAGTGAACAGAGCTGGGGCTGGAGAGATGGCTCAGCTGTTAAGAGCACTAACTGCTCTTACAGAGGACCTGGATTTGATTCCCAGCACCTACATGGTGGCTACAAACGGTCCTTAACTCCAGTTCCAGGGGAATCCAAAGTCTTCTTCTGACCTCCGAGGCATTGCACAACACAGGTGCACTCACATCCATGCAGAAAATATACTCATACACATAAAATAAAAATAATAATAAAAAAAATTAAAATAATCTGCTGGGCTCTGCCTCCCAAGTGCTGGGATTGAAGACATGTGCCACCATGCCTGGCTTTGGTCTTTCATTTTTCTGTCTCTACTTTTCCACCTTTAAACTTCACTGTATATGATTCTTATGTAACCTCTGCTTCAAGTTATTTCTGGAAAAAAATGTGTTAAAAATTGCCTCTCTTTGGAGTAATAAAAAAAATTTTAAAAATTAAAAACTGGGTTGAAGACATGGCTCAGCAACAGTTAAAGCACCAGCTGCTCTTGCAGAGGGCCCAAATTCAATTCCTACCACCCACATGGCAGCTAACAACCATCCATAACTCCAGTTCCAAGGAATCCAACACCCTCTTGCATGATGTGGGTATACTTACATACATGCAGGCAATACACTCATACACATAAAATTTTTTAAAATTGTCCATATTTGATACCAGTTAGCCATTTCTCTTACATTCCTAACAAAGGAAGGAAATCAAAGTAACAATATGCCCCCCACCAATTACCCATTCATTCACAATGCCTGCCTAGATATCTCTAAATCCAAATCTCTATCAACAGCTAAGGAAACACACTCTAGACTCCAATCACAGCTTTCTGCACATCTTCACCTGCTGAAGAACCTTCATGTGGTGACTTGCTGTGGAAAAGGCCAAGCCTGTTCTCCATACCTACTTTCCAAGGCCTTCTGCAGAATGAGATTAATCTACCCCTATAAACTTGCAGATTCTCTCTGACCGCTTTCTTGAGTGGAGCTGCTCCATCAAGTCTCCCTGGATTCACATGCTGGCTCAATGATTTAGCTATACCACATTGGACAAGTTATTTAACATGAATCTCAAAAACTGCACATGAAAGATCTAGCCTTGACCTTGATATATATATGGTAGCCTACTATGTCATAAGAAGAAGTATTTTGGAAAGGATTAGAACATAATAAAGAAAGAAAAAGAGGCAAGGTCAAGAGTTTCTATAAAGGAATCTGCTCACAGGTATCAAAATATAACATGCACATACCTTTTAAACTATAAATCCACTTCATCCAGTCTACCATAAAAGGTAATTAAGGGCTGGAGAAGTGGTTCAGGGGTTAAAAACACTGGCTGTTCTTGCAGAGGACCTAAATTTGGTTCCCAGTACCCTCATGGTGGCTAACAACCATCCATAACTCCAGTTCCAGGGGTTCTAACCCCCTCTTCTGACTTCTGCAGACACTGGACACATGGGTGCATTTATATTCATGCTCACAAAACACTCACCCACATACATTAAAAATAGATAAATCAAAAAACCTTTTTAAAAGGGTAATTGAACAGAATGAGGGTGTGGATCAGTTGATAGAGTACTTGCCTAGCATGCACCAAGCCATGGGTTCAATCCCCAGCACCACATAAACCAGGTGTGCTGGCACATGCCTGTAATCTCAGCACTTGGGAAATAGATGCAGAGGAATTAGAAGCTCAAGGTCATCCTTGGTTTATAATGAGTTCAAGGCCAGACTGTGTGTCATGAGACCCTGTCTCAAAAAATAATAATTGAATAAGGAAGAAAATATGCAATCACAGAGATTTTCATTACAATACTATTTTGTAACACCTAAAAATTCAGAAACCCATGTCAAATAAGAATGAACCAAGACTAATGTGTAAATAATATGTAAATATATGCAACTAGACCTGCTCTCCAGTTGATGAGATTTTTTACAATGTTTTCCAGAATGGATTAATATTAGTTACCAGAGTCATGTGTCTTTTTACCCACAATCAGAATGATTTTTTAAATAATTTTAAAAAGGAAAAAGTACAGTTTCATAAAAGGTGTTTTTCCTAGATTATCAGGTCAAATTAGCATTTTACTGTAATGGGTAGATCTTCAGTTTGGCTTTTAAGACTAGCCAGTACCCCAAATATCAGAAAAATTAAGATTAAAATGAAGTAAATGAAATGAAAGGCTTACTTTGCATGAAATCAGACAATGCCATCTTTTTACTCCATCTGCATACCAAGAACAGAGCTCTGTCGTCTGGCCACAGTCTTTAAATTAATCCCAACCATTCATGTTCCATATGAGCACTGAGCATGAATGAAATAAAAACTATGGGCTGACACAACTCCCTCTGATGCTTTCTCACATGTTCAGGGCACTGCTGCAACATTGTAGCATCCTATCCTGCCACCAGAGTTGTGGAAGCAGGAATGATCTAGAAGAAGGCCGGCTAAGAACCGCTAAGAACGGCTTTTATGTTAGGGACATTTAGTTATTTGAAAGTTTTAGTATTTCAAAAGTAGCTATATAATAAAAAAAAGTCAAATCACACAGAAAAGTAACAATTATCCTCTGAAATCACATTATGCATAGTAATGATTACCATTAACATTTAGTGCTTGTGATGTTTCACTTTTGTTACAGAATTTATCTTTGGGAGCCAAGAAATGTGACAGACACCAGAGAATAGGAGGCAGGAAGACCACTTGAGCCCAGGAGTTTAAGACAAGGGTAGGTAACATAATGAGACCCTTGTCTCAAAACCAAAACAATCTGTCTTTAAGGAATTAATCATTTCTCACCTACTATGCTGGGAATTAAAATTAAAATGCATGTTAATCAGGTATAGGTCCTGTTATAGGGGAATGAACACCATTGAATGCTGTTAGTGAATGCAAATGTATGTGTTGACACATTGGAAGACAATGTGACAGAGTCTGTGTGTTATGGACCATGAATCTATGTACTCCCAAATTCATATGTTGACATTGTAATTTGATTGCATTGCACTGTATTTTTGGTGCTGGGGTGGACCCAGGGTTTCATGCATATGAGGCAGGCAACAAACCACTAAGCAGTTTCCAGCCTGTATGTTGAAACCTTTACCCACTACAGGAAGGTATTAGGACAACAGGCCTTTGGGATAATTGAGTTTATACAATGCCATGAAGGTGGAACCTAACCAAGGAATTAGTGCCCTGATAAGATGGGAAAGAGATTACAGCTCATGTTTTCCACCTTGGGGACTAACAGAAGTCACCTGAAAAGCAAGAGGGAGGCCTCCCCACACACTGCCTCTGCTAGTGACTACATGTTGGACTTCCTAGTTTCTAGAGCCATGAGAAATTAATAAGTGTTGCTTAAACCACCCATACTATGGTATTCCAATTACAGATGCCCAAACTAAGATACTATATAAAACCAAATCATACATGTCTTGAAAACCAGTCATATAATTCTTTAAAATTGACATATAAGGACCATTCACACCATAAAATTTACTTCCCTAAAACTGTACAATTCAAAGGGATTTAGTATATCCACACGGTAATGTGGTGACTGTGGC
Source organism: Nannospalax galili (assembly GCF_000622305.1). Taxonomy (NCBI): domain Eukaryota; kingdom Metazoa; phylum Chordata; class Mammalia; order Rodentia; family Spalacidae; genus Nannospalax; species Nannospalax galili. The sequence continues at coordinate 1,430,752 of NW_008358342.1, read as the reverse complement.
AGTAGCGGCACAACTGTCACGTTTGTTAACATTCATAGAACTCTATAGTAGGAAGAGCAAATCTGATTATCTGTAGATAATCTTGCAACAAACATGACATTTAAAAATTCTACTTAGAGCTAGGTGGGATGGTACAGGCCTTTAATCCAAGCACTCAGGGGGCAGAGACAGGAGTATCTCTATGAGATAAATGCCAGCCTAGTCTACAGAGTGAGTTCCAGGCCAGCTGGGGCTTCAGGAGACACCCTATCTCAAAAAAAAAAAAAAAAAAAAAAAAAAAAAAAAAAAACAGAACAACAACAAAAAAAGACCTAAAAATTATACTTAGAGATACACATATCACATAAGAAATCATATGCTTCACAGATGTTATATTCTCCTTTAGAGCAAAGAGAAACTAAATAGCACCTGAATGTCTAGTTAAATGTCTAAAGAGGCAGTAATAATAAAATGTAGTGCAGATTGAATCTTATGCAGAGGAAGAAGCTAGTTTTCTATGGAAAACTGATAAAGTTCTGAAATGGTATAGTATAAAAAATAAGTGTACAATAACTTGAATGGCATAAAATCTTGTGTAAAAACAGATACACAAGAGATGAGAGAAATGGCTCAGCAATTAAAAGCACTGGCTGCTGGGGCTGGAGAGATGACTCAGGGGTTAAGAGCACTGGCTGCTCTTGCAGAGGACCTGGGTTCAATTCCCAGCACCCACATGGTGACTAACAACCACTCATAACTCCAGTTTCAGGGACTCTGACTTCCTCTTCTGACCTCCTCGGTCATTGCACAACATGGGTACACTTACAGACATGCAGGCAAAATACCCATACACACAAAATAAAAATAAATAAATCTTTTTTTTTTTTAAGATACACAAACTACACTTAAGATGCTTGGTGAGTATATGTGCAAGCACCTTCCTATGCATGCTTGAACTCAAGTCCAGTGATGGGTTTACATACATGATGACACCAAGCAAAAGTATTTTCCTTATTTTAAACTGTGTTGAACACCTAGAATACCTTTAAAGGTCAGAAGAATATTCAACAAATTGGAATTCATTGCCTCTGCAGAGTTAAAAAAAAAGAATTTGGAGAGGTGGTCAGAAAGGAGTTCAGTTCTTTCCAATATATTGAAAATATATTCATCTATTACTTGTTTGATTTTAAAATAATGTGAAAAAAATGTGAAATATGTATGTGAATCCCTGCACCTAAAATACCAAAACACACACACACACACACACACACACACACACACACACACACACACACACACACTCGACAGACATAGACATAGACAAACACAGAGGTGATCTTACCAATTTGGATTTTCTACACTTTCTCGGAAGACAGACTCTTCCCTCAAGGATGCATACTGTGTCCACGTGAGGCAGTGACTTCGTATAGCCATGTTCCTTTCCTGAGGACTAAGCCATGATTCCTCTTCTAACTGGATAGACGGTATCTTTAAAATGCTCACCTGTCCAACAGAGAGAGGATGACTTTCTGAATTTAGGAAGAACAAGCTACATAAAGACTGGACCTGCTTGAATAATAATGGTCTTGAATACTAAAGAGACAATAATGCCTCACCAATGGCCCTCAGTCTTTGATAGTCAGACACACCATGACCTCACTAAGTGTGAGGAACTTGCAAATAGCCCAGGATTTATGTAAGCTGTTCAGTCCTGGCCCAGTTTCTTTAACTACTAAACACTAAGCAAATTATCAGTTCTTCCCTGTGTCCTCCAGAGCAGCCTTCCGAGTGGATGGATTCTCCTCAGGCCCACCTACATGCTCACATGCAGGGCAGTATCAAGCAAAAATATTTTCTCCATTATAAACTCTGTTCAGTCCCTAGAAATGGATGCCTTCCCAGGTAGAAAAGACACGGAGAGCTACAAAGGCAGAATTGTACACATGAAAGCCTTAAATTATTTAAGAATTGAGATACAAGATGAAGTTGAATGCCTTTTTAAATAATAGATTTAAAGTGTATATATAGGGCAAAGGCAGTGTAGGAAGTTTGTGCAATGGCCAGTAATAATTTTCTGCTACAGTGCAACACATCTTACGATCTGGAAAAAATTAAGAAAGGTCATGGTCATTATCATTTCTTTCTAGTAAGAAAGTATCAGTGTTTTAACCCACAATGAGGAATAGGTAGATACTGCCATTTTTCCTATGTACGAGCACACCAATTTAATTTGCAAGCTAATCTGAAGGAGCCAAGCTGCATTCTGTATCACACAGAAAATCTCTTTTAGGTACAACCACTTGAGACATGTTTAAACTATCATCAGGATGTTCTCTCCTGCTTTCCTAATATATCTTAAAAGACCCCCATCAAAAATCCTTTTACATGATTAATGCAGAGACTCATAACTGTTCAAGGTGACTGTAGTGCCCAGCTGTGGATAGGGCATCTCTGTCAACAACCCCAAGGCTCAGGAGACATTACAGAAAAGAGGGAGGAAAGAATGTAAGAGCCAGAGGATGGGGAGGAGTGCTGTGGAATGCTTTCTCAGGGACATGACATGGCTACTGCATTCATGAACCAGCAGCTGTGGTTACTTGCAAAGACCTGCATAAGGTTAAGCCAGTTAAATATTCAAGGACAGCATGGGTGGAAGAGGGCCTACTGAGATGCGACCCTCGCTGAGGGCTATTGTCAGTTGATGGCTGCTGGAAGAAGGAGAGTCACTTTCCTTTTGGGGGGAGGCTACTGGTAGGTTACTTTTGACCTAGTAGATAAGCATACACCCATGCACTAATTGGACTCAGTGGGTTAAAATTAATAATAATAATAATAATAATAATTAGTAATAATAATAATAAAAGGAGATGAAGTTGTTGGGAGGCAGATGTGTTGGGGAGGAGTCAAGGTTTGGAGGGGGAGTGGGAAGTATATGATCAAGATACATTGTATAACTATGAATTTTTCAAAGAAAGAAATTTTTTTTAATTTTAACTCTCCTACAGTCAGGCATGGTGGTACATTCCTGTAATCCCAGCACTTGGGAAGCTGAGGCAGGAGGATTTCCATGAGTTTGAGGCCAGCTTGATCTGCACAGTGAGTTCCAAGCCAGGCTTGCCTGAGTTAGAGTGAGGGCCTATATCAAAAAGAAAAATCCTTGTACAGTTGAAGCCATGAAAATGAAGTTTTCCACTCACCTCCTTCCAACAAAGAATCACCAGAATGCTTGGGGGTTTCAAAAAGAGAAAACAATTTTCTATTATGAAGATTTCATCGTCAGTCTCTTATTTTACAGAAACACACACCAAACAACTTACATAGGGCACTGAGAGCATTATGCTCTCAGAAATAGCTATTATTTATGACAGTGAGTTAGAAACAAAAGTGTTTGCTTCCTTACCAAAAATGAGACTAACACAATCTTCTCACTTCTAATTGTTCTTACCTAAGAGCCATTTCTGCTCATGGACAGATTAGCAAAGGCAGTCACTTCATGCAAAATGTCAAAAGTATCCATAAAATAATCATAAATATCTCCATGCCCATTAAAAGCCTTTCACAGAAGTGATGGAAACAGAGACACAGTATCTCCAGCAGCATCTGCCAAAATTGGAATGGACATGAAAGAGATCTTTTTTCCCTAAAAAACTAAGAGATTGGAGAAGCAAGATATTCTAACACTCCTTTGCAGAAAAAAAAAAAATGCTATCTTTTTCTATGACTATTAAACTTATTCAATTTTATACTATGATTAAACTCTGAAATGAATTTACCTTCCTTAAAATTTCTGGAACCACATTCTGACAGATAGCAATCCTCTTCCTATAGATGAGTCCTGTTAATTCATCTAGAAAAAGAAAATTTTATACTCAAAAAGAAATAATTCAGAAAAAATGTATTCTTACCTAAGTCCATAAAACTTTTAAAGTCAATTTCAATTTTCAATATGTAGAATTCTTAGAGATAAGGCTTAACTCAAAATTTAGTTTTCCAGGAGCTGTAGAGTGGTTTCAAAGGACCTGAGTTTGGGCAGCTCACAACTGCCTGTAACTCCAGCTCCAGGGGATCCAACCCCTCTGGCCTCCATGGGCACATGTACTCACATGTACACACAAATTCACATGAAGATACACATATATACACACAATTAAAAATAAAATTGGGGGCTGGAGAGATGGCTCAGCAATTATGAACACTGGTTGTTCTTGCAGAAGACCCGGGGTTCGAATCCCAGCACCCTGATGGCAGCTAACAACTGTCCATAACTCCAGTTCCAGGGGATCCAACAGCCTCTTCTGACCTCCATGGGTATTGGACGACACAGGTCACTTACCTACACGCAGGCAATACAAGCAGGCAATACACGCATACACATAAAATAAAAAATAATAAAATATTTTAAAAATAAAATTGTTCAAGAAACATTTCAGTGTTCCTGATCAATTTCCTGGGCCAAATCACAAATGTTCAAAGAATAAGGGCAAAACAGAAATTCATAACACACATGCTAAAGTTAGGGAAAAAGAACCACAAACTGGCCGTTCCTCTGGATTATCAGTATCAACCCAATCATCCCGTGATGGCAAAGGCCAATGGCCACTTGCTCAACAATAGAGTGGGAACAGATTCTGCCGCCTCCTATACCACACTGTCAAGCATAGATTTCTGAATGCAAAATTTAAACTAATTTTAATTGTAACTAATTAAATACATTAGTCATGTTCTTTATAGAAGACTATAGAGGAACAGAACCACCTGTGACCAGAGCATTCCATTCTGGAGGAAAGTTTCGGAACAGAACCAGGAAAGTTAAAATTAATAAGAATAATTTTTTAAAAGATGGGGAGACAGCTCAGTCAGCAACAGCACATACTGCTCTTGCAGAGGGCCTGAAGTCAAGTGGCTCACAACTGCCTGGAACTCTAACACCAAGGGAATCCGACACTTCTGGTCTCCACAAGCACCTGCACTCAGTTGCACATACCCACACTCAGGCACACACACCTACACATAATTAAAAAATAGTAAAATATACCTTTTTTAATTATTAAAAAATAATCAAAAATTTGAGTTAAGAAGAAAGACAGAAAAAAAAGATAAAACTGTGTAGTGCTGCCATTGTGCTATGAATTATTAAGACTCAGCTACAATGCAGAGCTTCTCTGAGCTCTGACTACAGTAGTCCCAAGCCTGATAGAAACACCCTGATTATCCGGAACTGGCTGACAGGAAGTAGAAGATCCACCCAACGGCAATCCTTCAACCATCTCACCTTAATATTTGCAACCCATGTGCAAAAAATGGCGAGGCAAAGGTGACAACCACAGAAACAATCAATAGTCCTACGCCACCTCGGAATATATGCATTATTTTCTCATTTGTTCTTCATAGCAACCTGAATTAACAGGATTAGTCTACCATCTGATAGATCATGAACCGGAGTCTCTAAAAAGTTAGGTCATAAGGGAGTAACAGAATCAGGACTTGAAAGTCAGGTTTATCTCAGGCCAAATAACAAGCTTGTCCCATACTGCATGTAGATATGTGAGAAAATGCTTTAAAAATCTATTTATGGGGCTACAGAGATGGCTGAGTGGTTAAGAACACATACTGCTCTTACAGAGGACCTGAGTTTGATTCCCCACACCCAGGTTGGGCAACTCACAACTGTCTATGTCCCAGGGGATCTTCTGGTCTCCAAGGCCACCTGCACCCTCCTGCACATGCCCACAGACACATACATATAATTAAAAATAAAATAACTCTTTTCTTAAAATCTATTTAAATAGTTACAGATATGCAGAAAATACCCTCATAAACAAGATAGCTTTGTGTTCCAAAGCACAGAGGGCGCTGCAGGTAACCACAGCAGCACCTTATTGTTTCTATGAAAGTTGAAGAACATGCTGGAACAGGCTCTGGGTGTCTCCACAGCTGTGCATCAACTGTGTACATCATCAGATCTTCTGGCACTGCCCACTTCTCAAATTCAAACATTGACAATCACAATGCTTCCACTGAGGAAGGGAAGGCAGAGAACAGGGGGCTCTACCCCTGGGCTGGAGCACATTCAACACTTTCTGAAAGGGGTCACATGGTAAATAATTTAGGTTTTTGAGCCAAAAAGTCTCTATTGCAAAAATACTCCACTCTGTTATTACAGAGAGGAAGTAGCCATTGATAACATACAAACAAATGGGGAGTGGACACCAACCAATAAGCTTTATTCACAAAAACAGCAACATGAGTCATAATTTGCTCATAAGCACTAAGCACTAAGGCCACATTGCACCAATATGCTGGGGGTTTTTTGTTTGTTTGTTTTTGTTTTGGGGTTTTTTTGGGGGGGGGTAGGGTCTCATGTAGCCCAGGCTTGTCTTGAATTCCTGATTCTCCTGCCTCCACCATTCAAGAGTTGGGATTACAGATATGGGCCACCACACCTAGCTTCAATTGATGTTTTGCCATCTACAAATCAAAATGTGATAAGGGATACAGCCAGGGGACTTTGGGCAAGTTAGCCTCTATGAGCCTTGGTTTCCATATTCATTAATAATTTTAATGCCCACCTCAAACAGTTCTCTGAAGGTTGAATGAGTTAATAAAAGAAGCTGACATACACTAAGTGCCCCAATATGTTACCTGTTATAATTATATGCAGCTCAGTTTTGCCATCAACTATTAATTTAGAAAGTAACAAAAGTACTGCTTGAGATAACAGACACACATGCACATACACACATGCCTATACATACATGCACACACATTCATGCACATACACATAGACACAATGTTTACACAGGCATTATGCTTAATGATCATCACTGAACTAAGGGTATATTTTAAGAACTTACCTTTCTTTTCTTCCACGATTTTTACAGAGATGACATTTCTATCCATGGGATTAGGATACTAAATGAAAACACATAAAGAAAAGTTAGGATTCTCCTTTGTGAAAATGAATTGACTGATAGAAACAACAGCTATTTGTAGAACCAGTAAATATCTGCCAAGAAACCTCTAGGTAAAAGCCAGTTTTAAATCTAGGATCTTAGTTTTACCACTTAGGTTCAAACACGTTAGATACCTGGGCCAGCATGAAATCCAGAGGAAACCTTTATTTAAATCCCATCTAGCCCCGAGCAGAGATGAGAATGAGATTAAGCTAACTGATTAACAATAACAACAATAATAATGCTATGGGACCAGTCTAACATAAATCAAAAACTCTCTCTATGGCACTCAGTCACCGTGCTATATGCTTTAGCTACACAATCTTACCTAAATCTAACAGCTAGTCTATTGGGAATGGGTTACAGGATATCATTATCCCTAGTTTTCAAAGTGGAAACTGAATGAAGATTGGCTTGGTCTGTCATCCAGCTGGTTCCTAAAAGGCAGGGAATTAAGCAAGCCAGTTCAACATGAGAGTATTCCTTTACTCCTGTCCTGGACTATGGCCTGGTGCTGGGTTAGCATCTCAGAAGAATCATCAGGAGACTATAGTATGTCATGGCAGTTAAGAGCACTGACTGCTCTCACGAAGAACCTGGGTTTGATTCCCAGCACCCACATGGCAACTAACAACCGTCTGTAACTCCAGTTCCAGGGGATTTGATACCCTCTTCTGACCTTTGTAAGCATTGCACTACACAGGCGAACTTGTACATGCAGACAATATGTTCATACACATAAAATAAAAAAATAATAAAGAGTATAGTATGTCAGGCATATAGTATGTATAATTTCTTTTATTAAATTCTCCTGAAAGATAATTTTGATGTACTAAGGTTGATAACAGCTACCACTTTTATCCTAGTCAATTTACATCAATTATCTGTTAATTCTCAAAAGCATTCCATTAAGTTATATGATATTTTTTCCATTTCATGTATAGGAGAGAAGGTTTAGGTAAATTAAATAACTTGAACAAAATGGCTAATAATTAATGCATCTGGAGAAATGTAATTTACCCCAAATACAGTCTGACTGCCCCCACGTCTACCATGATGTCACCTCAGAGTTACTCTAGCTCAACCCTTCCACTACTTAGGAGTGAAGAGAGGGGGTGGGGGGGAGTCCTTCAAACCACAAGCTAAAGTGGCTGCTGACGGGGCCCTGATGTTCCTTGGGTTATCTGCTTGCCACCCCCACCCCCTCCGCCGCCCCAGGTTCCCAGCTTCATCTTGTGATCAAATCTTAAAAAGAAATGGAATCTTAAGGTAATGACAGAAACCAAGAGTAGTGCACCGGTGGAGGTGGGGAGTCCTTCACCTAGAGAGCTTGAGCTCCAGGACTCCTAAGTCCTTAGACATGCAATATAAAACTCAATCAGTATAGGACTCAAAGAACCAAAAATAAGAATAAAACTCTTTAAAAGCATTTCTGCACACATTCACTCATTTCAGCCCTAGAAAGAAAAGCTTAAAATTACAATGACTACCTTTTTGAAATTTAGCCCTCTGGAAATCCATGTCCATAACCGAGGGTTGGATCAGGGATTCTGTTCCTCAGCAAAGGAGACTTCCCTTTACATTGCACCCTGGACAGGAGATATCTGAGACCCATACAGCTCCCTGAACCAGATGAACAGGTGTGTGAATTAACCTTTGCACACTAATTTAAAATAAAATTCTTTACTGTATTCTAGCTTGTTCATTACCTATCCATAAACATATCTTGAAAGTTTCAGATAAGCTGTAAACAAATTGTAGGAAGATTCGTAAACTAAATTATGAAGAATAGAAATGCAATCAGAAGAGAGACACAGTGATAAAAGTTCAAGTTCCAATCACGTCACCAAATTGTCAGTGAAATTCCTATAAACTAAACAACTTTACACTTTCGCTTAATTTTAATATTTACTTATTAAGACAAAGGATATTTGTTTAATAGTGAAAATGCTCTTCTTTTGTGTTTCGGGGATAGAGCAAGCTAGAGATAGATTGATAGCATGCCACATTGCTGTTCCAGACACCTAGGACATGGTAATGAAACAAAAAAAAAATCTGTAGCTTCTTATAGAGTTTGCATGTTAGTTGGAGAAACAAACAAAAACAGAAAATAAAGATGTCAGATCTGCTCAAGAAAAAATAAATCAGACTTAAGGGGTGATGGGAAATCATGGAAGGTGCAATGAAACATACTTAAGGGTCATTCATTATACAATCCCTGCACACAGCAATAGGAAAATGGAAGTCTTATTAACTGAACACAAGGGACCATGAGCTATTCACTCTAATACTCTAATAAATATCATTTGCAAATTTAAGTCATTTTCTTATACAACTGCTCTGGAGTTGAACAGATATAAGCCTCAAGTTCCCAAACAAGAATGGTAAGAGAAATTAGAGGTTTGTGTGCAATCGCTAAATACTGTAACATGAATGGCACATATTTTAACTCTTTTTAAAAATTAAAAATGTATTGAACCAAGGCTTCCTTTACCTGGCATTACTTAAAATGATATAACACCATCTTGTGGTAACTTAAATACTCATGTTCTAATTCACAAAAAATGTATGTAAAGCCCAATTATAAGGGGTTAAAAGAGGGAAGGCTGCTCAGAGATGATTGCTACTGGTAACACCAGCCTGGGGAAACAGGGAGTAGCAGTCGAGGTTTTCTAGACCCCTGTTCAATGACTGTGGATTTGATTCAACCAGATCTATACTGTGTCCATGTGGGGCATGTTATACAGTGGCTGCCCACTGCCCACTCATTTGCTATTCCTCCAAACAAGGACATGTATTAACAAGTATTATGATATGGAGTCTTCTTGCTAAAAATCTCATGTGTAAATCCTGCAGACAAACAGACAGGCAGAGATCCCCCATCCCCACTCTGCACTAGAGACTCTCCTGAAAGCAACATGATCTGATGACCCAGTTTCTGCCAAAAGCCCTTTCCTGAGCATGGCTCAATGACTACATGTACTATACTGTATCAGTGAGGTTGGGGGTTTCTCAGGATATATTTGACTTCATTTTGATTTTACTTACAATTTCACTTTCTTTACAGAATGTGCAAGCTAACTCCTTTCCTTTCCCAAGACATAAATCTATTTCAAAAATCACTGCATGTTTTGTGTGTGACAAACAAAAGTAAAAAGCACACGGTCCTAAGGTTATCGTCCACCCCTCCTTTCATTTACATTTTACATATTATAAGAGGCTAAAAATTGTTGAGTGGAGTTATCCCACGCGGGCTGATAAAGCTGCTCCCAGATGCCATAGGTTATTAAATGAAAACCCCTGGGTTGGCTATCTTTCTACAAGACCCAGCAGGGGCCACCAAAATAATCCAGGCAATTGCAACTGCTGTTGGCTGCCCACCAGACCTAGACAGTAAACCCTATTGCTAAAGACACCACATACTCTGCTCTAAGGGCACTGAGAAATCAATCTAGAAGTCAGCTGGAAGCTTCTTCCCTGCTGGCTAACCCTTATGGTTCCAGAGGTACTACACAGACTACTGCTAGAACTGTCATCAGTAGTCCCAGCTGTGAACCTTACAAGCTATATTACTGACTTGTCAGGTGAGAGACACCCACTGATGCAATACTGGCAAGTCTGTTATGGGGATTACCAACCACTTTCTGATTGGATTTGAGCCCTGCTTCACAGGAGGGAACTCGTGCCTAGTACTACACCTGATCAAAAGCCTGTGGCTAGAAAGATCATAGTCCTAGTGGGGAAGCTACTGCAGTGATTGTGTTAAATGGAGATAATGTACCCATCAAATTACTTTCTAAATAATTGTTTATCCTCATAGATTAGTGATGTCAGCTTTGATCAGAGAAGCTTTTTTTCTGCAGTAGATGGTGATAACTGCAGAGACATCATTGGTCAAAATTCTGAGAATAAATTACTATTGAATGCTCTGCCCTAAACAGGACATCGATATGACCTCTAAAAGGGTCAGGGAACACTGGGGAAGAGGGGGTAGAAAGAGTGTAAGAACGAGAGGAAGAGGTAGAATGTTGGGGAACCCTGTCATCCACACATGACATGGCTGCTGTACTCTTGAATTCACAGGATCTGCGATCACCTACACAAGACCTGCTCAAGTTTGGGCCATAACTTCCTGTCACTGAGGTGGGAAGGGCTTATAGTACCCCACCCTCCCCTGAGAAATTATAAGCAATTAACCGTTGCTAGTGGAGAAGAGCTCAAGAGGCCCCCTTCCCTCCCTGAAAATCTAGAGGCAGGCAATGGTTGCCCAGGGACAGGGACTGAGAGAGGAACAGACAGTTTCTCCAGTGTTGTAATTACTGATAAGATACCCAAGCTCTTGTAAATATTGTAAATAACCCCCACCCATGCTCCTATAAGCAACTATAATGAAACTCATTGGACTCCCAACCCCCACCCCCCGACACACACACACACACACACACACACACACCATGAGAAAGGGACTGAGTAGGAAAAGGAAAGGGATCAGTGGGAAGGGAAGGGGGACAATAGAGAGTGATGGAGGGAAAATACAATAAAAATACCTTGTGTGCACGTATGAAAATGTCATAATAAAACCCATCTGATGCCAGGGATAGAGAATGTAATTTAAAACAAATACATAATTACTCAAAGTGAGAGACCAAGAAACCAAGTCCATCTATTACAGGAATAACATTTCATATACATGCGGGTCAAGTTTCATGAAGATACAGCATCTACTTTTGTTTGCTGAGGGGAAGTTTATCACTCAGAAAGCATACTATTAAGAATAAGGAGTTTTTAAAATAACAGCTAACTGGGGGCTGGAGAGATGGCTTGGCAGCTAAGAGCACTAGCTGCTCTTGTACAGAACCGGGGTTTGATTCCCAGAACCCACATGGTAGCTAACAACGGTCCATAACTCCAGTTCCAGGGGAATCCAATGCCCTCTTCTGAACACTTTGGGCACTGCAGGACACGGGTGCACTTACATACATGCAGGCAATACATTCATACACATTAAATAAAAATAACAAAATTTTTAAAATGATAACAGCTAACTGAAAAGTTCAAAAGTCTACACCTCCTTTTGAAGCACAGCTCCCACCCCAGTCAATGAATCATAGGACTCATTAAAGACTGACTCTTGAATGCGGTTATCTGAAAGAGCACAAGGAATCAGATGAGCTGACAGATTGCCCAAGTCTCCAAGAGAACACCCGGAGGACCCACAGGAAGCTGGGCCTGCTAGCACACGCATTTGCTTGTTACACTTTAAGGGTCTCTGCTACCCAGCTGCTTTCAAACACATACATACAAAGGATCTGTGCTGCTCATAAGAGTTTGGTATTCAGCTACACAGAGACATCACCATACATTGTCAAATCCTTTTATGGTCTCCATAAAGTAGTTTATTGAGGAAGAAAAACCAAGTTGACTTTATACTAAAATCAAATAAGTCATCAATTAACACTTCGATGATCTGCCTGGTGAGGTGGCTCATGACTGAAATCTCAGTACTGGAGAGGCTGAAACAGGAGAGTCAAGCTGCTCAAGGCCAGCTTGGGTTACACAGGGAGAGTGTTTCAAAAAAAAAAAAATCACCTTACTCCACACTCTATAAATATGGCCCTGAGAAAGCATGTCACAAGAATGGATGCATTCCTCTCCACTCCCCTGACAACGAGCTCCTTGAGGGCAAGGTCATGTTTTATTTATCTTCAAAAGATAGAAGATTTGCCATGAATATCAGTTAATAGGCATATAATGAATATGGAACTATTAACACTTTGAGAGGTAAAAATTTTCCTTCATACACTAAGCCTCGGCCTTCACTAAATAAGTTACCAAGAGCACTTTAAAATTCAGTTGCACTTAAAAAACAATTTATCATTGAGATGTACATAGTTATTCATGATCACATTCTCCTCCATTGTTCCAAGTTAGTAGAGACTTCTGCAGACTACTTGCCTCAGCTTTTCATTTTCATGTTCATGGAACAAACATAATGATCGCCAGTATTCAACGAGGGCTTTGAAAGCATCTACCGAACCCCAACATTAAGGTGCCTTACATGCATACGTATGCATTAGTTAATTTAATGACCCCAGTAACTTTAAAAGATAGCAGCTATTATTCCTATGCTGCAGATGAGGAAACTGAGGCACAGAAACACAAATGATCCATCCACATCCCACAAGTGTCAGCACCCGATGTGAGGATGGTCCTCACATGCACCTCCTCCATGTCACACCTCACCTGCTGGAGGCCTGAGGATGAAAAGATGAACGTGAAGCCCAGCACAGCATGTGAAGGACACCAGCAGCCACTACATTACACTCAGGTCTAACCTCTATCAAACCCTTGGTTTGGGAAATATAGGCCCTCCCTAAATACTTCTGGAGCTCTGTGGGGGAAGATGTTCCACACGTGTAAGTGTCAGACTTGCAAGGGAGCAAAGATAGGATCGGAAGGAAACATTATTAACTACTCAATCAACTTTCTAGTCTAAATGATAATAGCCATTCATAAATGCCCTTTATGAGCTTAAAGGTAAACACTCAATCCATTCCTTGCAGTGTGCCACTGGAATAAAGCTTTAGGTCATAGATGGAAGCAAACAAATTATTTTACTGTTTTTATTATAATATTCCAAGAAAGGACACGTATCTGAACCCTACATTGACTTTCCTCTGTTTGGGGCTTTTGTTTCATTTTGTGAAATGTGGAAAGGGTGTTTCACTGTGTTATCTGAGCTGATCTCAAATTCCTGGGCTCAAGCAATCCTCCTGCCTCAGCCTCCCAAGTAGTGATTTCAGTGTGGAATTATATAAAATGGCACCCAAGAGAGTGAGCTTCACTGATGGAACAGGGGCTTGCAGAGTGCTTGCTATGTGCTGGGACCTCTTTGGGTTCTTGGGATACAACAGAAATAGCTAACAGGAATTGGAGTTTACCTCCCCCTTTCCCTATTGGGAAAAGTCAACTGGAGCTATCTACACTGAGAAGCTTCAAGCACTCTGGTCTCATTTGGCTAGACAGAAAAATCTACTTATCCCCATGGCTCATAAGAGTCTTCTTTGATGACTTTAAATTCCAAGCAGATGATATATAAGAAGCTCTCTTAGCACCCAGCACATGACAGGCACACCCATCAAAAAGGCCTCCACGAGCCTCAAAACAGTATCTTCTGCACCCACCACATTCATCTATACAACTTCCTGTTCTCTTTGTAGATGATTTTTAATCAAAAGTAAGAGAACATCTCTACATGATGAAAAGCAAGAATCATACAGAGAAGGAAACCAAAACACATTGTGAAGCCACTGACATGAAAGTGTGGGTTAGCATCTCATGAAGAAACCATGTCTGGGTTCACAGCACTGTTCCATAAGCTGTGCTGGGGAACACTGTATTCCACAAACACAGAGGACTGTATTGCTTATTTTCCAGGTGCCACTTATCTTTGAAAGCATGCAGCTAATATTTTGCCAGTTGTGGCCAACAGACAGGTGTAAGGAGGGCAGACATTCTTCGGGTTTTAAAAATAGTAGCGTATTAGAACTTGGAAGGCAAGTCCTAACATACCAAAAGCCCAAGATCGGTAAGATTCTATTTAAAACACAGCGTCCTCAGTTCTAAAGCAGCTTCACACCAATGTGCAAGATCAGACTAAACGTTCCCAGATATCCTCAAATGATTGTCCCTTTTGCCCAGTGCTTGCCTTTAAAAAATCATAAAGACTAAAAAAATAAAAATAAATAAAATAAATAAATAAATAAATAAGTAAAAGCATATTTTGCCTAAAAGATAATTCTTACTGCCTGAAGTTTTATAAAAAGCACTGGTAGCCAGATGTGGTAGTGCATGCCTTTAATCCCAGTACTCAAGAGGCAGAGGCAGGGGGATCTCCATGAGTTCAAGGCCAGCCTGGCCTATAAAGCGAGTTCCAGGCCAGCTGGGGCTACAGGGAGACCTTGTCTCAAAAAAGATTTAAAAAACCACGTTTGTCAAACTACTACATTTCTGATCCTCACAACACCTCTGGAAGGTAGGCATTGTTGCCATTTCACAGATGATTAAAAAAAAAAAAAAGAGGCTGCTTTATACAGTTGTGCGCACTGCTCTTCGTGCAAAGGCTCGCAGTCAGGTAGATCGGTGAATTACATCCACCTAGGGGAAGGAAATTTTGCTGTTGTTATTTTGGTTTGGTTTGATTGGGTTTTGGTTTTTTGAGACAAGGGAGGTCTTGCTGTGAAACCCAGGCTGGCCACAAACTCATGATGATCCTCCTGCCTCAGACTCTCCACTGCTTGGATTACAGGCATGAGCCACCACACTTGGGTCCCTCCATAGTTCTTATACATGTGAAACACTTAGCTGAATTTCTTGCAACAACTGTATCAGATGCTAACTAAATGCACTTAAAGTGACATCATCCCCACCACACAGCACACAAAACCCACATGAGCTCAGTCAAACCAAGGAATCATGAGAATTAAAAGCCTGTCACTGGGCGAGCCACTAAGTTCTGGAGTGATTTATTACACAGCAATGGCTAACAAGTACTGTGTGTCCCACCCTCACACATCTAAGCTAAGCATCATATCATACAAAGGTACACTCAGATGAGCAGACAGGGGACTGCACCCAGCAAAGCTGAGCCTAAGCTGCTGTCCTTCCCATACAGCCCCCATTGAGGCCATGTGTTTAAGACAGGCCACACAGCCTGCTGGCACAATGCAGGCTTTATGTTCAGATGGGCTGAGATCCTGGTTCTCCAACCTGCTAGCTGGGGGAGCTTGAACAGTTACTTAAACTTCTCTGAACCTCAGTTTCCCCGTGATGTAAATGAGTCAGTCAAGATGGCTTCTGATGCTTTTGGGAGGCATGGAGACAATACTATACCCAGGGCAAATGTCCATGTCTACACACACACACACACACACACACACACACGCACAACTTGCCCAGAAAATTCCTACCTATGCTTCAGCACACCTTTTAAAGATGCCATTTCTCCAAGAAGGCCTACCTATGGCACTCCAGCACGCATCCCCACCCCTCTGCATGTTCACTGTGTGACATACACATCCCCCATTGAAATTATGCTAACTTCATAATTTATTATTGTCAGTCTCTCAAACTAAAGACCATTGTCTCCATGAGAAGAGGGTCTTATGTGTTGTGCCCTCCTAGGTTTTTCCAATGCACAGAAGACAAATCGAAAACACTGAGTAACAGAAAAGCCTTTAGCTGGACCTGACATGTGAGTATACTACAAAGGAGAGTGTATGGGATGTTGTGTGTTGTGTGTGCGCTTTTGCAGGAGACCTGCCTCGGTAGAGTCCAATGGGAGAGGAAGACTCATCTAGAAGAAACCCTCAGACCCTCTAGATGGTCAAAGTGTCCCTCCCATTCTGGAGACAAAGAGCTCCTTTTCATGATGGCAATCCTTCCTCAAGAAGCAGTAGCACTATAGTTTGCATCTTGAATGTTCCCCAAAGGCCTGTGTTAAAGGCTGGGCCCCCAGGGAAGTAGTGAAATCTTGAAGAGGTGGTGAAGACTTGTGGGGAGCTCCTCAGGCATTGGGGACACACCCTAGTATTGGACTGTGGGACTCCAGCCCGTTCACCCTCTCCCTGGCTTAGACCTAGGCAGGTTGTTGCTCCACCACAAGTCCAGAAGCAGCAGGACAACTGATTATGAACTGAAGCCTCCAGAACAGTGAGCCAAGATAGACCTTTTCTCCTTATACGCTCACTGCCTCCAGTACATCATCATAATGGAAAAGCGACTAACACAAGTGACATTAAGGAATCCACACTCCAACCTGACAGCCTGAACCAAACACAGACTGTTAGCTCTTCCTTGTATGTGCTCAGATGACTGGCCTAAGGCAAAGTCTACACAAGATACACACATTCATTTCATCAGATTTTTGCTAAGGACCTAGCAGGTACTAGGCACTGTTTCCAGATCCAAAGATCAAGGAACAGCTCCCTGTGGTCCCTAAAAAAAGTCCTCCATAGCAACACCATGGAACTCAACACCCTCCTCACTCCTCAATTAACTTGGGTTCCCTGCTGAGTCTTCTTCCGTAATGGAGGCTTCTCATATACTAGAGGTCCCACCTGACCACCTTCCCAGCATCTCCTCAGTCTGGGCTTCCAGGGTGCATAGATTCCACTGTAGGGAGTGCTGCCCAAGGCCAGCTGCAAACATTACAAGTCTTGCTTAAGACTGTGAAAGCTGGAGAGACTTAGAAGACCTGTGGGCAGAACCCCTCATCATATAGACAGACTCTGCATCTGGGAAAGAGCTCTGGCTCAGGGTCACCCAGAGAGCTAACTAAACAGGGAACCCAACTAAATAGAATCCAGGGTACTACCTCCCAGACCTGGGTGACTTCCCTTTTTGGACGTTTCTCACTTTCCTCTTAGCCTGAATCACAGTCCCAAAAACAGTCTTCAGCATGAAGAGGCCCACAGAATGTTTTGATAAGGGTCCACTATTACACTAGTACAAACAGTATTTTAGAGCCCTTGCTAATCATCGGTCCAGGTGGTAAACAGTTTTCATTAATTACCTCACTTGAATCCTCACAACAACCCTAGGAATGTGTGCTGTCTTCCTCATTCTACAAACTGGCAAACTAAGGTACAGTGAGGATAAGTAATCTGCCAGAGGACCCATAGTTACTTAAAATAACAGAAAATACTAAAGCAATAGCATAACGCTGAGTCAGCCACGACCGTGGCTTCAAGAGCAATCACTAACTTAAGGAGTGGGTGATGAACTACTAGCATGCCAGTCCACCCCATGAGGCCTCCCCCAGCCCGTTGCTTCTGCCTGAAGAGCAGGGCGGGATGTGGACGTGATGCCTTGCATGCATGGCGCCCTCCGCTCTTCTCGGACCGCAGCCTTCGAGGAAATCTGCCTCCACCCTCACCCAGCACATCCCCGGAGCAGCACGCGCGCTAGAGGTGGACACGGAGGGTGGGTCTGGACCCGGATAGTTGGGTCAGATCCCTGAGCGGACGCAGGACAAGGCAGCCGCGGACACTGGAGCGCAAGGAGCAGCGCAGCTCTCGGGAGCGGGCGCGCGGCCCAGGCCGGACGGACTGGTACCTTTCGGAGGAAGCAGGCGACTACCTGCTCGAACGGGTACTGGAACACCTGGTGCAAGTCCACGGTGACCCCCATGTCGGGCACCAGCCACCAGGTGCCGCGCCGAGCTCCGGACGCCAGCCACACCCCGCGGCCAAAGGGGCGTGCACTTTCTCTCCCCTTTTCAAACTTTGCAAACTTTATTGTCCCCTCTGAGACAAGGCTATCGGTCACGCCCACGTCCCCTTCCACCAACGTCCTAGGTGGGTGTCAGGAAAGCCGGTCCCAGCCCAGGATCCCTGCCCTGCCACGCCTGCAGATAGCGCCCGCCTGCGAGCTGCAAGCCTTGCACTTTGGAACTGGGTTTTTAAGCCAGCACTGCCTAACACCCCAGAATTAAGCTCTGGTGACATAACTAAATATAAATAAAAAGTAATAACTAGGTAAGCTGCCTGCCTGGCATCTCGAGTGTGGTGCTGTAAGCCCTCCTCAGCTGAGTCTGGTGAGACAAAGGCTAACCTGGACCACTACCTGGGGTGCGAGGCCGGGCCTCAGGTAGGGAGGAAACTGCCCTCACCCGGCACTGTCGAGGAAATACTCTGGGTGTGTATTCAATTCTAGGAAGTTCCTTTGCTCAGGTTAAACACTGCTGAGCAAGGAATAAAAGGATACGGGGAGGGGCGGGGGGGAGTATTCTTTACTCCAAAGCTCCAAAGAACAGTTGTTAACGGAAGGAGCAAATGTTACTACAATGTTTATTCGGAAAGTTATTCAACCTGTTTCTAAATACATGCTGTGTGCCTGACACTGTAGATTCAGCAGCAAATTCAACCCAATCCCTGCTGCTTTGTAAAATGAATGAGCCATGTGATTTGACCGCCAATCAACACTGTAGAAAAATAAGGATAATGGGTTAAAGTTTCAGGGCCTAGACATGGTTGGGCTGGTTGAGCATGGACTGTTTCTGAGGTGTTGAAGTTTACATTTGCCTGCCGTGCAGAATCTCACCGGGAGACAAACTGTTAGCCTTTGCTGAGGCTCCTCCTAACCCTCACCCAAGCAACTGAAAGAGGTTGGAAGAAAATATACACACAGTGACAGTTGTCAAAACTCAACCACCAACCTCACAGGTCTCATCTTTTCCTATTTCTTTTTTTTTTTCTTTCTTTTGAGAGAGAGAGGCAGAGAGAGGGGCTGTCTCGTCTAACCCAGACTGGCCTCAAACTCACTATGTAGTTGAGGATGACCTTGAACTTCTTATTCTCCTGCCTCCACATACTGAGGGATTATATGTTTGCATCACCGGTCTTTTTTTTTTTTTTTTTTTTTAATGTGGTGGTAGAGATTGGACTTAGAGCTTCATCCTCAGCCCCTTCAAGGGGACTTTTAATGGTGTTGGGCTCTATCAAAATATAAAATTTCTCTAATTCACTTGCTCCTCCCCCTTGCCCCTTGCCTCACACCTCCACAGCCTCCTGATTTCCCTGCCCTGTTCCCTTGATTTCCTTCTCACTCAGTAATAGGACACATTTTACCACTGTGCTTGTGGGTGAGTTCTCTGCACTTAGTTTAGGGACAGTCTGTCCACCTGTCTTCTGAAAACAGAGATGAACAGATAAATACTTAACAAACTGTCCTCCCACATCACTCATCAAGAAGATGCCCCTCAGACATGGCCACAGGCCAGTCCAATAGAGGAAATTCCTCAACTGAGGATCCCTCAACCCAGGTGTGTCAAGTTGACACTAAAGCTATCCAGCACACCAGTTGAACAACTTGTGTAACAAGAACAGGATAAACTTTTTCTTTTTGAAAATTTCCATCATAAGTATTGTGTTACATAAGGCTATTATGCATCATACATTGGGCATATCCCCCAGACCCCTGTCCTCCCCTGTTCAGTCTCCCCCTCTTCTATTCATCCTCTTTGTTCTTGTAGCCAGTTTCACTTCTGCTTTCTATATTGATTTTTTACATTCCTTGACAGTTTTATACATGCACATACTTTGATCATTTTCACCACTGTCATAGGGAGAGGAAGGGAATGTAGGTCAAAATGGAAAATAAGAACATGTCCCCTAAAACTACAACTTATTGTTTCTGGGATTGTGGGGAGAATAGTGGGAAAGAAGAGTCCATCAGGAGTAGACATCCAAGCAGATCAATGAGGGTGAAAGGGAAGGGAGGGTCCAGTGACCCTATAAGACCCTGACCCAGTGCCTTCTAGAGGAACTCTCAGGTCTGAGAGCCCTCCCAGCCCTTGGGATGCTGTTTCTTTGTTTCAGTAAAACTGTTATTTTTCTTTCTTTTCCATGTCCCCTACTAGGTTTTCTGTCTTTCCCTTGAGATCAATTCTTTGTCAATCCCAAGGGAACAGACTGACTGAGAAATCCCCTAAACTAACTGCTGCCAACAGTCCCAATTCAACTTCACTTGTCACCTTGATAAACCTGGGAAGAGGGAACATCAACTGAGGAACTTCCTCCATCAGACTGGCTTGTGGATGTGTCTGAGAGGCAATTTATTGATTAAGAATTGACGTAGGAGGGCCCAGTCCTCTGTGGGCAGTACCATACATAGGCAGATGGACTTGGGCTGTATAAGAAAGGTAGTTAAGCAAGTCAGGGGGAACAAGCCAGTAAGCAACCTTTCTCCATGGTCTCTGCTTCAGTTCCTGCCTTGGCTTCCCTAGATGATAGATTGTAACCTATAAGCCAAACAAACCCTTTCCTCCCAAAGTTGTTTTTGGTCATAGTGTTTATCACAGTAACAGACACAGACAACCACCTATACCCTCTGACTTCACACACACACACACACACACACACACACACACATACCACATACACACAGTCTCTTCCACTGAATCTCTTATTCTTAACAAGTCCCCCTCCAGTACTTTCAGAAGTTTTGTTTTATTTGGGGTTTTGTGCCCCTCTGAATTATGATTGCTGCTATGAGCACAGATGGGGGTAATTATTTACCAGTGTTGCACAACTGAAGAAAGTGACTCCTGTCTCCCCAGCAACCATTAATTACCAATAGCTCCTCAGATAAAGGAGGAGAGTCGTGAGCCCCTCCTCCATCCTTGATGGAATGATGACAGACTCAGTCATGTGCAGTTCTTGTGCAGGTAGTCACAGCTGCTATGAATTCCTGAGTGCCACAGCCACACCGTGTCCACAAGACAGTGTTTCACAGCACTCCTCCCCATTCTCTGGTTTTCACATTCCTTCTGCCACCTCTTCCATGGTGTTCCCTGAGCTTTGGGTGGGGGGTGATTAGGATTGAGATTAAGACTGAGCACTCAAGGCTCACTTATTCTTAACACTTTAGCTAGTTCTTAGTCTCTGCAATAACCATTGCCCCATTACAAAAAGAAGCTTCTCTGGCTAAGGCTAAGAGCAGCACGAATCTATATGTAGAAACATAAATATTTAGAAGGCAGTTAGATGCCATGTCCATTTAGCAAAACAACAGTAGAAGCTTCCTCACTAGGGCCTATGGCTTCCACAGCCATGGCCTTTGACCAGGTTTACAGTACCAGGCCTGAATCACCTCCTGTGGAGTGGGTCTCAGCCCTAGTTGGAAAGCAGTTGCTTACCTCCCTAACAGTCATGCCATTATTAGAGAGACACATCTTGCCTATCAGGTGGGTATCGTAGCTGGTGGAGTTCACAGCTGGGTAAGACTGTTGATGACTTTTTCTCCCAGCAGCCTGCATAGCACCTTCTAACACTATAAAAGCTAGCCATCAGAGAGGAAGCCTCCCGCAAAGTTCCAGGTGATTTCTCTATGTCCTGCAATCACTTTTATTATCATGTCATATATACATACAAGATTTTGTATATCCATATAAAATCTAGAAACCGTAAATATGACAGAAAACACATGTATCTTTCTGAGATTGGTCCACTTTGCTTAACACAGTTACCTCTTAATTGCATCCATTCCCCTGCAAATGACAAAATCACATTCTTCCATACAACTGAAAAAATATACACCACATTTTCTTCATCCATTCCTCTGTTGAGGGACACCTAGGCTGGTCCCATAACTTAGCTAGTAAGAATAGTTCTGCAGTAAACATTGATATTCAAGTATCTCTGTAATATGTTGACTTGGAAGTCTTTCGGCAATCCCAGGGAGGATAGAGGTGGTTCATATATTAGGCCAATTTCTAATTTTTTGAGAAACCTCCATGCTGATTTCCACAGTGGTTGGACTAGTTCACATTTCCACTAGCAACAATAGTTAATTTTTAAGCCCTGTGTTGCATAATTTCTTCTGGGGAAACATGAAGAAACATCTAATCGCTCCAGATAGGGCACTAATTACAGATCAAATAAACAGGTCCACCAAGACCAGCTTAGTAGCCTATGGGTTTATTGGAGTTTAGGAGCATGAAGGACAAAAGCAGTTGCATCACCAAGAAGTCCACACCAGGATGGGTGACAACTCACAAAAACTGCATTCTTGACCCTCCCTACCCAACTAGCAGGCAACTTCCCCAAAGAGTCTTCAATCCCAAAACAACTGCTTACTGCTTATATGACCTTGGGACAGGCCTCATGAGTCTTGTGAGTTCTGAAATTCTTGACTGTTGTGGAGTTTTATTAGCTTCCTGAGTCTTATGTGGAACTCCACCCACCTCTCTGGTAGGGAGTGTTTTATTCTAGAGGAACTGACAGCACAAGCTCCACTGCTCTAAACCTATAGGCAGAATTTCTCTGAGATGCTGAGTCATAACAAGTGAAGTCAGGTCCCATAGCAGCTACATGTGTTCAATGTCTCTATGAAGAAATTTCACTGTATCACCAACTCTTTCTTACAAGGGGGAAAATGTCCTAGCATGCCTGTAAATCCCAGCACTTGGAAGGTAGAGGCAAGAGGATCAGGAGTTCAAGGCCAGCCTGATCTACATCAGATTCTATTTCAAGCCAGGTGTGGTGGGTCATGCCTTTAGTCCCAGCATTCGGGAGGCAGGGGCAGGCTGATCTCTCTGAGTTAAAAGCCAACCTGGTCTACATAATGAGTTCCAGGCAAGCTAGGGCTACAGGAAGACCCTGTCTCAAAAAGACAAAAAAGAAGATTCTATTTCAAAAGTCCAAACAAACAAAAACATATCACTCTGGAAGCCTTCACAGGCCCACCAAGAAGAGATTTGCTTACAAGTGTATTATGTTGTTGAGAATTATATTCCCCAAACATGGTAGGTTTGGGCACATGAAGAAAATGAAAAGGTAGCAGCAGGCTCAAAACCTCATTTTGCCTCTTTCTAGCAGGGCAGAGAGAGGCTTTCTGTTTAGTTCCCTGATCAACAAAAGTTTGGACCCACTGGAGAAGCAGGTACCTCTGGTCTGTACACTGAGCTTTCATCAACTGAATGCAGAGCACGAAGAAATACTGAAGTCCAGCAATGCACCTGGACAGATCTTTTTCTCACATACCATAACAGGGCCCAAGGGACTTTGACTGAGACCAGATATGTTCCTCCAGATTCATTCAAGTCTGCTGAAATAACTATTACTCCCTTAAAACCCTGTCCACATTATCCATTGCCTCACTCCATGCCCCGTGGAAGAGGAATATATGGACTTCTGAATCATGTTACGCTGATGAGTAGTCTCACTCCTGGCAATTTCCTCTTTTGCATGATAGTAAATTTTCATGCTTTCCTTCTTTTCTGCTGTGAGTTCAGAGGATAGAAGGAACATCCCCTGACCCCTGCAGTACTCATGTCTGCCTCCATTACCACAGAACGGGGGCCCTGGGTTCCCACTCCAGTCTGACTTCCAATTTCTTCTAGAATGTGTTCCTAGGCGCTGCTCACCAACCTCTGAATAGGTGACCACAAAAGGCCAAGAGTGAGTCTTGAAAAGTTAAAGGACCCAACACTTGTTGGCACTATGTGAGGCTGGTTGGCTGAGTGACTCGTCTAAAAACAAATGCACCTGCCCATTTCAAGGACATCAGAGCAGTCTAAAGGTAGAAACGTTCGCCAAGCTAAACAGCATAAGGCCTCTAATCTTGTTGCTTAGAGTCACAGCCAGCTTGTGCACTAGTAATCTTACTGGCTTGGTATATCGCTTAAGAAAGAATAAAGGAACTGTGGAACCAGTTTATTTCTTACTTTGTTTAGAAATTTGCTGGCCAAACTTCATATTTCTGACATCAAATACCTTCAAAAAGCTTTTATAAGATACCAAATACCTTTTGTATCTTCAGAGTGAAACATAAGATGTGACATAGTCAACATCCAGTACATTTTAGTGGAAGGACCTACTGATGGACCTTTATCAATCTAGCAGAGTTAGGTGGATTAAGAGCTTTGGGCCTGACTCTCTGCTTGCCCCTCTCCTTTCTCTGCTTTGCTCACTTTCCTGGTGACCCCTCCCCTTTTCTGGTCATCCTGACAATCTTTTCTGTCATTGAGCCAATCTTATAACTGTCTGTGTATATAAATTCTTCACTGGACTCTAAAGTTGTAAGAGCTGGGGGAAAAACCGTGTTTTTATTCACTCTTCAATCTAGGACCTGGTGCAATGCCTGACACATAATATAGTTAACAAATTTATGAAGTATAAAGTATGACCATAAATAATTTCTTTCTTACTCCCACACCGTCAACAAAATGACTCAATGGGTACCCTGAGACTTCAGACACTATCAGGACATTGGAGCAACAGGACCAGTATTACTAGAACTAAGATATAAAATGAGAATTTATAGGAAGAACAAGGCAAAATCATAGAAAAATGTCAATGACAGTTGTAAGATCTGTGGCATCATTGAACCAAACTTCTCTTCCCCATGAAAGGAAAAGAGTGATCATAAATGCAAATGAAATACAAGAGCTTCAAGCATATTGGGAGAAAACACTTCAGGACAAGGAGCCAGAGATCTTCAGGCCAAACACCACGCCCCAGAACCCCTAGAGGATCTGTCAAAATCCACGCCCAGCAAACAAACACATAAAATACTCATATGATGGGGTCAGAGAGATGGTCCTCTCGCAGAGGACCCAAGTTCGGTTCCCGGCACACACATGGCAGCTAACAACTGTCCATAACTCCAGTTCCAGGGGATTCGACGTCCTCCGCAGGCATTGCATGAGATGGGTGCACTTACACACATGCAGCAATACACTCATACATATAAAAAAAAATCATAAAATATTTTAAATACTTGTATGATGAGTAAAGGGATGCTGAGATTATTTTAAATAGGAAGAAGGGTAAATGATGACAAATTAAAACTTCAGAAAGGAAGCCAGGCGTGGTGGTGCACATCTTTAATCTCAGCACTCAGGAAGTAGAGGCAGGTGAATCTCTGTAAGTTCAAGGCCAGCCTGGTATATAAAGCGAGCTCTAGGCCAACTGAGGCTGCAGGGAGACCCTGTCTCAAAAGAAAAAATTTAGAAAAGCTGGTGTGGTAGAACATTCCCATAATCCCAACACTCAGGAGGCTCAAGAGGCAAGAAGATTTTACATTTGGGGCCAACCTCAGCTACATACTAAATTCCAGGCAATCTAGTCACACAACAAGGCCTTGTCAAGTTTTTTTTAATTAATTAATTTCCTTTTTTAACTGAGGAACACTTGAGCAAGCTTTGGTGGCACAGTCCTAGAATCCCAGCTATTCCCGAGGCTGGGGCCCTGCCTGGGCTACAGAATGAGTTCGAGGTCAGTTCAAACAACTTAGTGAGAACCTGTCTCAAAATTTAAAAGGAAAAACAAAAAGAACCTGGAAAACTTCCCTGAGAAAGCAATATTTAAACAGAATAACTGAAAGAAGAAATGAACAAGGCTTGCTTATATTTGGGGAATATTGTTCTGGGCAGAGGAAGGCAAGTTCAAAGGCCTGAGACAGACACTCTCCCTAGCATATCTGAAAACTGTAAGGAGGGCCAGTCTGCTGGAGCAGAGTCCTGAGAGACAAAGAAAGCATGGCTTGGGCTCCCATGGGCCTTCTTCTTGGCCCTGTCTGTATGAGATGGCAGGCCATTAAAAGTTTTGATCAGGGGCTAGGGGTGTGTAAAGTCCCAGCATGTACAAAGCTCTGAGTTGAATCTCCAGCACCACATGAAACCAGGCACAAAGGTGTGTATGCCTGTTACCCTAGCACTTAGGAGGTAGAGGCAAGAAATTCAAGGTCATCCTTAGCCGAAATCTGGGATATATGAAGCTATGTCTCAAAAAAATTAAAATTAAAAAGTAGTAATTTTGGTCGGGGAAAAAAATCCAGTATAGTAGAGAGGTCTTTCCCTTTTCATTTCTTTTTCTGTCTATCCTTTTTCCTCTGAAGGTTTAAATTGACTCCTCTGAAATGAACCTGTAACAGATAAATTACCCAAAGAAAACTGACACAAACTTTAAGTCTGTATAAGCATAGGAACCTTTCAAAATATTAATGAAGTTGAAAGAAAATGCCACATAATTGAAGCTTAAGATTTGTTTTTGTTTTGCTTTTTCTTTTTGCAGATCTCATTCACCATGTAGTTAATCTATGCTGGCCTTGAGCTTGAAATCCTCCTACCTTAGCCTCCCAGTGCAAGGACGACAGGTGCGCACTACTCTGCCAGGCTTAAATAGCATTTTAAGCTGCAGAAATAGACTGGACACTCCTGCAGGAGGGTAGCAACAGGTTGTGGGAGGGGAAAAGAAGAAATGCGCCAAACAAAAGTTGTCTTAATATGCGGATAAAGTCCCCAGGTAATTTTGTGAGCTATCCTCAGAACAGATGGAAAAACCTGCCTGGATGCTGATGGTAATTTCATGTTTCCCCTCTTCTCCAAAAATCTTTCCTGATTTTTAAGTGAGATTTCCAGGGAGAAAGTTTAAGACAATTGCCTTTCATTTTGCCCCAATAATATAAGTGAATTCCAGAGAGAGATCCTAGCAGGGGAAAAAGAAGCAAGAGAAACTCCCTGATTCTTCTACAGTTGAAGGTACCTAGTCCAAGTTAATTTCTAAGGTCTTCTAACTCCTTTTCTCTTGTTCTAGGACCTCAAGCATGCTAAGCATACTACCACTGAGCCATACCTTCGGTCCTTCCCACTTCTTTTAATACGAAAGTATTCTGGAAGCTGAGGCAGGAGGATGTTAAGGCTAACTTGAGCTAAATAGTGGTGAGATCTTGTCAAAAAAAAATGAGTTTGACATACCACAACCTCCCACATTTTGGCATATAGTTTTTTGAACCCCAACAATGGAAAGGTAAGAAAGACCACTTAAGGAGCCCACTGCTGTATTTCAGAAAAGAGACAACCATAGTGGCAAGAGCTCAGGGGTGTGCTGGATAGCTTTAGCGTCAACTTGACACACCTGGGTTGAGAGAGCCTCAGTTGGGGAATTTCCTCTATTGGACTGGCCTGTGGCCATGTCTGAGGGGCATCTTCTTGATTGATGAGTGATGTGGGAGGGCTTAGTCCACTATAGGTGGTGCCACCCCTGGCCAAGTGGGCCTGTGTTACATAAGAAAGCAGGCTGAGCAGGGGCCAGGGGAGCAAGCCAGTAAGCAGTGTTCCGCCATGGCTTGTGCTCTAACTCCTGCCTCCAGGTTCCTGCCCTGAGTTCCTACCTTGGGCTCCAGGATGTACTGTGACCTGGGATATGTAAGCTAAATAAACCCTTTCTTCCCCAAGTTGGTAGTGGTCAGAGTATTTTGTCACAGCAATGAAGAACAAACTAAGACAAGGGGTGAACAATGTTGAGATCTGGCTCCATTGTGAAGGTCGAATGGTCAAGCTGGCATGTTATGCTGGAAGACGAGAAGTAGGATAAGTGACATAAGGGAAGGGTCACCCTGGCCACAGCCTGAAGAAAGCTTGCCTGTGTAGAAGGAATAAAATATAGCTGTATTAGTGTTCTGGGGATACTATAAATAAGTAACACATCGTGGGTGACTTGAACAAGAGAAATGTGTTACCTCGAGGCTCTGGAGTCCAAGAATTAGAAATCGGGGTGTCATCAGAGGATGCAGTCCTTCTGACTGTCCGGACTCTCCTGGCTCCCAGCAGCCTCACACATTCATTGAGGATGGCATCCTCTCTGTACCCTCACATCTTCCCTCTATGCATCTGCTTTTCTGTCTACACTTTTATAAGGATGTCATTTCTATCATATTAATATTGATCTGAGTATACAACCTGCAGAAGGCTCTGGGTTCAATCCTCAGGACCACAAACTTGGGAAGGCAAGGCTACCCTAATGACTTCAACTATTAGAGGTTTCAATATATTACTACAAAATCCATGTGAAGTCCTAGCCCCTCCATAACTATATTTATCTGTTTATTTAGGATGTTAGGGCTTGAATCCAGGACTTCACACCAGCTATGCACAAGCTCTACCACTGAGCTACAATCCCAGCTGAAGAAACTGTATTTTGAGAGGAGGCCTTTGAAAAAGTGCTTGAGAAATAAAATGAAATTATAAAGGTTGGCCCTAATCCAATATAACACTCCATTAGAAGAGGAAGAGATTTTTTTCTCAGAGACAAACACAGAGGAAAGGCTTTGTGAAGACAGATGAAAAAGAGGTCATCTACAAGTCAAGGAGAAAGCAATCTGCTGACACCTCCCTCTCAGACTCAGAGCCTCCAGGATGGTGTGGAAACACATTTTTGTCATTTAATCCAACCAGTCTATTGTACTTTGTTATGAATCCTGGAAAACCAATACATCTGGACTTGGTCATCCGCTAAAACTTTCGCTCCTGATGAGATCACATTCATAGGTACTGGGGTTGGGATGTCAACACCTTTTTGGAGAACACAATTTAACCTATAATGCCAGGCATGAACCAGCAGAGAAGAGGTGGAAGGAGTACAGACCCTGGAGCACGTGGTCTGCAGTTCCGGCCTCGCGTCTGTTTCCTGTAGTCTCTACTTGGCCTCGCAGAGCTTCAACAGAATCCTTCCAGAAAATCTCTCCTTTGGTACTTAATTTGAGTTTTCTATCACTTTGCTCTAAGACTCTAACGTAATGGGATGCGGGAGGAAAAAATTAGTTGCTGTGAGTTTCTGTGCCAAAAGAAAGGAGAGGAAGTAGGCTCTTCCCGAAGTTGGCTCCTGGGACCTGGAAAAGCTGAGCGGCCATTCAAGCTGCTTCTCAGCTCCCTGCTTTCACCTGACTAAAAATCCAATAAGAAATGTATTCGTTTTGTTTGGTAAAATTGCATCCTTTAAAACTAATCATCTCACACTACAAAGGCAAAAGGAGAAATATTCTTTGTAATAATAGCAATTAATGGCATGCATTTAAAAGCATTTATTTAAGATAATTCCTGTCTAAGAAGACTGATTTTAAATGACTATCTCACACCAGGCTGAAGGCCAGAAATTACTGAAAAGCAGTTGTAGTCATACAACAGAAAGTAAAAATGAGTAAAACACAAAGATAGAGCTGGGGAGATGGCTTAGTGGGAAAAGCCCTTGCTAAAGACCTGAGTTCGAATTCCCAGAACCTATGTAAAGTTAGGTACAACATCATCCCTCTGCAGTCCTAGTGTTCCTACAGAGAGATGGGAGGCAGAGACAGGAGAGTCCCCGGAAGCTTTTGGGCCAGGTAGCCCAGTATACACAGCACAGTGACAAGCAGCAAAGAGACCCTGGAGTGTGGAAGGTGAGGACTGACACCTGAGGTTGTCCTCTGACCTCCACTTGCACACCATGGCACATACACACATACACATATACAAGTGCTTGCATGCACCTGGCATACACACACACACACACAGGCAAACAGGAGGCCCTAGGTTGGATCTTCAACACCAGAAATGAGAGGAAAAAAAGCAATCAAATGTAGTGCAACTTAGAAAGTGAGGGAATCCTATATTAAGCCTAGTGTGATTTTTTTTTCCTTGATGCTAGGGATTGAGCCCAGAGCTTCACACATGCTAAGCATAATACTCTACCAATGAGCTCTACCCATAGCATAACCCTTTAATATGAGTAACCTTAAGTCTTTTCTCAAGAGATGGACAAGCAGCCAGAAGCACTTGCCACATAATCCTGACAACATAAATTCCATCCCCAGAACCTACCTAAAAGTAGAAGGGGAGAACTGACTCCACAAAGTTGTCCTCTGACCCCACATGTGTGCATGGCACACATACATCAAGCACACAAACACACACAAGTTCACATAAAAATAAGAAAGATATAAAAAAATATTTTTAAAAGTGCTTCCTCTTCCTGTCTTGTATATATATTTTGGCAGTGCTCAGTTTTGAAACCTAAGACCTCCATGCATATGACACAGGCACTCTACTATTGACATGGACCCTTAGGAACCCACATATATTTCAGTGGGGATGGGATATGAGATGAAGTAAGGCCCTGGAGGGTGAGCTGGGTGGAAGAAGGAGAGAAAGTAGAAGAGGCACAGGAACCAACCCTGAGGACCCCAAAGCAAAGGAAGTGCAAGCTGAGTTCTTTTGCGGCAGTAACTTTAGCTAATTATTACAATTTTTTCTTCCAAAGTACTGATTGATGAGACTGAACAAAATATAAATGTTAGTAGGCCATGGAGAACCACCTAGAATAATAGCTACTAGCAGATGGTGTCTTCTCCCAAGCGCAGACACTGCCCAACAGGCTTCACATATTCACTCCCTCCGCAAGGGTCTGATGAAGTGCTTGTTTATCTTAGATTGGTTTCCCTGGAAACAGTTTAGGAGATGAGGATTTACAGACAGCAATACTGGGAGGTGCTCTGGGAAGATATACCATGAAGAAGTAAAGGATGCAGGGTTGGGCAGAGGGACAATGTGGCCCCAAATTTGGTACCATTTGAAGCCACACCAATCCTTCAGGAAGCTCTTTTGAGGCAAGGCAGCTAGGTAGATGAGTCCTCTGCAGCAAAAGACAAGTCTCAGTGAGCAGCATGGCTTTGAGGTGGTGAGGAGCACGGGCCCTGAGGAGCGGTGTAGGCAGGACACTACCATGCCATTACCATGATTACTCACTGAGTACAGATGAAAAGCTGAGTGTGGAGAGTAACATATCCAAAGTGATCAGAATCTGGTTTCCCCAGGTTTTAGTCTGCAAAGATACTATGTTCAGGTACAACATAAGTACAAGAAAACTACAATGATTCGAAGCTAAGACACTCAAAGGCCCAGATTAAAGGCACTTGCATTTCCAAAGAAATGCACAAATATGCAGAAGAAAGCACAGTAGAAACTTGTGAAATCTCAGAAAAATAGAGTTCAAGAGGTAAATATGGTAATGGAGAAATGATTCCCTGAAAATAGAATATTCATGTAAAAGGCTTTGCATATCTCCCCACTGGCCAAAATTATTCTCCTAAAATGGTCACATCGGGATTAATCTCAAACAAGTGCTTCTCACCAGATGTGGTGGCACACACCTGTAATCCTATCATTTGGGAAGTTGAGGCAAGAAGATCATAAGATCAAGGCCAGCCTCAGCTGCATAGCAAGTTCCAAGCCAACTTGAACTATCGTGCCAAACCCCACCTGAATAAAAGCAAAGAAAAAGTGATAATAAAATGAAATACTTTTACCAAGCATAGTGGTATATACTTGTAATATCAGCACTTGGGAGGCTGAGGCAGGAAGATTGCTATGACTTAGACAACAGTCTTAGTTACATAGCTAATTCTAGGCTAGCCTGAGTGACAGTGAGAGAACTTCTCTCCAAGAAAAAAATCTGCATCTTGCCAACTTGGTCAGCTTGTGGAGCAGGCTGATGTTATATCAAAAGATCATATCTTTAGGTATATGCTCAAGATTGGTATATTCCCAAAAGACTCTATACTACAGAAAGACCAATTCAGTAATGTTCATTGCTGCTCTATTCACAATAGCCAAGAAGTGGAAACAACCTAGATATCCATCAACTGATGAACGGATAATGAAAGTATGGTACATTTAAACAATAGAATACTACTCCACTGTTAAAAAAAACAAAATTATTAAATTCCCAGGTAAATGGATGGAGCTGGAAATAATCACTCTGAGTGAGGTAATCCAGACCCAGAAAGACAAACATCCAATGATTTCTCTCATAAGTGGATGTTAACTTTAACTCTTTAAATATGTGTGTTTTAAATGGAAAATCAATAGAGAACAGGAAACTAGTAAGGGGACAGGAGGGGAGACTTCATGAGTGTGACCATAAAATGCAGTGATTTAAAGGGGTGTCCTGGTTTGTTCTTCATTGCTGTGACAAAATACTCTGACCACTACCAACTTGGGGAGGAAAGGGTTTATTTATCTTACATCTCCTGGGTCACAGTTCATCAGGGAGCCCAAGATAGGAACTCAGGGCAGGAACCTGGAGGCAGGAACTGGAGCACAGACCATGGAGGAACGAACGCTGCTTACTGGCTTGCTCCCCTGGCCCCTGCTCAGCCTGTTTTCTTATGCAACACAGGCCCACCAGGCCAGGGGTGGCCCCACCCATAGTGGGCTGGGCCCTCCCACATCACACAACAATCAAGAAGATGCCCCATGACATGGCCACAGGCCAGTCCAATAGAGGCAATTCCCCAAGAGGCTCCCTCAACCCAGGTGAGTCAAGTTGACACTAAAGCTATCCAACACAAGGGGGGAAGGGGGAATAATGGAATAGGAAGAGTTAATTGGAGTGGGTAATGGGCAGGCAGAGTAGAAGAGCGAGTATGGAATTTGAAAAAGTCATATGGAAACCTATTACTATAGAAGCTTCCTAAAATACTTTCATATACATATATAAAAAGTTTAAATGCAGTTGCCTTATCTCAGTAGGTTAATGTGCCTATCTGATACCACAGACTAGCAAATAAAAAGCCTAGTGCCAGGAAGGGACTCCATTTTTAGAGTTGTTGACCAGGGAGGTCCCACAGACCCTCAAACAATACTGGTCATTGTTCCTGCTCTTGGGTGCCTGCCAGATGTTAACAGTAAGACCCTATTGCTGAAAACACTGCATATATGAGTCCTAGAACAAATAAGGAGAAATTAAACTGGTACTGACCTCAAAGTTTCTTCTCTACTGGCTGACTTTCAAAGAGCTACCAGAAGAGAAAAGTAATCATCAACCTTACCAAGCTGTAAACCCTGTGAGCTACAATAATAATTGGCCTAGGAAGATATGCCCACTGGTGCAATAGTGGCATATGTTATGGGAATAACCAGGCACTTTCTGATTGGATTTAAGTCCCTCTTCACAACATGAAACCCATACCTGGCACTGTTATCAGGGCCAAGAACCTGCAGATAAACATGTCACAGGCCAAAGGGGAAAGCCTGCTACTACTATTCTACTAAAGAGACATAGTATTTATTTATTATTTCTTTTTTGTTTTTTAATTAGAAGAAGCATTTCATTACAACAGCATTAACCTATTCAATAACATTTTTCTGAGCTAGGGTACATCTCTTTCAAAATTGACTGTACATTTTTTGGTTTACAGATGAATTATGCTTATACAATCTTTTACTCATTATACACTCTATAAGATATTTATTATTTCTTTTACAGAAAAATTCATTTTTAATGCAATTGACATTAAGATGTTTGCACATGTGTTTCTAATCTCTATATATCTAATTATTACTACTCACAGTTGGTTACTTTCTGAGCTCCTTGACATCTGAACATGGATATAAAGTCATTAGGTAGATTTCAATGGTAATGTTTTCGCATCTACTAATTATTAAGGAGCAAACTTTTATGCTTGGAAGAACTGTTTTTTTATCTTTTTTTAATTTTTAATAACTACATGATTAGAAGAAGCGTTTCACTACAGCTTTAACATATTCAGTAACACACTCCAGAGCAAGAGTGCATCTCCTTCACAAGTGGGTGAAGTTTCTAGGTTCACAGTTGAGGTAATAGTTATACAATATTGAACTCAGTATAAGCCCTGTAAGACATAAAATTGGATGATTTCTTTAAAGAAGATCTCCGTTTTATTTTAAAATATGCTGTTTCCTACATTTTTAATCCTACTAAAGCTTAGATCTTCTTTAAAGAAATCATTCAATTTTACCC
>NW_008358342.1:1395015-1395520 GCF_000622305.1 Nannospalax galili | reverse complement strand
TGCAATAGGATGAGTTCTTTGGGTATATGCCAAGGAGTGGTATAACTGGGTCAAATGGTAGGTTCACTTGTAGTTTTCTAAGGGTTCTCTACATTGCTCTCCATAGGGGTTGTTCGAGTTTATAATCCCACTAGCAGTGGATGTGCTTCTCCAACTTCTCCAACATTTGGTATCATTTGTTCTCTTGATCTTACCCAATCTGACTGGGGTTAAGATGAAATATTAAAGTCATTTTAATTTGCATTTCCCTAATTATTAGTGACATTGGACATCTTTTAAGATGTTTCATAGCCATCTTTACTTCTTGAGACCTCTCTGTTCAGCTCCTTAGCCCATCTTTTAATTGAGTTGCTTCTTGTCTTGGTTCTCTGTTTTTTGAGTTTGTTATATATTCTGGTTATTAAACCTCTGTCGGATGTGTCACTGGTGAAGATTTTCTCCCATTCTGTGGGTTTTGTGTTTGCTTCCTTGGTTGTCTCCTTTGATGTACAGAAGCTTTTTAGTT
>NW_008358342.1:1362037-1391546 GCF_000622305.1 Nannospalax galili | reverse complement strand
TCTGTGATTTTGACATGTGAATTTCTTTTGTAGTTTCTGATTCTTGTGTGAGACTCAAGTCTTCAAGCTTAGGTCTGCTTCCTTTTGTAAACTTTATGTGCCTTTGTGCTTTATATTTTGGGCATGAAAAGCTGGTTTCTCTAAGCTTCTGGTTCTCTCTTTTGATTTTATATTGGAGTGGCCAGATTGCTTTTGCCTTCAGGAGTTCCCACAGAGGCCCAAGTCAGATGAGGATCAGGTGCTTTCAGGCTTTCTCCTAAGGTCTGGATCCCTCCGGGAAAGATTTTGGCCTCAGAAATTTGGGGGTTGGACTGGCCTGGGAGCCGGGCCCTGGAAAGATGCTGGTCTAGGGCAGCTGGTGGCCATGCTACCCAGAGATACAAAGGAAGATGGGTGTGGGAAGCGGCCCCAAGGGCTCCTGGGGACTGCACTGAGGAGCTGGTTGGATCAGGAAGAGGAAAAGTCAGCCCTGGCATCCAGGAAGTGCTGGCCCAGGGAAGTAGAGGGAGGTGAGGGCTGGGCCAGGCCCAGAGTGCTCCCGGGGACCGGAGAAAGAACTGAGTTGGTCTGTATGCAAGGGATCAGGCAGCAGTGGTGGTTCCCCAGGTGTCTGGGGTGCCAAGAGAAGGAATGGGACAGGACCCAGGCTAGGAGGAGAGACCAGCTGGGGAGATGGGAAGGTGAATGAGGCTGGGGGAGTCAAGGCACAGAGGGCGCTATTGACTTACCCTGGTGAGAGAGGCCTGCGGGTCGGAGAGAGGCCTGTGGGTTTTACAGGCCCAGGGAAGCAGAGTGACATAGTATTTATTAAACTGTCTCCTAATGGCTTATTGTTATACCCATGGATTAGGGCATCACCCAGCTCATCTCACAGAAATTTCTTGTACAAGATGGCAACTAACACAGCGGCCCATGGCTGGTCAACATGCAGAAAATAAGAGACTGCAGTGTGCTCAGCCCTAAGTGGGGGCTGCCTATATCACACCCTCTTCTCCTAATCACTGCAGAAGCAGTGGGTGGAAAGATCTTAAGAGCCAGAGATGACAGCTGAATACAAAGAAACTTTTCTATGAACAATGCAGGGCAGTTGCATGTATGAACCTACAGTGCTTGCAACAGCATGTGTAAGACCTGCTCAGGCCCAGACCAGACAAAAACCCAGCATGGATGGTGGTGGTGGGCAAGAAGCCCCAGCCCCAGCTGAGGATCTATTGGCAATTGATAGGGGCTAGGAGAGGGAAAATCAGTTTTCTTTAAAGGTATGATGCTTGGTAAGTTGATCCATCTCTAAGGGATGGACCCATATCCCAGAGCATTTGGGAAACAGAAATTAAACTCAATCGCCTTTTTAAAAATCATAACCAGGAGCTGCAAAGATGTCTCAGTGGTTCAGAGCACTGGTTGCTTTTGCAGAGGACTTGAGTTTGATTCCCAGCACCACAAGACAGCTCACACCCATCTGTAACTCCAGTTCCAGGGACCATCTGATGCCCTCTTCTGACTTCCACTGGCATTGCATGACACAGGTGCACTCACCTACATGCAGGCAATACACTCATACACATAAAATAAAAATAATAATAAATAAAATTAAAAATAATAATAATAGAGGACATGAAATAAGGTGGAAGGGGGGTTGAGGGAACAGGCCTAAATATGATCCAAATATGTTATATGAAATTCTCAAATAAGCAGTAAAAATATTTTTAAAGAAACATTTTTCTTTTGTTGTTTTTTTTGTTTTGTTTTTGAGACAGTGTCTCACTTGTATAGCCTAGATTAGCTCAAACTCATGATCCTTCTACTGACTCTTCCAAATACTGAGATTACATGCACGTGTTACCAGTTTGGTTTGTTTGTTTGTTTGTTTGTTTGTTTGTTTGTGACAGGTCTCATTATGTAGCCCTGACTGGCCTGGAATTCACTATGTAAAACAGGCTGGTCTTGAACTCAAAGAGATCCACCTGCTTCTGCCTCCTGAGCACTGAGATTACAGGCATGTACCACCATACCTGGATAACTTTTTTAAAACCTTTTTCTCCTTTTGGGGTGTTGGGAGTTGGGGAAAAGGGTGATGGAGGATTAAACCCATGGCCTCATGCAAACCAGGTCAGTCTTTTGCCACTGAGCTACAACCGTAGTCCCCAAAAGTGCATTTCTAATTGACTTTATAACCCTGTGGAATAAAATGATTCTTGACTTTGCTTTACCTTCTCAGTAGCTTGAATGACTATTATGTGTGATATTATTATTGATTGTATATTCTTGGCTACCTTAAACCTATTCCTAAGCCATTGACCCTTTCTTAGGTAGAGGTGAGACAAAGCAGATGTTGCGCATGAACATTAAAGGGCTAATTCCAGGGGTGCAATAGATTTTCCTACATTACATGCATTCTAATGTTATATTTCCATATGACCAAGTATGGCAGATTTGCTTTTCTGTACTATGGTTATTTCCATTGTGTTGCATGTGGTGACCAAAAGATCAAGGCAACCTCTATTTTCGACATGAAATAACATTCCAGTGATGATGTCAGAATTCGTGAGAAAACCAATTAAGCAACTATCAAAGATGAGAAGATCATTCTTAGTCCCCCCCTTCCAAGATGCTAATTAGTCCATCAACAGCTGCTTCCCTAACCTCAGAGCTGTACTAAAAAGGAAGCCTAAATGGCAATCTTTCTGGGCATAAATCTTAAAAGATTGATTCATCTACCACAACATATGATGCCAAGCAGCCAAAAGGTGCCCTACAATCTTGGAATAAATGACAAATGTCATAACTTGATGATTAATCAGCAAGGAGACCAGAGGAAAGGACCAATCTGGACCTCCTCTAATAGGTCTTGAAACTAGTTAGAGTTGCCAAAAGAGAGGAAAAAAGTAGTAGTGCTAGTTCCTGGGTCAAACATTTCTGGGATTCAGAGACATGTGTAAGTGAATAAATCTTTGGTATATCCACCTACCCCCTCACACACACACATGCACACACATACACACACACACACACACACACACACACACACATACTTCCCACTGGTATTTTTGAAGTATTTCTCTGTGTGTCTAGCACATAATATATCAAAGTATAAAGAAAAATAAGATGCTGTTTTTCCCTCAAATGATAGATTATGAATTGTTGGCTGTTTGTCAAGATTTATTTTGCCTTCCCATCTTGAAAACAGAATCCTGCTCTCCCTCAGACTCTTGCCTCACCCCTAATAGGCACCAGTTCCAGAACTCACAGGGAAGGTAGCTTGCCCAAGCTTCAGGGCTGGGCCTAAGTATCGCCTCCATTGCCAGAACAGAAATGTGGTGGGCACAGGATCCAGTCTGGACCAACGAGACATCAAGAAAGGTTTACAGGGGGATTCTGGAAATTAGCTCTGCCCCCCCCTGGATACAAAGGAGGAAATGGGACATCAAGAAAGGTTTACAGGGGGATTCTGGAAATTAGCTCTGCCCCCCCCCCTGGATACAAAGGAGGAAATGACCCCAGCCAAGGCTAAAAACATCCTATTAGTTGACAGCCTCAGCTGGATACTTCATGAGTAAGCTCCCCATCACTGGAACAGAACCTACATGGTGGAAAGACAGAAAGAACTCCTTCACATAACCTCAGATAATCAGCTTAAAAGGAGGAAAGATTTATTTTGGCTCCTGTTTCAGTTGTTTTCATCCATGATCAGTTGACTCCATAGCCTTTGGGCCTGTGGCAATGTACATCATGGTGAGGAAGCTGCTCACCTTATGGTGGTCAGGAAGCAAAGAGAGAGGTAGGGTGAAGTCCTAACATCCCTTGGGGGTATGCCCCTACACCCTAACTTTATTCCACTAGACGCCATATCCTAAAAGTCTCACCACCTCTCAATACTGCTAGCGGCAGGCAACTAAGCTTGTACTTAACACATGACCTTTGGGAAACACTGAAGCTGCAAACCATCGCCATGATGCGAGGTGCCAAAAGTTAGGAAAAGGATGTGTTTTTAGTAAACACTGTAGGAACTTAAGACTAACTACTCTGAAATATCACGTAATTTTCATTGCCTTAAACTAACAACTCCCCCTTTTAGTTTAGCCACTGTGTACTTTAGGTTGTGACTTGCAAATTAAAAAAAAAAATACAATGAGAAAAAAGCTGCTAGCTGAGACTTAGCTCCCTTGGAGCCTTTTTTTTTTTTCTGATGGTCCAACTATAGGATAAAATGTTGAAACCAGATTGCAAATGTCTCAAAGATGTAACTAGGACTAGTCACTCTGCCTTCAAGACCCAAGGAGCAATAAATGCTGAAGCATTCATGCAATGCAGACAAAACAGTGTGTAGCACGTGCTCTGGCAAGGAAGCTACTATTTGATAAAACACAGCACACATCCTCAATGACAGCCCGCACTTATTGGGCACTGAGTATGTGCCAGGCACTCTTCTTCATGAACTTGCTTAGAGCAACTGAGTGTATTAAGTCATCTGATCTCATCAAATAACCAGGCACTGTTGACACTTGAAAAGCTGAGAAAAATTGTTATTCAGATATATTTATATGAGAAAGTACACTTAAGATGAAAATTCTTGGAAGTCAAATAACTAATGACTAATACAAATAAAAATCTTAGCCAGGCATGGTGAAAAATGCCTGTAACACCAATACTCAGGAGGTTGAGGCTGGAAGATCATGAGTTCTAGGCCAACCTGGACTACATAGTGAGATCCTGTCTCTAAAAATAAATAAATTAAATAAAAAATAAAAATCTCTAAATTTCATACTTTGGACTGAAGAGACGGCTTAATGAAGTAAGGGCCCTTGTCACCAAGTCTGAGGACCTGAGTTTGATCCCCAGAACCTACATGGTGGAAAGGCAGAACGAACTCCTTCAACTTGTTCTCTGACTTCCACATGCACACCATGGTGTGAAAAGCCACACAGAAATAAATAATGGGAGATAAGCCAGCAATAACAGGAGTATTTCATCTTTTAGACAAGATAAGAGGATGGAAATATAGTTTGCTTAGTTCTTAACAGCACAGTGATGTATTATGCTGATTTATAGATTCTTAGAAACCTGTTTATTTTCATTTTACTGCGGTGTAAAGATTAGTGTGGAAGTTTGATACACACTTTCTTTAGTCCAGCCTGTTACCTTGGTATTGGTTGGTATTGTCTTACCAACATGTATCTATTAATACTTGTTAACATAGAATACCAAGCCATGTATCTTTGCACCTGCACCCCCAGGATTCAAATTTGTGTTGGGTTTCTCTAGAGAAACAGAATCAATAGGATATGCAGAGATACCTAAAGGGGAAGATTTGGCTCATACGCTTATGGAGCCTGAGAAGATGCACCGTACGCCGCCTCCAGTCTGTAGAAGTAGAAGCAAGCCAATCATCTTCAGTCCTACCCCAAAGGCCTAGAAGTGGAAGAGCTTGATGGTATACATCCCATCCAAGGCCAAGTGCCTGAGAGCATGCAGAGAGGGTTGGATGGGACCTGCTATTAGTCCTGGAGTCCAAAGACCTAATGACCTGGAGCTCCGATCTTCAAAGACAGGATAAAAAGGATTTCCCAGCTCCAGAGGAAAAGGTGTGTTCACCTTTACACTGCCATTTTGTTCTGTCTGGGCCCTCAACAGATTGCAAAATGTTTTTATGAGAGAAAATATTTTTTACTCAGTCCTCTGATTCAAGCATTGACCTATTCTAGGAACACCCTCAAGGTCAAGAACATCCTGAGAATGAGAATGATGTTTTACCAGTTAATGAGGTATCTCTTAATTCAGCCAAACTCATGCATGATCCCAACCGGCTGTGATAGTTAGTGGTGACTGTCAACTTGACTGGATTGAGAGTTCCAGGAAAATAGTAAAGTGCACCTCTACATGTTTCTGTGGGAGTGTTTCCAGAGCAGATCATGAGGGCTCTCACCTAATCAATACTTTGAATCACTAACGGAGTCAGAGTTTAATACACTATTAGGATGTGATGGAATTGTGGAAGGTAAGGCTTAATTTTGAAGAATGAGTAGCTAGGTGAATTAGTTACTTTTCTGTTGCTGCGAGAAAGCACTATGACTAAAGGCAACTGAGAGAGCTTGTTTAAGCTTATGGTTCCAGAGAACTAAGAGTCCATCATGCTGGGAAGGCAGGGCAGCAAGTAGCATGCATGGTGGCAGGAGCCAAAAGAGAGCTCACATCTGTAATCACAGACATGAAGCAGAAGAACATTGGAAGGGGGGCAAGGCTTTGAACTCTCAAAGTCTGGCCCTCGTAGCATGCTTCCTGCAACAAGGGTATGCGTCCTGAATATTATAACTTCCCCAACAGCATCACCAGTGAGGACCAAATGTTCAAATACTTGAGACTGTACTTTTCTCATTCAATCTACCACAAACATAAAGGGAATACTCAGGAAGAATAAAAGTAGCACCAGTTCATTTCAGGTGTAGCCAAGGAAGCTCTTCTGAAGAAGTGACATCAAACATGAATTTGAGAGGAAAGAGCAAGAGCAGTTGTGTTTCTCCTTACCCAGTACCCACACCAGCCCAAGTCTTTCTGGAGAAGTCACTACTCCTGCTTCCCCTATGAGCTTTGGAGACCCTCTGCCATCCCACGTTTCTAGGGTACCGACAAGACCAAGACTATGCCAAAGAGCATCTTCCCACTTCCTGACCCAACGACTAGGTTAAGGATGGGCACATATGTGGCCTCTCTTGGGCCACTCAGTAAGTGTCTGAAAATGGCAAAGATGATGTTTGTGCTGTAATGTCAGCTTAGTTTACTCTGGCTTCGATTCAGATACTCTGCTATATCAAATCTCTTCTTCCAGCTATAATAAATGGACTTCAGATACTGCTTGGGCTGAAGAGGCACCCATCACTATTTGAACTTCATATGCATTTAACTATGCCACTCTTCCCTGTAGGACAATTTCCAAAAATGTGTGTTTCAGTGCTTTAATTGAATAATACATGAACAAGCATGTATTTGTGGTCATTTTCTCTGAAATGTTCTTTCATTACATGGTTGTCCAT
This sequence comes from Nannospalax galili, assembly GCF_000622305.1. Lineage (NCBI taxonomy): Eukaryota > Metazoa > Chordata > Mammalia > Rodentia > Spalacidae > Nannospalax > Nannospalax galili. The sequence continues at coordinate 1,384,518 of NW_008358342.1, read as the reverse complement.
TAACTTGATGTTCCTGGTGCCTTCCTGTTCCCTTTACTACTCCTATCCAGTTAATAAGTTTAAGGGAACACTAAGAATGATAACTCAATACCCCCCACACACACACACCCCAGCTCTTTTACAATCTGGCTCCTTCTGAAAGAACAGTGGAGATGAGCAGTGTTCTTGGCTGTGAGATAAATGGACCTGTAAGTGGAAATGTCTGTCCAAGTCTGCAGTCTACTCTTCAGATGCCCACAATTGTCTAGCACCTAAGTCACACCCTTCATGCAGCTTTCCTTAATAGTGAAGGTGGTTTAGCTCCATTTTCCTGATTCTTGTGTATCATTCAGAAGATACAAAACCTGATGGACTTGTACAAAGGCCACAAGTAAGGTAACATTCCCTGAGTGCCTACAAATTCCAACACTGATGTATTGGTCTTAATATATACTGGAAAAACATGCCTAGCTAAGGAAACATAATGCTCTCGTAGCATATTGTAGATGCTCTCATAGGTTATTGCTTTACATGAGCCTAATTATTTCAAAAGGTCAATTTAATGAAATCAAAATAGTAATAAAGCAATAATAGAGGTAGCATAGAATTATTAGTTTAAAAATACAGCAAAAATTATTAGCTATCTGAGTGACAAAGTTTGGGAATTTCTGTACGAAAGAGGACAGTGTGATAGAAGGCATGTCTTGGCTTCACTGATGTTTCATCACACAAAAGAGAGAGAGAAAGAGAGAGAGAGTTGACAATTTAGGGGAAAGGTTTGTAAGTTGATGTATTGTTCTTATATAACATAAGAACAATATAGAATAACAACATGGTTAAATTGGAAATATCAGTGTGAAATAACAACCTTTAAAACTATTTTTCAGCTCTGAGTAACCCAGCAGCAACATCAATAGCACCTACTCAAAGTGCATTCTAGCACATTCGCAGAGCCTGGCTCTGGACCTTTCACATTATTTTCTACTGAAAAGAAGCACACACCCTCAGAGGTTGACTAAGTTCATGACTGAGGACAGGACAACAAATCAAGACATTTCTCCATAATCCTTTTGTTACCAAAAGGCAAGAATGTTTTCAGGGATGTCACAGTCTATGTGTAAAGGATAAGAGGCCAGCATGATGGCCCCTCTGATTATACAGTGTTTAAAATAAAAATCCTATTGTAGATTCATGTACTGATGACATGCTATTAGAAGCAAAATTATCTGGGGAACAAAAGAGACTAATGACGGGGGAATGAAGGGAAGGGGATTGTGCTCAAAGTACATTTTATACTTGCATGAAAACAGCTTATGTAACCCTGTAAATAAAAAAAAAATGTAGAGATAAAGCACAGACAACAAAAGTGAAATCAAATGCATACCCAGGTTGAAAAATCAAGCAGTGTTATATAGTAGTGTAAGCCCCTTCCATAAACCTCCTGGCCATGCTCATTCCCTTTTCTGTGGGTTCTAATTCTCATAGTGTGAACTTCTTATTTTTGTATACTTTGATCACCCAACTGTGTATCCAAAGGTATCATAGATTAGTCTTGCCTACTTTTTTTTAAAGATATGTGTCTTAAGGCAAAGCTACAATTTAAGCATCAAAATCGTTAGCACTGTCATCACCATCATAGCTTAAAAGGACAAGATGAGTCTTGTGAAAGACTGGACTCAAAATAGAAAAGTCAATATGAAGTCCAAAGGCACCAAAGATCATTGCAGTAGAAAATAGTAAATACAGTCTTTTTTGCTGATTTTAATGTTAGATGGGCTCAGTGTTTCTTCTACTAATTTTGTGTTTATAAGGCACAGTTATCTGGGTTTCTTTATTTACCTGTGTAAGGAAAATGAGTACTGGAAACTGTAACCCAACTAGTCCCATGGAAAGCAGGTGCCAGGAACAGGCAGGGCTATTCAGTTGGAGTGGTCCTCATAGGAACCAATGAGAAGAGGGTTCTACAGTGTTTTCTGAAGTAATGAACTACCAGCTGCAAAACAGACTCAGTCCCTCAACTCCAAAAAGATTAAATCTCCGTAAGAATAAGAAATATGTCAACCTTTAATGCTAAGAGACCAATCAATGTTTGGTTTTTGACAGACACTTGGTTATATAACAATGGTCAAATGATATTTTTTTTAAATTTCAGGAGTAGATACTATGTTACAAAATTAAGCCTTAGGCATAAGATAAGGTCTGAAATGGTTTCAGTGACATGACAGATGTCAATGAACTATAGGAAAGGTGATTTAGGTTAAAATCACCTTGGGAAAAACAAACAAGTCTGACAAATAATTAATCAGTCCAATAACAAGCTCCACGGTCTCAGTGGCTCTGATAAGATAATCTTTTCTTTGAGTATGATAAGAATTTTGTAATCCCAGAAAGTAAAAGAAATAATAATAAGCTGGGCGTGGTGGTGCACGCCTTTAATCCCAGCACTACGGAGGCAGAGGCAGGTGGATCTCTGTGAGTTCAAGGCCAGCCTGATCCACATAGTGAGTTCCAGGACAGCTGGGGCTATAGGGAGACCCTGTCTCAAAAAAGACCAAAAAAAAAAAAGAAAAAAAGAAAAAGAAATACTAAGAAGAAGAAGACTGAAACCCTGGGGGTTTAGCAAAACAAGCCTAGAAAAATGAGCACAGAAATAAGAAAAACATCAAATCCATGCCATCGATACTTCAGACTGGCATGGTATCAGTAGGTTGTGTGACCTTTATCCTCATGTGTTTATGAATGAAGGTGTCAAAGCATTTAAAAGGATCAACCATCCCAAATTATAAAATTGTAGCTAACTTAAATTTTTGAAGTTTATTTATAAATTTATAATCAATGTTTAAATGCCTCAAGAAAAATTGCTTTTTGGGTTTTGGTGTCAAATTCACAAACTTAATGAACTGAGAATTAAACAAAGGACAAATGGTCATGAGTGTTCCTTTTGTGGAAGAACTGGGGTATAAAAGGCCCAGTCACAAAGAAGCTGGGAAGAAGGCAGTCCTACCCTGTATTAGCTACCCATTCTTAAAGGACAAACCATCCCCAAGTTTGTTATCTTGGGTTTTGTTTTGTTTTTGTTTGGGAATTTTTAGATAGGGTCTCAAGTGCCCCACGATAGACTCTAATTCACTTTGTAGTCAAAGATGACCTTGAATTTTTTTTTTTTTTTTTTTTTTTTTTTTTTTTTTAAAAAAAAAAAAAAAAAAAAAAAAAAAAAGAGGACGATAAATCTTTCACTGTGATATATCAAAATAATTTTTCTCTGCCTCCCAAGTGCTGGGATCAAAGGTGTGCACCACCACGCCTGGCTGACTTGAGCTTTTGATCCTCTTGCTTTACCTCCATAGTGCTGAGATTACAGTTGAGTGTCTTTGTTATTGTTGTGTTTCTTTGGTTTAGTTTTTTTAATATTTTATTTATTATCTTATTTTATGTGTATGACTATATTGCCTGCATGTATATAAGTGCGCCTGTGTCATGCAATGCCCAAGGAGGTCAGACGAGGGTGTTGAATCCCCTGGAACTGGAGTTATGGACGATTATTACCCACTATGTGGGAACCAAACCTGGGTCCTCTCCAAGACCAGCCAGTGCTCTTAATTGCTAAACCATCTCTTCAGCCCTGGTTTAGTTTTTTAATGAGATGCTAAGAACAGAATCCAGGGCTTCACTCTTGCTAGGCAAACGCTCTACTAACCAAGCTACATCTGAGTCATTAACTTACTATTGAAACATTGTTTAGTAACTCACAGGTCAGAGACAAGGTCCTGACATAATCGAGTAGTTCCAGCTCCAGGCCTGTCACAGGCTGCCACACAAATGCCAGCCATGGTTACAGTCACATTAAGCTGCTCTGACTAAGAGGCCCCTTCTAAGCTTCCTTCTGTGGTCACTCTTTGCCACATGGACCTCTCCAAAATGCCAACTATAATGTGGCAGCTGGATTCATTGGGTGAGCCAGGAAAATCAGTTTTCTATAACCAAATCTCATAGGTGACATGATCCTTGTCCATATCCTCTTGTTAGAAGTAAGCCACTGGATCCCACCAACACTTGAGGAAAGGAGATTCCTTCGGGAAGTGGGTATCAATGAACAGGACTGTTATTTTTCCATGTAATGGATCACTCTATGGCCCAGCTGGACTCAATTGAAGAACCTCCTGCCTCAACCTCCTTGCACTGGAATTACAGATGTGTACCACCACACTTAACTCAGTCACTTTAAAGGGGGGGGGTGCCAGTGGAGATAGGGGTATAAAGATGATTAAGAGTGGTCGAGATGTTCTGTATGAAATACACAAAAATTTGACAAAAACAAATTAAAATAAATAATTTTTTTAAAAAGCTGTTCACTTGTGAAGTTTTCCTATGGCATTTGCTTCTAAGAGAACAGCACAGCGCACTGAAAGCTCATGGGTGGAGCCAAATGTCTTGTTACTGCAAACAATAAATCACCAACCTTCATTGGACTCATGATCCAGACCCACAGGGAGATGCTGTAGATATTCTGATTGGTGAGGCCCCATTCCTTATCCCCAAAATAGATGAATGATCTACTCTCTACTGTCTCCCTTTATTGACACCTGCTGCTTCATTCTGCAAGCATCTACTTAAATCTCAGGTTCCCTGTGAAAGTAGGATGTCCTTGAAAGAAAACATACCCTTTCATCTTTGTGGCTGTTTGTGTCTTTCACGTTACCTGACATATAGGAAACCTACGAAAAATACAACCCTTTGAATCTATGAAAGCAGATATGAGTGGTTATCTATAAGCCATATATACTTTATTGTAAATTAAAGGCCCCAATCTTCTGAGAAACAAAAATTGATAGGAGATAAAGTGTTTAGGAGCTGGATAAACATGAAGCTAAGGGCACTATGCAACGAAGAAGCATGCGGAGGAGACCAGTTTGGACTCTAGTTTTCTCATGGCCAGCTGCCCTTTCCCCTCCTTTCCCCTGACTCTCCCTCAGGAGGAAATGCTACTGTACTGGGCTTCCAGGCTTTTTCTTCTCTGGGTTTTGCTTGCTCTCTAACACAGGCAGTAATTATATTCCACAATTTTGACACTGACATAACTCCATTTCTCTCTCAATAATTGGAGAGCTGTGAACTCTCTATAATTGCTATGTTTAATTAAAAAATGAGGAGATGCAGCTAATGAGGACAGGTGATAAAAACAACTGTGAAGATTTCTTTCAGATTTACTTTTGCATAAACTTCACTCTGATTAGGCTCTAGCGAACGACAGAAATTTTTTAAGAATTATGGCCAGGACTCATCCAAATAAATGTATTGCTGGTTTGATTCATATTTGTAGAAGACTTAGCAACCTTAATTGATGTTTTTGGTCAATTTAATTTGGGAAGATAAATTAAAGGGTCACAAAGTTAAAGCTGATCACGGTTTCTGAAAGTGTTTAAATGTACAGGTCACTCTTCAGGGGAGATCTTTCTTGGAAGCCAAAGTGAAGTTTTGTTTTTAAGTGAAGAGGCAGGGGGTGTAGCTCAATTGGTAGAGCACTTACCTAGTATGCACAAGGCCCTGAGTTACATCCCCAGTTCTACATAAAACCAAGCCTGGTGGCACTCACCTATAATTTGAAGCTGAAACAGGGAGGATCAGAAGTTCAAGGTCATCTTTGGCCACACAATGAGTTTGAGGTAAGTCTAATATAACTAAGATGGTGTCTCAAAACAAACAAAACCCAAAACAACAACAAAAAAGAGTTGGTCTAAAGACAGAGGTTTAAACATATAGTTACTACCCTTCTTGACTGCACAGACATTGCTAGACAGGCAGGGAGGGGAACATACTGTCACTTCAAACCACAGGTATCTTCCAAGCAGGGCGGCTCTGAGGAAGGAGGGACCTGGACTCAAGACCTTGTGTGTGAGGTGTAAATGAGTTGTGAGGAACAGGGCCAAAGGGATGAGCCATTCTGCTCACAGCATGAAAACAGGAGTGAACCAAGAGAGGAAGGCAGGGAAGGAGCCATCACATATTTATAGCAAGACAGAAAAATGAAAAAGGTCTTACTAAGTTGTTGTTAGCCTGATGTGATCTCAGCCCCTAGGTACATCCTCCGCTTTCAGCACAGATTGTTACTTCCAAAGCAGTCTCAGAAAACCAAAGATCTGTGTAGTTTCTCCTCTAGTTACAGAGGAAAGTAGCACCACAACAAGGACTGGCACAGCAAACTGCCTCTATTGGTGCAGTAGTAATACTGTTATCTGAGGAGTAATTAGAAGCTATCTAATTGGACTTAAAGTCCAATTAGAGGGAGGGAGCTCATGTGTGGCACTGTAAACATAACCAAATATACATGGCTGGAGAGGTAATAGATCCTAAAGAAAACCCTACTTCTGTCATATCTCTCGACAAATGAAATTTCTTACTGTATGCTAAATATGGATCCTTATATTTACAGGTAAATATACCATACACCACTCATCAAAGAAGCTTCTTTTTGCAATAGATGGAGGCTATTACAGAGTTCCACAGCTAGTCACACACAGAGAATATATGTCTGAGAGATACCCAGCCCTAAGTGGCACACCTACAGTGGAACCTCTCCACCTAAGGCTCATGGAACATAGCAGAACAGGTGGTAAGAGAGAAAACTAACACATCCCTGGACTCTCACCAGCAAAGCTTCCTCATGCAACAGAGTGTGATGCACACAGAAGGACACAACTGGCCAAGGTGTAGAGAATAAGAGACTACAGAGTGTGAGTCCCTGTTTAGGACTCCTATACTAAACCTCACCCACCCATGGCTCAGGGACCTTTGCAGAAGAGGGGGTGGAAAGATTGTAAGAGCCAGGGTACTGCATGAACATAAGGAAACAGAGGCTTTTGAGCCTCTGGGAACTTGCTCATATGAACTTATAGCAATGGTGACAGCGTGCACAAGACCTATGCTGACTCAATCAGAAAAAAAAAAACAAGCACAGAACTGGGGAAATGGGCAGCAGGCCCCAATCTTAGCCAAGGAACTATTGGCAACCAAGTACTTCAGGGTGAGGGAGAGTCAATCTTCTTTAAGGGAGTGACTCTAGATAGGATGACTAGACTCCAATGGTTGAACTCGCACAGAGGGACATCTAAGTACAAATGCTTGACCAGACAGACCTTAGCATATATGACAGAAGTCGTGAAATTCGGTGGGCAAGAGGAGGCTATGGGGGGGGGCAGTTAAGATGCACAAGGAGGTCTAAATTTGATTAAGATTATATGGGGGCTGGAGAGATGGCTCAGCAGTTAAGAGCACTGGCTATTCTTGCAGATGACCTGGGTTAGATTCCCAGCTCCCACATGGCAACTAACCATCCAAAACTCCAGTTCCAGAGGCTCTGATACCCTCTTCTGACTTATGTGGGCACTGTACAACACAGTGCACCTACCTACATACAAGCAATACACTCATACACATAAAACAATAAAAAATAATTTTAAAAATTTAAAAGCTCTATTATATGAAATACACAAAAACTCAATAAAAATACACAATAAAATAATTTAAAAACTAAAAATTTTAAAGAGGAAAATAGTAAACTGAGTAACTGAATAAATTTTATTGTTAAGATGGTTAAACCTGCTGAGATGTATAAGGTACTTAGAACAAAGCCTTGCACCCATTAACACTGATATGTGTTTTTAAATTAAATGAATATATTTTGTACATAACCATCAAGCCGGATCTAGCTAGCCTGACCAGGCAGAGGAAACGAAACTCCCCAAAGTGAAAAGTCAAATTCATTTACTGTCTTGACTTATAGGTTCAATACTGTAATTTCATTTGTAGTAAACACTAATTCTTTTTTGTGTTTGTTTTCTGAAAAACAGAGCAGAACACGATGGAAACCCAGTGAAAGAAACTACCCAGTGCTACTTCTGGCGTTTTTCGGTTTGGTTTGCTTTTTGAGACAAGGTCTCACTATATTGCTCAGGTTGGCCTCAAAGCCACTTTTCTCCTGCCTCTGATGTGAAATCAGGCTGTCCTACCACACCCTGAAATACTACATTTTTAAGTCACTTATTCATTTAAAGTTTCTGAGATTTCGAAGCATATAACAGCGTTATTGTGATCACAGCATCGTCGTCTTGATGTTTGTTTCAGCTCTAAAGGGATTCTTAGCATCCTGAAAGTACCAGTCTAACTTTACCCTAAGCTGGCCTCAGTCCTGACCTGGAGGGTGATGTTTGCAGTTTGAAAATGGGGAAATGTATATTCCCATAGGCAGTAGGGAAGTAATTCAGCTGTGTATCTTCTGTATACAGGAGAAGCACGAAGACTTCTGAATGGGAAGGGTAATCAACAAACCCTGTGCTTCTACCTTCAAATGCATTCACAGTTGGACCCCCTTTTACCACACAGGTTCTAGCCACCTAGAGCGGCCACCAGTCATCTACTATCAGCCTCTCACTTCCGCCCTTGCCCTGCAAGGCCTCGGCTCTCAACCCTGCAGCCAAGCGGCTAAACAAATCCCATCCCGATTCTCCTCTGCTCAAACGTTTATAATCGGCTCTCAACCCTGCAGCCAAGCGGCTAAACAAATCCCATCCCGATTCTCTGCTCAAACGTTTATACCAGGCGGCATCCAACCAGGAAAAAAACCACTCTAGACATTTCAAACAGGGAATACATTACAGGATTGGTTACAAAGATTCGTAATTGCAGGAAGCCACCACCATCCTCCGCAGGAGGAGCAAAAGGGTGTCACACAGAAACTATAATCAGAGGCGCTACAGCGGAGTAACTAAGCCGCTGCGGTCAGCCGGGCGAGCAGGGCTGTTTTAACAGCGGCGGTGTGGCTACAGCTGCCAGGAACCTGACTAAAAGGAGGCTCGTCCTACCTCCCACTGCGCAGTCTCCTGCCACTACCTCTCATTGGCCGAGCAGGTCTGGACGCTATCAGGCAAGGGAATCTGGGAAGTGTAGTTTGCCGGTGCCTTTCCCAACATGGGGGAAGGTAAGAAGAGCATGTGGCATTGCCTGAGCAGCCTCAGCAGTGTGTCCCAGTAATCCACGTTCGTACCACGGTTTCTAAGAAAGGCCCTACCTCACTCAGCACACACACACGTACACACCTTCCCTTCTGACACCATTGCCCCACTTCCCCTTGCGGGTTCCCTACAGCCACAGGGCTTCTTTGCTGCTCTTTTTCCTGTGGGTCTAACTGCTGTTTCCTAATCCTTTCCCAGACACCCGCTCAGCTCGCAACCTCACCTCTGCTAAGCCTTTCCTGAAATAACACTCCTCAATGGCCCTGTCTCCCCAGACTAACGTTGCAACCACTTCCAATCCTCCATCCTTCCAAGTGCCTTATTTTTCATCATTTATTCATCACTTCCTAACTGGACATTCTGTGTATAGCTATGTTATATAAATGCAGATTTCTCTGTATCATATTTTATATAGTTATCACATATGCAATATACAGTGATTATGTAAATGTATGTATTTAAGCATCTACACTGATACTCCCTCACCAAAATATAAGCTCCAGAGGAGTCAGGACTTCGTCTGTTTGCTGACTACTATATCCTTGATACTCAATAAATATGTGTTTTTGATTTTGCTTTTGCTTTTTAAAGAAGAAAATTTTATTTTGGCTATAGTTTCAAAAGTTTCAGTTCATTCAAAAATACTTGTTGATAACAGTAAGATTTGGTACACTTAATAAACAATATTAAGAGGTTGGATGGTAAATGTTTCCATCACAATAATACATACCTGCTGGAAAAAATTAATGTAATCGTTAATAGATACATTTATTGTATGATTTTTTTTTTTTTTAACTAAAGGCCCTTAAGAGCATGTGCAAAGAAATTGGTGTGGTTTCAGCCAGTGAGCAAGGAGACAGGTAGGGGAATGGTGTCAGAATGTGTGTATATACCTCTGTGTGTGTGTGTGTGTGTGTGTGTGTGTGTGTGTGTAAAGAAAAGAGGCCAGCCGGGTGTGGTGGTGCACACCTTTTATCCCAGCACTTGGGAGGCAGAGGCAGGCAGGTTTTTGTGAGATCTAGGCCAACTTGGGCTACATAGAGAGTTCTAGGTTAGCTGGAGCTACTAGTAGACCCTATTTTTAGAGAGAGAGAGAGAGAGAGAGAGAGAGAGAGAGAGAGAGAGAGATCATACCTTCTCCTCTGGACAGCTCCCTAAAGCTACTAAGGAGGTGACTGGAGGTAAAACTCAGGGGTAGACTATGTGCCTAGTACATGTGAAGCCTTGGGTTCGTTCAAGCCCCAGCGCTAAGAGAAAACAATAAAACCACTAAGGCTAGCAAAGTATTCCTTCAGTGTGCTCCAAATGCTCCCTGTAGTATCCCATCCAAGCCATGCCACACTGTGCTGTAACCACCTGTTTACAAATCCATCTCCTCCCCTAAACTGCAAAGATCCACAAGGTAACAAAGGCCTGGTGCCTGTGTGGGTAACACAAAGTCTCGAGCACCAACAATATCATCTTGCGGGCAAAGAGGTCTCAAACTATGTTTGTGGCTCAGTGTTCCTGTCAAAGAATAGAATACACTTAAGATCTCTTGACATCACTCCTTCTGCTGTTCTGGAAAGACAGAAAGTAAATAGCTATAGGAAACACATGGAGACAAGAGGCAGTTACACAAAGGAACCAGGTGAACTACGAGAGAACAAGCAAAACATCATGAAAAGAAGTGCTTTCATTTCTTTATTAGAAGTATTCATATCGCCCAAAATTCAAACCACTGCTGATTTAACTGAATATTAGAGAATAACAAACAAATCTTAAATATTACTAAGGCATTAAATCAGAATCATTGCCATAGAAAAGTATCGGGTCTCAACAGATAGATCATGGTGTCATTCTTACCGAGTATGGAGGTGGGTGTTCAAGCTACAAAAGTTCATTAACAAAGTGTTTTTAAAACTTAATAACCATCTTTAAGAGGAGAGAACCATCCTTCATGTGTGCATTCATGGATAGTAGAAATACGATTGCTAAATATCAGCCTTCATTAGCTTTTCTCTTAGAGGTTTTCAAGTGGTAAGTGTGAAACACCTGCAGTCCTTTCTAAAGAGATTCTGGCTAGATTGTAGTCTTAAAATAGATTTGTGTATTTGGTAATCATTGAGGGGCTAGAAGAAGTCCTATCACACATACATGCTTGAGCACCAAATTTATCATAAATAGGTTTGGCTTGTCTTATAACCTGACCAGTGAGAGGCATACAAAAATATCTTATCTCATCCTGACCTAAGGAACTTTTGGTATTGCTCACTACAGGAGAAGCCCTGGAGGGAAAGACCTCCTATGCTTGCCTATCTCTGGAATGAGCATCCTGTTTTCTTGCAGAAGCCTGCCAGTGCCTTCGGTGTTGGCTGTCCCTTCCCTCTTCTGCTTCATTAGAAATTCAATTTGACCAATGACAATTTCAGATGCATTTTAAGCAACAGGATTTTGGTTCATTGGAAATCCACCTCTTTATTCCTTTCTCGCCACATAATTTTGCAAAATAACTCCCAACCCAGAAAATGACTTCAACCTGCTGCCTGAAGTGCACATTTATTTCTTCACTGGAGGAAGGGGAAAACTGAGCTAAATCAAGTGAGATGTATGCACATGTTCCTGGAAGGATAATTTTAGAACCAGTTTCAAAGCAGATTCTAATTCAAAAATGTCCCTGCTACTTAGACCCACGTAGATGTTACCAGCTTCACAAAATGTCGTCAAATAATTTGAGATTTGCCAGTGGTAGAAGTGATTGCAGCTGCAGTAGCTCCCTTGCTGAGAGAGGCAGGAGGGGAAGAGGGGGGCCGTTTATTAGGAATAGCTTTTGAGAAAGTGCAATAAAAACAGATACGCAAAGCCAGGGTTATGGGTTGCAAATGCTACAAGGCTGCAGGCCATTCTCGTTGCAGGCAGGGCACCTGAGGGCCCGATAGGACTCCTTGAATCTGTTGGCCAGCATTGAGAACTTGCTGCCATGGCACAGAGAACAGGTGGCGCTGCCTGACCCATGGCAGTGGAGACAGTTTTCTTCAGGGAGCAACCCATCCTGCAAAAGACAAGCCAGGGTTAGTTAGACCAGTGGTTCAAGCTCATTGTTCACATGCAGGGCAAAACAGCACAGGGTCTTGGCAAAGGCTGGAACAGAATTAGAGAAAAAGGCTTCCCACACATGATAATAAGGAAAATGGTCAGGACACAGAAAAGCCACTTTATCAAAGAGGATTTCTTTGACAAATGTCTGGAACACAGCATCTTCTGCCACAACATCTGGCATTCTATGACTTTCTGTCCTTCATCACCCTTGTTACCATTGACACAAGCTCCATAAAGGCAAGGATATGACTTTTCCTCATGCCAAATACTAGTAATGAACCTTTGCTGCAACCTCACTAAGTGTTCAGAGAAGCCACGTGCTTCTTTGCAAGTCGATTCCTTGCATCCTCCCATTTCAGCGAGTGTATGTACTATACTCTCTGTGGTAGAAAAATAACATAATGAGAAGTTCCCTAGCAATGTAAGGCACAGCATGGAAGAAAAGAGATAGATTTGGGGCCCATGGAGCTGAGCATGGGAATTAATGCTTCTTTTTAAAAATACATTTTATTATTTTTTATTTTGTGTATGAGTATATTGCCTGCATATAGGTAAGTGTAATGCCCACCAAGGTCAGAAGAGGGTGTTGGATTCCCCTGGAAATGGAGCTGTGGATGGTTATTAGCCACCATGTGGGTGTTGAGAAGGGAACCCAGGTCCTCTGCAAGAAAAGTCAGTGCTCTTAACCATTGAGCCATCTCTCTAGCCCCAGAATTAATGCTTCTAATGACTATGCACACAGCCCCTCATTGTAGTGTTCCAGTAGCAAGGACTCAAGGAAGAATGTTTCTGGCAACTGACAGGCTGAGTGAGTGAATGTTACCAGCCTCAAAGCTTAGCTCTGAATTCTTGTAATATTTTATTCTCTTTGGGAGCTGTGTAAGGCCCAGTGATTAAAAGCTCTGGGTTGTGATGGACCAGGGAGGGGCTCATGGAGTCCCAACCCTAACTGAGAAGCTATTGGTAATTGATGGCTGCTGGGAGAGGGAAAGTCCATTTTCTTCAGTGATGCAGCCCCTGAAAGGCTACCCATGCTCCAGTAGATGGCCCTACGCAAGTGCACATACAAGTTGCACTAAGTGGACTAAGTGGGTATCCTTTTAAAAAGAGAGCACATGAGGTTGGAAGGGAAAGAGGGTGAGAGTTACAGAGGAGGAATTGGAGAGAAGGGACTAGGGATGGATTTGATCAAAACACATTTACACACATGTATGAAGTTCTCAGTTTTAAAAAAAAAAAAAATGCTCTGGGCTGTGAAGTCAATACACTCAAACTGAGGCTGGTGTCTGACAAGTGCAATAGAGCAAGATGCTTCCCCTAGCCTCTCGTAATCTGTTTATCTGTCTGTGAAATGGAACTGGCAATGCTCACCCTCTCGGTTCTGAAATATTAAGTGAGATAGCACATGTAAATGAGTCTTCTCTGGAATATTGTAGGCTCCCCTATAAAAATCAGTTCCTTTCTAGCCCTGTCAATGTCTCCAGATTCAAAAAAAAATGCCTCTTGGCTATTATCTTGAGACAATAATTCTGAGACAGCTCAAAGAAATTGACAATTTCACAGTCCTTATACACTGAGTCTCCCAAGGAATAAGCAGCAATAGCAGACTGATACCTAGTGAAGCTACGAATGAGCCTTGACATTTCAGCTTCTAAACATCCTTACACACCCACCTTGGGCTCTCCAGCCCACACCCAAACTCCTAGCCCAGATGCCCACTAACTCTGGCATGAGTTCACCTGGTCCTGTGGGATGTCTGTTCCACTTCTTCCAATCTGATTGAGTTACCATCCTGATCATCTCAGAGAAAGCACTTAGGAAACCTTTTAGCAAACACTCGCCCTCCAGACAAAACTTCACAACGAAAACTGATCTCCTTGGCTGATCTAAATTTCTTGGACACTTCTTTCACAGAGCGTTGGGCTCTCATCCTTAGGCTTCCTGGCACACTCCCGCCAACTCCCACAGTTCCCGGATGTCAGCTATGCAGCTCCTCCTCCAGAAAGTCTTGCCGGCCCAGCCACCAGAACTGCCCCAAGCATCAGGTCTCCTACTCCACTGAGCCTTCCTAAGGCCCAGACGGGAAGCTCCCTAGCTTGTTCTGGTTCCCCAGCTATTCCCAGATATGTGGAGCAGAGCTTGGCACAATACTGTTCACACACTGGATTCCAAATAAACACACACAACAGAGATGACTGAAGAACCTTCCTGTTCTTGAATTCCAGGACTCAGCAGGACAGCTGGATCTACTTGGGTGGCTCCACCCACCTAATGCCACTTTTTTTCTTTTTTGTATTGTATTGTTGTTTGGCAGTGCTGGGACTCAAACCAGGGCTTCAAGAATGCTTAACAAATACAACCACTGAGCCATACCCCCACATTCTCCAACTGTAACACAGCTTTCTGTTACAACCTGAAAATAAAAATAAGCTCTGCAAAAGGAGGCATAAGATTTGAAAACAACTCCATGTGTTGCAAGGAGGCTGGGAAGACATTTTATTTTATTTACTCCTCATTTAGAAAGTTGAAAGCATTAACAAACTGACAAAACCACATATTATGTGTATTTGTTCTTGAAGTTGTGTTTTTTGAGTGTGTGTATGTGTGGTTGCACACATACCATGGTGTATATGTGGAGGTCAGAGAAAACTTTCAATAGTTGTGTCTCTCCTCCTATCATGTGGATTTCAGGACTCGAGCTCAGGTCCTTGGGCTTGGCATCAAGTGTCTTTACCAGCTGAGCCATATCATTAGCCCTTGTGTTCATATTTTATTGATTAGTGCCATACTTTAATATCTTAACAATGGATAAATGGGCTTTTCTTCTTTCAAGTTGTTCAAGATAAATGTCTGCCAAAATATATTTAAAACAAATTGCCATGATCCATTTTTTCTGCTAAATCCGGTGTTTTATGTCTTGTACTTGATCCCTGTGAAATCTAAAGGATCTAAGTCAGAATTGCTAAAGAAAGTACAATCACTCAAGCCAGGCATGGTGGCAGACACCTTTAATCCCAGCACTCAGGAGGCAGAGGCAGGCAGATCTCTGTGAGTTCAAGGCCAGCCTGATCTACATAGTAAGTTTGAGGTCAGCTGGGGCAACAGGGAGACCCTGTCTCAAAAAGACCAAAAGAAAGAAAGAAAGAAAGAAAGAAAGAAAGAAAGAAAGAAAGAAAGAAAGAAAGAAAGAAAGAAAGAAAGAATCAAACATCATTCATAATGCGTGGTCCCAAGATTCATACACGTAAAATAGCCTACTGAGGCTGTCATAGAACAGAAGAATAAATCTTCAATCAAATGATGGCTAATGTCACATGATTTTAGGGACACATACAGGTTTCAGTGGAGTGACATTCTTACTGGCTTATCACTTCCCATGTGTTTTTTTTTTTTTTTTCAATCATTCAACTAGTTCAACCAATATTTAATTAAGACTAGAGAAAGCCTTATTCCACACAGGCATATGAAATAGAAGCCTCTTCCTTCCTGGATAATTTTTAGAATACTTCTCAAACTATTTAGTGGCAGGAACAGAACACAGTTGCCTAGCACAGTATAGGGTCAAGACCCTAGCAGAACCTCCCAATCCAACTCGCACTCATTCTGTGATCAAGAAGAGGGTTTTTAGTGTTCTCTGCAGATGTACAGACTTGTGTAGCCCTAAGACAGTGACCAGCACCAATCCCAGGAATGCAGAGCAAGGTGGTTGTGATCATGACGTTGGTTTGTACATGGACCTAAATTTGACTGCTGGCTCTAGTGATGTCTGGCAAGTTATTTAAACTCTGTAAGCCTCAATTTTCCTAGCTGCAGAGTAAGACTATTGGTAATATATGAGCCACAGTGTCTTTGTGAGAATGAAATTAACTGTTGCATGGAAAAAACATTGATATTGATATCTGGCTATTGTAAGCCTCCAATAATCACCAGCCATTATTATTACTATTATTATTGTTGTTGTTGTTGTTGTTGTTACTACTACTACTACTACTACTACTACTACTGCCACCTCAAAGGTGAGATCACATAAAGCATTAAAAATCCCACATGATTTAGAGGCCTAAATCCACTAAGCACAAAGCCAGAATTTTCCCCTTGTGCATTTTACCAAGACTTGATTCAATTCTTCTTCTCCCTTTCTTTTCTACTTGATAGAGAGTAGTTCAAGGTGGCCCAGCTTTCAGCCTTGCCCTTCTCTTTCATCAGGCTCTGTCCCCAGTTCCAAATAGCAAAACAAAGTGTCTCTTGGTCAGAAGGACCTCCTTGATGTTCTTTGACCCTCTCTTTTAGAATAAAACTTGTCTGGGCATTTATTGCATGAGGGATTAGACAAACAAACAGCAATTTAAAAGAGAGTTTAAAGGACAGACAAGTGAAGTGCAGCCTTCCCTGGCAACCTTCTGACACACAGCTCTGCCCTAGTTTAAAGCACTATAGCTAAAAAACTAGATTCCTCCAAATTGAATTGGAAGGTAATTGTCATATCGAGCCTGCACTTGCTTTTTCTTTCAGGCCTGCAGTGTGACCTGCATCTTACTATTTCTTGCCCTCTTCTGGGGAAAAAGTGTGCCTGCGGATTATAATACTGTAGGAGAAATAATGGAATTAAAGAATTTAAAGTGGGGAGGCAAGGTTTTGGATCACAATGCTCAGATTGTCTGCCTACCATGCTAGGTTCTTAACACTTTGTAAAGAAGATAAAAAGAAGCAATGGCCAAATATTTCCTAACATGACACTTTGGTCCCAAATTTCAGTATTCTTTTCACACAAACTTAGCCAATATTTACTGAGCATCAATTACATGCCAAGCTTTATTATTTTAACCTGGCAGCTGTAATGTTATACCCAACATGAACACCACCCCTGCCTTCATGGAGATTAAATCCTGGTGGGTAAAAGCAAATCTTAACCATATAATCACACACACACACACACACACACACACACACACACACACACACATACAAATGAAATTAAGGTTGTAACTGAGATGGACAAAGTCCTGATGGGTCCATTCTGGAGGAGTTCATCCTCTTGGGAGCCATCAAGTTCCCTCTGCAGGATGAAACCTCCAATATGATCTCAGGTGCTGAAGGTAAGGAGTGGAGAGCCAAAGGGACACTCCAAGAAGAGAGGATTTGCCTCAAGTGGGAAAGTGCAAAGAACCTGTGAAAGATGACAGATGTCCAGTGGGAGGAGGGAAGGGCACAAGGAGAGATTTGTATGAGATAGGCTGGAAAGGCAAGCAGTGGCCAGGCTACCCAGTGCTTTCTAGAACAAGTAAAGAGATTTGGTCTTATCCTAAGCAATATGAGATTGTTGAAAGGTTTGAGGGGTGGAGCAGGGAAGTGAGTGACAGCAACAGACTTTCATTTCAAAAGTATTTTATTGGGCATGAAATCAGTGTAGAAGACTCTTGAGTGAATGTGAACAAAAGTTCAGGAACTTTTTTTCTGGAGTCCAGGAGGTTTGTGCTCTGGTCGATGGGATGGAGCAAGAGAGGGAGAGAGAACGTGCATCCTAGAAGCAATGTGGAGCGTGGAGCAGATGTGCAAGAGAGTAGAGAGAGACTTGGCACCTTGGCCTAAGGCTATCACTCAAAGCTAGCTGTGCCTTCCTCATTCTCTTGACCCCAATCCTCCTCTCAGAGCAAGGATATAACTCAAGTTCCCCCAAAGCCTATCATCCACTTTCTAGGCCAACTCATGGGAAATTAGAGTGCATCCCATAGAAATAAGTGTGGCACCCAAAGGACCCCAGAGCGCCACATTCAATATTGACAGCAACATCCAGTTCAACTGTTTCCTTTCAGTATATTGCAATGTATTGTAGTTCACTTGCGCCTGGCTTGTGGATTTAGAAATGACATTGCTCAAGTTTTCACTCAGTCTTCAAAATAGACTCATGGCTTTATAGTGTCTTCACTAATTGTGGATTGAGGTTAACACCAATAATAGAGGCACAAATGAACCTATAAGAAAAGAACAGAGCTGGGGATGGGGGTATAGCTCAGTTGGTAGAGTGTTTGGGTTTGCAGAAAGCTGTGGGTTCAATCCCCAGCACATCATATAAACCAGGCATGGTGGCACACACACCTGTAACTCTAGCACTCTTGAGCTGGAGGCAAGAGTATTAGAAGTTCAAGAACTTCCTCCACTGTATAGGGAGCCTGAGGATAGCTCGGGCCATACCCTATCTCAAAAATAAATAAATAAATAAATAAATCAAAGCTGATTTTTCTCAATGTTCATAAGCCATATCTCACAATGAAAACAATAAATACCTAATCAGATATGAAAAGAAATTACCCCCAAAATTAAAATTATAAATATTTTAAATATGGATTTATAATTGCCTATATTAACAACATGCCATTCAATTGGTATTTGATAGCTACTGGGAGACGAACAGTCAGTTTTCTTTAAGGGTATGACCCGTGGTAGGCTGACCATGCTCCACGGCAGGTTCCATACCCAAGAGTATTTGGGCAACACAAACTGAACTTAAGGTAGGGGAAAAAAAGAACACAAAGTTATGTGGGTAGGGAGATGGGGTGAATCTGAGGAGATGAAGAAGGGGGGATAAGATCAAAATACATTGTATGGAATTCTCAAAGAATTAATAAAAATATTTTTTAAACTAAACTGGGGGTGGGGTGGGCTGGAGAGATGGCTCAGAGGTTAAGAGCACCAGCTGCTCTTGCAGAGGACCTGAGTTCAACTCCCAGCATCCACATGGCAGCTAACAACTATCTGTAACTCCAGTTCCAGGGGAATCTGATGCTCTCTTCTGACTCTCGAGGGCATTGCACAACAGGTGCACTTACACATGTGCAGGCAATATACTCATATGCAAAAGATAAAAATAATAAAAATATATTTTTTAAAAAAAACTAAGCCAAGGTTAAAGCTTCAGATCTTAAAAAATACAATAGGCATTAAAATTCCCTCACACCTTTCTTAGACATCTTAAGTGTTGTTATTCAAAATTTTTGACATCAGTAATGCAGTCAAAGCAATGTGCAGGCCACTGCTGTAGGGCCAGGCTCGAGGGGCACAGTGGCACTGGCGCACCTGCTGGCTGTGGAGAAATGTGCCTTCTGTCTCCGGCAGGGGGCTATCATTCTGGGGTCCGTCTTCACAGTTTTCCTCTTTGCTCACCAGGGCCTCTTCCTCAGCCTCCTCCTCCTTCTGGAGAATTTTCCTCATGAAGTCCTTCTTGTCCATTGGGGTTCGGATGATTTTCAGGTTGTTTGTGTAGATGATTATCTTTCCAAAATCTATAATAGGTGGAGGCTAGAAAAAAAGGAAGAGCATGACTCTTTATCACCAGTCACATCCCTACAAAGTAGATGCTATGATTTCCACATTTTACAGGTGAAGAGACTGAGTCTCAATGAGGCCAGTCAAGTACCTCATCAAGTGACAAAGTGACTAGGTACTGTGCTGGGATTCAAACCTAAGTCGATCATGTTAAAGCCCATATTTTTAGTATATACTTCACTATTCACATGCATTCTCCCACATACATATATGTCAATGTATATCAAATATAGCATATATATTACATATATTGCATGTATACTACAAATATGTCAATGAATATACCCTGCCAAAATCCATTTGTATTATCCACATGATATGAAAATCTTTTTATACCAATATACTTCTAAATGATCATCATTAATAGCTTTCTTCCCTTTTATTGTTTTTATCATGTGTTACTTAATGAATTGCTCAGAAATACATTTGGGCAATACTACAATACTATAAAGAAGCCAGGGAAGGGGGCTAGGAATGTACTTCAGGGGCAGAGAGCCTGCCTAACACATGCAAAGACTGAGGTTCAGGGAATTGAGGGAGAAGAGAGAGGGCAAAACAACCTGGAGAGTAAATGTTCATGGATTACTTAACTGAGAATACAGTTACACTGCTTGGAGGGAAACCATCTTGGATCATAGTTCTGCTGCCCGCTGGTTGTGAGACACAGGACAGTCATGCACTTGGAAGAACTCCATTTTGCTCATCTGCATGTGACTTGATATCCAGCTGGTAGGTACTTCTACTGACAAGCTAGTTACTTAAAAAGTACAAAAATACTTTCGCACTGAGTACTGGACAGATGTTATCCTGACATTCCTGAGGCCTGCCCCCATTATCCACTCTCCTTATGGGGAGCCTCTAACATTGTTGAACCCAGTAATATAAGGGCTAATTCTCAGGACACCAAATTCCAGGTCCCTTCCCCAACTCTCTGATGACTTCTGTGCTGACTAAACAATGTCCCCATGGTCAAGTATTTGACTACTATCCCTGAGGCTGATAGTACCTTCTTAGAGTGGAAAATGTTTCAGTAGCTGGAGATAATATGCGAGTGTGGGAATTGTTACTGCTATTCTCATTAAAAATTATTTTTCAGTAGTGTATGCATATCCATGCTATACAACTAAATATATCAGCAAGAAATATTTTTCCTGTTTTTGTATAACTGCAAAAAAA
This sequence comes from Nannospalax galili, assembly GCF_000622305.1. NCBI lineage: Eukaryota > Metazoa > Chordata > Mammalia > Rodentia > Spalacidae > Nannospalax > Nannospalax galili. The sequence continues at coordinate 1,363,954 of NW_008358342.1, read as the reverse complement.
CTACATCTGTTTAGATGCTATAGTTAAACAGTTTCATAAAGCCCTCCTGTAGTCTGTCCAAACTTAACTCGAGCAAGGCTTCAATACTCTGGCTCTTTGAAAGAGTCACGAGTTTTTGATGATTATTTATTAAGCCACAGGCTTCCTGTCTGGCCCTCTTTTCTCTCTCTTCAAGGGATCATGTAGCAGCTTCCATTTCCTACTGTTCATGCACACTGGATTCCCATTTCACACTCTGGATCATCAGTCTCTGAACATCAGAAGATAAGGATGGTGGTACTTTTGGAAGGTTCTGTTTCTACTTCCAATAATAGCCAAGAGATTCAGTTACTAGGGAGCATCTCATATCTAGAGCTCTTTTCTGTCAGCATCTTTTAGTTTCTGAAAAACTCTTAATACCCTCAGACAATTTAAGATCACTTGTTTCAACCCATTTCTCCTAAGCCGGTCAAAATCTGAGATATCGGGATAGTAAATATTTTCACTCTCAGGATGGAAGGTTCCAATCACTTTGAAGGTGTGTTTAATTTCAGTCCTCTTGACAGCCAAATCCTTCCCTGTGTCTAAGGAAAATCCCTGAGTGTAACTGAAGTCCACCTGATCTGGTTACAACCAGTTCCTTCTGAGGGAAATCCATTCTTGTATTATAGAGGGCCAGGATGGAGCCAAGACTTTTCCAGCTTCTTGATTAGAGTCTAGAATGGCAACTTATGTGGTTAAGCATTTGTAAATATTCTGGTTTCTATGGCCAAAGGCACTGCTAAACTTCTCATTGCTCTATTTTTAAATGCAGAAATGTCTTATTACATACAAGAATTTAATAACCTTTTGAGTCAGGCAAATTTTATTCAAATTTTATTCAAATGTTATCTGACAACTACGCAAGTTATTTAACCTCTGTAAACTTCTGCTTTCCCAATTTGTAAAATTCTTTCTCATTGAAATATTGTGAAAGTGAAACCATAATACATATAAAATGAGTATTCAGTAAATATTATTTCCCTTCCTTTCGTCTTCTATTTTTTTCATGAACTCTACAAATTTTAGTCAGTTTGATTCCTTAAAATGATCTTTGTGAGGCCAGCCTGGTCTACATGTGAGTTCCAGAACCGCTGGGGCTACAAGGAGACCCTGACTCAAAAAAACAAAAAAAGTTTTTATTATTTATGACCACTTTTCCTACACATCACATAAAATAAAAAGATTCAACATTTCCTTAAGAACTTGTTCATTAGCGGAATAGCAGATTTCATTTGCTAAACACATATAAGGTGCCAGACATAATGCTAAGCATTTGGCATTTATCATCTGTTTTCATTTTCATAATGGTCCTCCTAAGAAGGCACTTATATTACTCTCATGTCACATAAGATGGCATTGAAGTTCAACAAAGTTAAGTAGTTTGTTCAAACTCATACAGTACCTGGTAGAACTGGACACTGTCCCAGCTTTGAACAACATCAGAGCCCTTGTTTTCATTATTGTAATTATATATATATATGGCATAGAGTTTACCATTTGAGCCATTTATAAGCATAGAGTTCTATGGCATTTACACTATTGTGCAACCATCACTACCATTTATCTCTAGGACCATCTCATCTTCCCAAATTGAAACAATGAATCCGTAAACAATGTTCTCTCCTCTACCCCCAGCACCTGGGAACCACAAAGCACTTATGTACTTATGTCTCTAGTAGCTTGACAATTTTAAGTACATCACGTAACTTGATTCATAGAGTACTTGCCTTATTGTGAGTGGCTTATTTTACTTGGATTCATGCCTTCAAGGTTTATCTATATTGAAACATGTCAAAATTTTCTTTCTTTCAGAGGAGGGTCAACTCAGAGGAAACATCTCATTCATACTTCCAAGTGAAGCCAGACATGGTCGAGCAGGACCTTTGACTTATCTTC
>NW_008358342.1:1350366-1361647 GCF_000622305.1 Nannospalax galili | reverse complement strand
AGAAAGTGCTGCTCAGATGTAAGACTTCTGCGGGAGATGGCCAGCTATTGTTGTAAAATGATGAATAAATTTGTTTTCTCCCCCATCTAGAAGCCTTTGAGAGGGAACTGATTCTAACCACTCCAACAACTATCAAAATAACTGAAAGCAAATCCTGAATCCATCACTCTAGAGTCCAGCCTTGGCAGACAAAAGAAAAATGAGGAGGAACCCAATAGAGGGATGTTTTTGGAAGCTCTCATCAAGAAATTCCAACGGACTCTCTCATGAACATTTGAAAATTGCCCTGTTCTGACTTTTTTTCTAGTTCCCTGTCTAGAACTTGTAATGCTAATTACTCTTGCCTTTACTTCTCCTTCACATCTCCTATTCATGATTCATGACTTTCTTTTCTTCCTTGAGATAAGAGTTATGCAGTTTGGGAGTCTTTTAGATAGAACCACTGAGGGGGTACTCCATTTGCCTCACCCTGCATCCCTGTTCAGCATGGAAGAAGCCAGAGCAGTCTGCATCCTGATTCCCTATTGGCAATTTGGGTAACCTCTTCAGAGGATGGTGTGATAAGAATAGGAGGTAGGAATTCACTAGGCAGGGTAAAAAAGACCCCAAAGAAAAGTAGTCAGTTTCTTGCCTAAAACTCACAATGTCCTTGGGCCTCTTAGCAACCTACTCCATTCCAAAGGCCAAAAATGTCAAAAGTATTTGGGAGCTTGTATCTAATCCTTAAATGATTTTAGGGTTACCTCTTCAGAAGGGGGAATGTTAGAGTAGCCAAAAGTCCCATTAAAAAAATTAAAGCAGAAGAAAGTACATGAAGTTATCAGAAAAAAGTGATGGGGAGATATGGGAGGAGCTGGAGAGGAGGGAATGGGCATGGATTTGATCAAAACACCTATGTGCATGTATGAAATTCTCAATAAATTATTTATTTAAAAAATAAAAATTAAAAAAGCAAAAAAAATTTCCTTTCTTTCAAAGGTATTGTACTAGTCCATTATTTGTCTGTATGCACATTTTGCAAAGCCATTCATCAATTGGTGAACATTTATGTTGTTTCTACCTTTAGGCAATTGTGAATTTCTATGAATATTGGTGTATAAATACCTGTTTAAGTCCAGATCTTTCCTTTGAATCACTGCACTTAACATTATGGTATCATAGCCAGTATTTGCTGGGGGCTATTTTACATCTGCATTTGTGGTAGAAAGTCATGATGCTCCAGCTTTTTCTTTCATGATTTCCATGATGATGAACTGTTTCAGTGGCAGGCTGCATGAATCCATCATGGCTGCTCCCATAATCAGGGTTTAGGGAAATGAGGATGTGGCACTTGATTATTCCACAAAGAAAACAAGTATAAAGAGATCAAATGGGAACCAAACCTCCAACATAGTCTGTGGAATGCTGTGTTTTGAGTAACTGAGCCACACTGCTATGAACACTCATTTGTTGTAAATCCATGTCGTCACACTTACATTGCTAAATTTGGCATATGAGTTATAAAGTGGCCCCAAGCTATTTACTTGTGGGTCTTTTATGAGTTTGTATGAACTATGGCTTTCTCAATTCTCAGCCTATAAATAAGATATAGTTAAAAAGGAATAGTGTAAGTGTAAAACATAGTTAAGCAATGAGAACACAAACAAATGGTAAATATTATCATCATCATTATTCTGGAAGAGAAATGTTATAATGAGCCTTAACCAGCTGTAAATCCTGTAAGCTTCAATAACACCTGGCCTGCCAAGATATGCTCAGTGGCACAACAGTGGTAGAAATGTTATGGGAGTAGCCAATCACCTTCTGATTGGATTTAAAACATACTTCACAAGATGGAGCCCATATCTGGCACTGTTATCAGGGCCAAAAACTCACAGCTAGACAGAAAACAGGCCATAGGGGTCAGGCTACTACTACTATTCTGCTAACTAGACATAGTATTAGACTGACTTCTAATGACTTATTGTTATACTCATAGATTTGTGAATCTCTCAACTCTCACCAAAGAAGCTTCTTCTTGCAGTAGATGGAAATTAACACAGAGACCCACAAGTGGTCAACACACAGAGAATAAGACACTATGGCATGCTCAGACCTAAATGGGACACCTCTCCTCAAAGGCTAAGGGATTATTTTGAAAGCAGGGTCAGAAAAATTCTAAGATTCAGAGGTGGTAGATGAATACAAGGAAACTATATTGTCTGGACACCACAATAGATGCACATATGAACCCACAGCACTTGAGATAGCATGCACAAAACCTATGCAAACCGAACCCAGATAAAAGAAGCTCCAGCCCTTGCTGAGCATCATTTGGCAACTGATAGCTGCTAGGAGAGGGAGAGCAAATTTTCTTTAAGGGTATGACACCTGGTAGGTCAACCAGACTCTAAGGGATGAACCTACATCCAAGAGCAACACGAATTGGTCTTGATGGGCCTTTTGCTTTATTGCAGTGGTGAGACAGAGTATCTCTAGAGCCCCAGTTGCCCTGGAGCTCACTATGTAAGCCAGGCTGGCCTTGGTCTCACAGAGATCTGCCTCTGCCTCCTGAGGGCTTAGATTAAAGGTGTGCACCACCACACCCAGCTTCAATAGACCTTTTAAAAAAGGAAAAATAACAATAGAGAACTTGAAGTTGGGGGGAGTAATAAGATGGGAGTGGATTTGGGGATATGAATACGATCAGAATACATTGTATGAAATTCTCAAAGAATCAATAAAAATATTTTTTAAAAGAAGGAAAAAAGGAGCATGCCATGAAGATGAAAGTGCAGAAAATCAGACACTCCAAGTTCCTATTATGACTCAGCACCCAAGGTCCCTTAGTAACAGGTGGGCCCCTTGTCAATGTGACACATGCTTTCCTCATCTATGGAAATAAAAATGATCATACTTTGTCTTCCTCTTAGAGATTATGGTAAAGAAACACCTGATGGACATAGAGGGCGATAATAAATGCCAGCACTTTATAAGGCACAAGGCACCCCACTAACATGGGGGTTTTCATTCTCACCCCTGTAGTATCAAAATGGAACCTAGTATTGGTTTTGATAATTGTGGACATCCCTACAATTACCTTTTTACCAATATCAACAAATCTGAACCATCTATCCACAATAGATATGTCATCTATCTCCTTAGAAAACTAACAATAAAAAAATTATTTAAGATAATTATCTGACTAAAACACTTCAAAGGTGAGAGCATATCCTGGTATACTAATCATTATTAACTTGGATACATTATATAATCATATTTAATCTTTAAAAGAAAAGACACCCACGGTTCCACTGGCATGAGTACGCACATATCTCCCATGAATTTTGGAAATCATTGAGTATTTTCTAGGTTCTTTTAGCTTAAAATAAAATCATACATGGACTTTTGATTATCCATGGTATCAGAGATGCTAAATGAAGCACACAGATAAAGCACATGTGTCATTCAACTACTAGTTCATCCTTTTTCCCCAGGTAACATCTCCCCTGGTTGATTTGCTTTTCACCCTCTCTTCCCAGGACTCTAGCTACCCAGAGTTCATATTAATAAGCACTGGAAAGGGAAAACTAAATAAATAGACAAGCATTTTACAAAGCAGGCGGTAGGATGGTGATGAGGGGGAAAAAACAAGACATGGATAAACTACAGCTAAGTAATTGGCTGGAGTAAAATAGGTGCCTTCAAACATTCAAGTCTTTCAGGAAACAAAACTACCTACTGCTGCATAATTTTCTAAAACGGCAGTCTGGCAGCCTGAAAACCATTGCACCTCTATTTAATTTACACACGGAGAAAACTCAGCCAAAGACCCAATTACAGTGTATTACCCTGGATGGAATTTGAACGTTGTTTATGCCCACTGCGCTTTCCAATGAGCAGTCAACGAGCATGTTATTTTTTGTTCCAGAAATATTATTCTAACGATAGCTCCCCCATTTGATGCACCTAGAGCTCTGGCTGGTAGCTGAGGGTGAACAAGATGCAAATCTGAAGCACTTGGGCATTTCTCTAAACACATTTCAGGAAGCCTACCCTAGAAGCTCATAACCACGCACAATACCAACCTTATGGTCATTCGCCTTGTAATCATTGAACAGGGACTGGCTGCCCGCCAGAGTGTAGGTACTGCCCTCTCTGAACACGCTGATCCTCTGAGCAGTCAGCTTAGGGGAGTACAGCTGAGGCTTGGGGGCTTCCCCAGACCCGTAAACACCATCCATTGGTTCAAGGGCCTCCTGTAGAAAACTGTGAGGGTATTCCTCTTTTGGCGACTCTAATTCCTGCCCATCCTCAAAAACCTGTTTCAACACTCGACCACTGTAGGAGGAGGAGATTTTAAACCGTACTTTCCGGGGTTTGCCGTCGCTCTTCTGAGTCAGCTTCTTTTCAGGGTCCTCCATCAGTAAAAAGTTCCCGCTGTGGTCTCCAAGCTTCCAAGTAGCCAGTGAAATTTAGACCTCTGAGGAAAAAAAAAAAAGGCATTTTACTTTCTCTCCTCCTACGTATGATTAATTCAGGTAGGTCCTGGGGTATGCTCAGTTACAGCAACTGACACCCACACATTAAATATTGATAGACACTCATGAAAAGGCAGGTGATCATGGGTGTATGAAGTGGATGGAACAGAAGACAGGCAGGTTCCTTTGTCACCAAGTAAGATACCAAGCTCACCCATAACTTTCGCCTCGCTTTTCTTAACCTGAGGGCAGATAGCTTTATTATAATGAACAAGTATCAACTCAATAAGGATCAGACACTTGATCAGTTAGCAATTACCTTGTTACTAAAACAGCTACAATCTAGTATTTAGTAAGTTCCAAAGATTGCTGTCTTACCTTGCTTCATTCTTAATATAATCCTACTAAGAAACTACTATGTTTTACAAAAGAAAAAAATAGGCTGAGAGTTATTTCCTCATTTGGCTATTAAAATTATGAAAGTGACTGGAAGAGATTCTAATTCATATCCATGTGACTCTAAAACCACGACTGGTCCATCAAGCAATGTCTTGTAAGGCTTTAGGTACAGTGCTGGTTCTTGAGGGCTTCTGCTTAGAGCAGAAAAATTCAGAGACTTCAGAATTCTGGGTCTTTCATCAGAGCAACTCCACTTTGTGTGTATTTTATTCTTGAGACTTCATTTGTAGGGCTGGACAGATAGCTCAGCCAGTAAGAGCACTTCCTGCTCTTGTAGGGGGCCCAAGTTCAGTTCCTGGTAGCAACATGGTGGCTCACAACCGTCTATAACTACAGACCCAGGGGAACCAACATCCTCTTCTGGCCTCCATGGCCACCAGGCACATACATGGTATACATACATACATGCAGGTTGTTTTATTTCTCTATTGCTTTAATAAAGCACTGATCAAAAACAACTTGGGGAGGAAAGGGTTTATTTGGCTTATAGCTCACAGTCCATCATCAAGGGAAGCTAAGATAGGAACCAAAGTACTGATCATGGAGGAACACTGCTTACAACCTTACTCCCCTGGCCTGTGCTCAGCCTGCTCTCTTACACAAACCAGGACTCTCCCCGCCCAGAGGTGGCACTGCCCACAGAGGACTGGACCCATATCACTCAATAGTCAAGAAAATGCCTCATAGACATGCTCAAAAGCCAATCCAGTATAGGAAATTCCCCAGTTGAGGTCCCCTCTTCCCAAGTGTGTCAAGTTGACAACTGAAGCTATCCAATACAACTAACCCTTTGTCAACTTGACACACAAACACACCACTATTAAGCCATAACTTCCCATTTCTTGTTCAAGATCTCTTGTTAATATTACTATCACAATACAAAACATACCACAACTTTAAAAGCCCCACAGCCTTTAAAAAATTCAAATTCCAGTTCTCAATAATGAAGCTCCCTCATGCAGAGAAGGGCCAGGAACATAAAAGGTAACAAATGGCCAAAGTGTAGAGATCAAGAGTCTGCTAAACAATGGTCCTTGGACAGGACCCCTTTATTAAACTTCATCCACCCAAGGCTCAAGGACCATCGAGGAAGAGGGAGCAGAGCGATTGTAAAAGCCAGGGAGGATGGGCATGACCATATGGAAACAGAGTCCTACAAGCTCCTGGGAAACTGCTCATAGGATTCTATAGCAATGGTGTCAGCATACACAAGTCCCATGAAAACTCAGGCAGACAAAAACCCAGCTTAGAACTGGGAAAATGAACAGCAGATCCCAATCTTATCTAAAGGAATGTTGGCAACTGATTGCTACTAGATGAAGAAGAACTGATCTTCCTAAAGCAAGGGAATCTAGATAGGATGACTAGACTAAGCAGATGGACTTGCACTGGGAAACGGCTCGGGGCACTGACAACACAGTGGGCAGTAACAGGGATGACAGAGTATAAGGGCTCCAGTGGCACGGGTAGGGGTAGGCTATGGGATGGTGCCATTTGGAATGGGGGTATAAAGATGGCTAAGATTGTTTGGGATGTTCTGTATGAAATACACACCAAAAAAATCAATAAAATAAAAGTAGTTTAAAAAATTCAAATTCCTTAGAAGTTTGAAGTCTCTTTGAAAAGTCCAAAGTCTCTTAACTGTGGGCTCCTGTAAAATCAGAAACAAGTTAAATGCTTTATTTCAAAAGGAAAGAACCAGGCACACTTAAACAAAACCAGAGTCCAGCAATGTAGCTCAATGTCTGACATCTGGGATTCACTCAGAATCTTCTGGGCCACAAAGAACTTGGGCACAGGCAAACATTCATGCAAATTAAAAAAAAAAATAGAGGGGCTGGAGAGGTTGCTCAGCAGTTAAGAAGACTGGGTGTTCTTGCAAAAAACCCAGGTTCAAATCCTAGCTCCCACATGGCAGCTAACAACTGTCTGTAACTCCAGTCCCGGGGCTCTGAAAGCCTCTTCTGAACTCCACAGGCATTGCACGACATGGGTGCACTTACCTACATGCAGGCTGTATTAGTCACTTTTCTGTTGCTGTGATAGAAACACTGACCTGAGCAACTTATAGAAGGAAGAGTTTGTTTGATCTTATGGTTCAAGGGAATTATAGTCTGTCATCACAGGGAGGCATAGTGGCTGGAGGTGGCTGGACCAGGAGCAGCAGAAGCTAAGCTCTCACATCATCATGAAGGCACAAGAAGCAAGAGAGTGACTGGAGGTCTGGCAAGGCTTAAGGACTCTGTAAGCCCACCCCCAGTGACATGCTCCCTCCAGGATAGCCACACCTTCTAAAACCTCCCAAAACAGTGCCATCATGTGGGGACAAAATATCCAAATACTTGGAGACTAGGGGACATTTTCATTCAAACCATCACACAGGCAATACATGCATACACATAAAATAAAAATAATAAATAAAAAAAATTTTAAGTTTAAAAAAAAATAGAACCTTCATTTACAACCACTGTAGTAGCCCCTGCAGCCTAATGGATTTTGTAAATGCCCAACTCAGATAGTTAATGGAATGAATGTCAGAGAAGCATGAGCTGTGAATGCTGTGAACCTTCCTACAAGAAACAGACCTAACACATTTAAAATACCCTCATGCATAGGGAACAGAGTGTCCACTGCTGAATCCTGGGATGGCTATTCCAGAAAAGGACATTCTCTAAGGCTACAAAGATGCAAGAAGGATTGAAAGAGAAAGGACTTCTGAATTGGCTCTAAAAGGATGGGTTGGGTCTGAAAAGCTGGAACGGTGGGATAAAATCTTTCTCCCTGTCTGTGCTGACGACATCACTGTTTATTTACTTAGCTGCCCAAGCTGACCTCTGGTACTCCTTAGCTATTCCTAGGGATTCTATCACCATGGCTTTCATTATCCATCTTACCACTCTGGTCCTAGGAATTTCAAGGTTGCAGCTGTCTCCAACCTATTTCATTGCCCACATTGGTATGGGAATAGTGTCCCCCTCCAAAGGTCTGCAGATGCAAGTTCCTGATTAGAAGTCTTTCCAGTGATCCACTCCACAACCAGTTCTAACTGCTCCTTGTGATAAAGTTCCTCAAAGTCTAGCCTCAGTTTCCAAAACTCCTTTCCGTCCTCACCCTCTGTTACTCTTCCAGGTACTGCCTGAAATTGATGTTAAAGGCAAGCCAAGAAGCTCATTCATTTATCAAAACCTCAGGTTTCTGTCTCTTATCCAGCACTGTTTCCTGACTAGTGGATAAGATTTCTAATCCTCCTTCATACCACACACTGCTTCTGGGAGCCTTCCTCGTGTCCTAGGAAGTTCCTTCTTCCCGTTTCCCTTGCCATTCTTGCATGTCCTTCCACATAGCTGTAAGCACCTCAGAGTCAGAAGTTTTCTGTGCCAACTTTCTATCCCCAGTGTTTAGCAAAGTACCTGGTACATGCTAGAACTCAGTTAATAACTTTTAAACTGTTAAATGACTTCAGATGACAGAAGTCAAATTAAAAATACCTTCAGGGAGCTGGAGAGATGCCTCAGTGATTAAGATCACTGACTGCTCTTGCAGAGGACCCAGGTTTGATTCCCAGCACCCACATGGCGGCTACAAATCGTCCTTAACTCCAGTTCCAGGGGAATCCGGCACCCTCTTCTGACCTCCTTGGGCATTGCATGACCACAGGTGCACTCACATACATGCAGGCAATACACTCAAACACATAAAATAAAAATAATAAAATATTTTTTAAAATACCTTCAGAACAGGAGCTGGCATATTTTATAGAGAATAGTTAACATGTAAGACCAGAAGTTGTTAAGAAAACACCTACCTTTCTACTAAGAAGTTCCATAGTTCTTAGGCATACCAATTTCTTTCACAGCACTCTAAGCAAAGTACCTGACAGAAACAACCTAAGGGTGGAAAAGTTTGTTTGGGGATCATGATTTCAGTCTATCACAACAAAGAATGTTGGAGTGGCTCAGCCCATAGCAGTGGGCATATGGTATGTGGCAATAGCTATTCATGTGGTAGCAAACAGGAAGCAGACAGTGGCCAGAACTAAGGGTCAGGCTCCAGTCTTCAGAGGCCTTCCCCGAGTGACCTTCTCCCAGCCATGCCTCACCTACTAAAGGCTCCCAAAACACTGCCTTCTGCAGGGGAACAAGCATTTAAAACATAGTATGGTACAATCAGTGCAAGAAATATGTGAGAGAAGAAAAAACTAGGGAGAGGGAGAGAGAGAGAGAGAGAGAGAGAGAGAGAGAGAGAGAGAGAGAGGCTCTGCTCTTCTTAACATCAGAAGACACATTTATCTAAGTTCCCTTGGCTACAGAGCTCACCCAGATGTGCTATGAATCAGTTGCAGGAGGCTGAGACCTGATCTCTCATCTTTGGAAAGTCAAATGGGGCTCAGGGCTACACATCAGTTTTGTGTACAGAATGATATCATTATAGTCTATGTGTGTCATGTTATGAAGACTGGAAACCCCTAACTAAAGGAATATTTCCTTCTGTCTATATTTACAAACGACCAATAACCTGTCTTCAGCAAGAACGTCTAGTGAGCTGACTTCTATAACAACTGTCAGTGAGGCATGTTGAAATGCCCCACAATGAACAACATTAACAAAAGGAGCCATTCAGAAACATGAACTTCCACCAGATCAAAATCCAGAAATGAGTTTTCCGAGTGATATTTGTACAACACTTTTTTCCATGTACTTCCCAAGCTCATGGATTTTCAGTGAGTCACAGCAAAGACATGGGAAATTTAGAAATAACCAAGCTTACCTGATAATTTTTAGATGTTAGTGTTTTCAGAATAGTCACAATTGAGACACTTCCAGAAAGAGGATAAATTGAAAAATTGAAAGCAATTTTGGCAGTATTATCGAAAACCTAAAAATGTTCGTACCCTTGAGCCTTGCTAAGAAAGAAAATAACTGCCTACATCAGAAGAAATCACGTCAAAACATTAATACCACTTGCCTCTGGGTGGGGATGCCGAGCATTTTGTTCTTTCCCAGTTTTATTACATTTTACTTGCCAGTGTTAAACTCCTCTTACTGTGATGATCAGGAGGAAAATAAATTCTAATAATCCATTTCTTTCAATCCAATAATTTCTCCTGAGAAAATCATTTTAAAAGGAGAAAAATATTTATCTAGATAAGGATATTCTCCATAATATTACTTATAACCAAAAAAAAAAATCTTGAAAACAACTTACATTTCCAACAGTAAGAATTCCACAATACAAAAGACTATGCAGAGCTTTTATCTAATCCTCAAAAGATTTTAGGGTTGCCTCTTCAGAGGGGGGAATGTTAGAGTAGCCAAAAGCCCCATAAAAAGGAGTGATAACAGGAGGTAGGAACTGGCTAGGCAGTTAAGGTAAAAAGACCCCAAAGAAATGTAGCCAGTTTCTTGTCTAAAAGTCAAAATGTCCTTGGGCCTGTTAGCAACATCCTCTGTTCCTAAGGTCAAAAATGTCAAAAGTATTTGGAAGCATGTATCTAATCCTTTGAAGATTTTAGGGTTACCTCTTCAGAGGGGGGAATGCTGGAGGGGAGAGAGTGGGCATGGATTTGATCAAAACACCTTATATGAATGTATGAAATTCTCAATAAATTATTTTTTAAGTATGCAATCTTTTTTTTAGATTTATGAAAAGCTTTAAATAATAGGAAACTATTTTAGGTTAAAAATCAAGAAATGTATAACCAAATCCTAAGTTTATGTTCAGTGATATATAATTCACTATAGAAAGTTATAAGAAGACTGACTAAATTGAAATGCTAGTGACTCTAACTAAAATAGGGTGGTGAGTGATGTTTATTCTTTTCTTTTCTCCGTTTTTGTACTTCCCGTATTTTTCTTTTTTCTTTTTCGTTTTTTTACTTCCTTTATTTTTCTAAAATTTTTGCAAAAAGTACTAACTTAATGTTACAAGTGCTTAACATTTGAAAATACACATGAATGTATGCAATTGACTAGAGAAAACTGCATATTCAATATTTTGTCAATTTTCTTCTGGTTTAATTCAAGCTACAAAGAGTGTCCAGGCTAGAACAAACCTGATAGCGAACAGGGGTTCTGTTTTTGGTAACAGAACACAAATATGAGTAAGTCCACTAGGCTAGAGTGATAACTCGGTAAGTAAAACGCTTGAAGACCTGAATTCAGTTCCCAGAACCCACATTAAATCAGGTGTCATGATATACATCTGTAACCCCAGCAATGGGGAGGTGGGGACAGGAGGATCCCTAAATCTAACTGGCCAGCCAGCCTAGCCCACCTGGTGAGCACCAGGCAAGTGAGAAACTGTCTCAAAAAATAAGGTGAACAGTATCCTAAAGAATGGTGTCCAAGGCTGACCTCTGGCCT